>NW_022589711.1:65447270-65537518 GCF_004348235.1 Phoca vitulina | reverse complement strand
ATCAAGAAACACAATATCAAAAACAAATGATGTAAAGTATGGGGATTAACATAAAAAAAAAAAAAATTAAAAAAATAAATAAATAAATAAATAAAACATGTCAGAAAGGGGAAAAAAAAAAAAAAAAAAAACAATATCAACCTGGGATCACCTAAAAAGAAGTTTTCTGTCTCTCTCTTCTTGTTTGTTTGTTTGCTTGCTTGTTTGTCTCGGAGAAGGTTTCAATTAGGAAATGAGAAATTGAGATTAGAATTCAAAGTGCTACAAAAACTATGTAGCTAAGAGTGATTTGGATTAAAAACGAGAGATTTGTCTATGAAACACACCTAACGTAGTTATCTACATTTATATAATAAATATATAAAAGATTCCAGATTCATTTATGGCTAGCAAATAATGAAAGAAAACTAATCATATAACAAATGTTAAAGGAGCCAGATATAATAAAAATTAAAATAAAAATTGTAATATATATATATATATATGTTATATATGGTAATGGTTATGGTTGAGAGGGATGAGACGCAGTTTTTTAAAATGTAAAACCCAAAAGCTTCTCCACAGTTTGGTGGTACAAAGAGGTAGTTAGCAGCCCTGAATAAAATAAAATCCCCGAGTTTAGCCGGCTACCTGTAGACATTTACAAAGCATTATTTAAACAGATAGCTGGCTCTTATGCTACTTAGCTGCTGTTTATTCCCAGAATCTTCTTACCCTGGCCAGACCCCCATCAGATCCAAGCAGTGCTTGCTCATAATTATTCTCAAGGCAACTCCACAGCAGAGAGCTGGAAGCAAGAGTCTTAGTGGAAAAGCGCTTTCCTGATTTGACAAATGTCCCCTTTGGTCTATCTGTACACCGTCCCGTAACATTTACAAACACTGAATTGTACCAAAGAGTCTCGACAAAGCTTCAGGTGCACACAGGTGTTTTCTCTTTTCGTTCTTTTTAAGTCAGGGCAGAGGGAATGGTATAAGGTGGGGAGATGTGATGGGGTGCTGCAAGTACTACTCTGAGACTTAGAATGTTTCCCAAACAGAAAAGAATAGACATCACTAGAGAAAGAATTTCTAAAGCCATTTTGCTTGTTAAAAAGACATATAAAGAACCATAGGGAAAAATAACAAACCAGTATTCAATTCAAATCCCTCCAAGGGATTAACATAGGTAAAATAAAGCCCCATCACATCTTTGCAGAACTATATATCTCGTATGTAAGTTTTTACAACCTATCACACAATTCTTATCACACTCAGAACCCTGGCTGTCTGATTTTCCCTACATTTGGGCTACCCAGGAGTCTGACCCTCCTGCAGGCCCTCAGAGTCCAGGTCCTGAGAATGCAGGAAGGTGAGATTCGTAACAAGGCCCTGCCATGAGCAAAAGCCCTTTGGCCAAAACCAGAGTAGGAAGGGGATTGTACAGAATTCTGCCTTATCTTGACATCCTTGTGTGTGATCCTTAACAACAGAATTTCATTAGTATGAATACTAAATTGTATGCTATTTTAAAACACTAATATCAACTGAGGGTTACAGAAGGGAGGGGGGTGGGGGGATAGGGTAACCGGGTGATGGGTATTAAGGAGGGCACGTGATGTGATGAGTACTGGGTGTTATACACAACTAATGAATCGTTGAACACTACATCAAAAACTAATGATGCACTATATGTTGGTTAACTTAACATAATAAAGATAAATAAATAAATAAACAAATACTAACATCGTATTTGAATTTAAGACAATATGATGCCATAGCACCGAGAGGAAAAAGCAAATCTATATGATACTCCCACAGGGTGAATGCGGAATATCAGCACAGTGTAATTTTTTTTAAAGATTTTATTTATTTATTTGACATAGAGAGAGAGAGAGAGAGAGCATAAGCAGTGGGAGTGACAGGCAGAGGGAGAGGGAGAAGCAGGATCCCCACTAAGCAGGAAGCCTGATGTGGGGCCGGATCCCAAGACCCTGGGATCATGACATGGGCCGAAGGCAGATGCTTAACCGACTTAGTCACCCAGGCACCCCAGCACAGTGTAATTTAAAGGCAAATATTAAGCAGGGCTTTACCAACAGTCGAGCATCTTATATACTATTTCACACTAACAATGCTTACGGTATGTCTAAGCACATGGCAAGAAATATCATCCCTGTTTTCCACCCTTGCTGCCCTAAATAACACAGGACACACCATACCCCATCTTCACAACTCCTCTCTTACCAATTCTTGCTAAGAATACCACTTAACTATGGTATTTCTTGTGCCAGTCACTATTCTGTGTGCTGACTGGATCTTTGTTCCACTGGGAATACTCTTTGGTTATAAAAGAAAAAAACAAAAACAAAAATGGACCTTAAAGTTCAAAAACCATAGGTTCAAATCTCAATTCTATCACCTAGAAGATCTATTGATCTTTCCAGATAGTAGAAACTGTTATCTGTTCTCTCGTAAAGCCAAAGCCCAAGGATTCTTCTGGGATGAGCAAGAGCCAGACTCTCTGGCAGCTCAGACACTGCCTCTGCTCTCCCAAGTATTGATGATCTGAAACTCATCCTTCCATGACCTTCCATTTTGATCCATATTAAGGGACCCCTCTCTCTATGCTGCAGAGGCCTCTGACAGGCATGTGCAATGAAAAATGAAAACAATAAGCCTATTATTAATAGCTTTTCTATTTTTCTTTAAATTATCAACTGAAGGGCCAGCCTCTGTTCTGTTGTCAATCAATAATGCCATGGTCCAGCTGGTACTCATTGTATGCCAGCGACTTTACACATATTGTCTCATGAGGATGAGTGCTATTATCATCCCCATTTGCAGATGAGGAAATGTGGGCACTGAATGTTTTACCTGGTGTTAAAAGGCTATCCAGTGACTGGATCAGGATTCAAACGCAGATAATATGACTCCGGAGTCTGTACTATTAACCACCACCCTCTACTAACTCAAAATAATACTCCTGGACTAACCAAGAAGAAATGCCTTCTCCCTGTGCACAGTAAGGAGCTGGAAGAATAAGGGAAGGCAAGAGAAGAGCAAAGGAAGAGAAACAAGGTTTTATCAAGAAGACTTAATTAAGAATAGGCATTATGTGCACATCAGCGCAGTAAATACTGGGAGACAAAGTGTAAAGCACTAGAGGGGCTTAAATAATAGCTAAAGAACAACACAGTGTAATTATATAATTGTCAATACATAATAGAAACTTCCAAGCTCTACTACAATTTCTCACAGTGTACTATAATTATCTGTTTTCACACATGTTTCCCTGTTAGATTGAGGATATAGTCAGAATCCCATTCACCATTGTATCTGCAGAGCCTCGTGGCCAGACTGGCATACAGCAGATATTCAAACCATGCTGAACGAATGATGACTGAGTGAATGAAAGAATGCTTGAGACCCAAGTTAACAACTATAGATGCCAGACACTTGGAGATTTTCAGAGAAGGAAGCAAACTACAGAGGGATGAAGTGGTACAATATCTTAAGGAAGAAGGTCTTTACCCAGATCATGCAGAATGAGTGGAATTTTACCTTGAGATAAGAGCTGACTGAAAGATAACAAGCTGTCACTTTCAATGGCATGCCATCTTTTCTCACCTAAACTTGCCAATTCCAGGAACAAATGCTTAGAAAGACAATGTTGTGTTCTTTTATGGGCTAAGTTGAACAATCCTGGGAACAAAAAGCTATGAATAAAAGATATAGAAAATTTTGGCAAACTATAAGAAAGAAAGGTGCTAAAATGAGGCTAATTAAAAAGTATATTTTAAGAAAAATTCTAAGATCTGTTCTTCAAGAATTGTCTCCTCACATAACTGCCTATGGACTTTCTGTTATCTGGTAGGAATATTACAATATTCCAGGAGGCTTTAATTCAGATTTCTACCACTCTCTAATTCTAATGGGTGTTTAAAGAGTTTCATGGTCCTCTGATTATTGCTTTAAAAAATGCGTTCCCATAAAGAATACATGGTAATCCTGCTTTAGCACCAACATACATTTTCATAGTTACTCTTTCCAAGGGATATTGAGATTATAACAAAATGTAATTTATTCCAACCTGAGAAGCATACTCAGAACAACCTATTACTCTTCTGTATTTCTAATACATCATTTTCCTCATTAGATGTTGCTGGCACAATCTTCCCACTCGTATGCATTCTTCAATGATATAAGTTTACATTCAATTTGATTGCTTGTGGCAATTAATTCCTTAAAAAAAAAAAAGAAGATATCAGGAAGGGAAAAATGAAGGGGGGAAATCGGAGAGGGAGACGAACCATGAGAGACTATGGACTCTGAGAAACAAACTGAGGGTTCTAGAGGGGAGGAGGGTGGGGGGATGTGTTAGCCTGGTGATGGGTATTAAAGAGGGCATGCATTGAATGGAGCACTGGGTGTTATACGCAAACAATGAATCATGGAACACTACATCAAAAACTAATGATGTAATATATAGTGATTAACATAACATAACAAAATAAAATTTAAAAAAAAGTTATTCTTAGATTAGAAGCCTGAGTTTACATATACAGCATAATATCTGAGGGAAAACCTAAACTGTCATAATCAGCCATGGACCTGAAGTTTGAAAACAAAGGAACCAAACCAGAAGGGAAAAGTAAGAAGGTTAGTACAATGGTTTTACCTTTCTTAGTGTAGATGGAATCATTTGTAGTGCCGACATTTGGGATGTCTTAATGCCCATCAGTTATTTCATGGCATAATTTTTACCTTTCCAAAGATTCTGGGACTACGGTATTGAGTTAAACTGCAGAACAGTTGTTAACCTTTTTTTGTATCATGGACACCACTGGAATTTTGATGAAGCATGGGAATCCCTTCTGTATTAGTTTCCTAATACTGTTGTAACAAATTTAATGACTTGAACCAATATATATTTTATTACAATTCTGTGGGTCACAAGTCCAGTATGGGTCTCACCAGACTACAGTCAAAATGTGGGCAGGGTGCCTGGGTGGCTCAGTCGGTTGAGCCACTGTCTTCAGCTCAGGTCATGATCTCAGGGTCCTGGGATCAAGCCCCATGTCGGGCTCCCTGCTCAGCTGGGAACCTGCTTCTCCCTCTCCCTCTGCTGCTCCCCCTGCTTGTGCGCTCTCTCTCTCAAATAAATAAATAAAATCTTTAAAAAAAAAATGTGTGCAGGCTGAATCCATTTCTGGAGGTTCTAGGAGATAATCTGTTTCCTACTCTTTTGGATTACTGGCCAATTTCAGTTCCTTGCAGTTGTAGGATCAAGATCCCCATTTTCTTGTTATCTGTAGTTGAGGGTCTTTCCCACTATATTCTTTGATGCATGGTTACTTTCCTCCATTTTCAATGCCAGCAACCGTAGTTCCAATCCTCATGTCTCTGCTCTCTGAACCAATATTCTTCCTTTCTCTTCCACTTTCAGGGATTTATATGATTAAATGTGACCCACTTGAATAATCTGGAATAATCTCCCCACTTCAATGTTCTTAACCTTAACATACTTACAAAGTTCCTTTTGTCATGTTATATAACAAATTCATTAAGTATTAGGATGTGAACACCTTTGGGGGTCATTGTTCTGCCTGCTATACTTCCTCAGAATAATTTTTGTTTTATAAAATAAAAATAGAGAATTAAAAAGGAAACCAATTACATCTAAATGTAGTTAGTAAAAAATCATTTCAAAACAAATTTGTATACAGTTACATATGTGCTTCTCCATTGATGCAATAAATAGTAAGAGTAAGTGGTAAGTCTACCAACTAGTATACTTTTCAGTGTTGAACATAAATGATATTGTGATTATTGGCAAAAACTGCAAATGTGATATAAAAATATGTGTGAGTTCTACTGGTAACAATGCCACAGGTACTGCCAGCTCTGTTGTGGTTTGTTGCTTATGTTTATAATTGAAAAAACTGCTAAATTTCAGTTTGAGATTAGTAAAAATAAATATATATTTGTGTACCCTTCCCCTGAAATTCACAGAACCCCTGGATCTTAACCCCTGATTTCTTGGTACCAAAATCCTGAAATTCTAATTTGACCATTCTTCACCCCCACCCAAAGTATACTTTAGTTTGGACTTCTAGGGCAGAGATTTCTAATTGCACCAGTTAAAAGACACAGATCATCAGAGTGGAGCAGAAAACAAGACTTAACGATATATTATCTGCAAGAAACTCACTTTAAATATGAAAACACATATACACTAAAATAAATGGATGGAGAAATATATACCATGCTAACACTAATTAAAAGAAAACAAGAGTAGGTATATTAATTTCAGAACAAACTTCAAAGCAAGAAAAGTTATCAAGGATAAAGAAAGGCATTATATAATGATAACAGGGTTAATTCCATAAGAAGACATAACAATCCTTACCATGTACACAGCTAACAATAGAGCATCAAACTACATGTGGCAAAAGCTGATAGAACTTCAAGGAGAAATAGATAAAGCCACTATCATACTTCGAGACGTCAACACTCCTCTAACAAAAATAGATTCAGCAGGCAGAAAATCAGTAAGGACATAGCTGAATTCAACAACACCATCAATCAACTGGATATAATGAACATCTATAGACTACTTCACCCAACAACAGCAGAATACACATTCCTCTCAAACTCAAATGGAACATTTACCAAGATAAGCCACATTCTGGGCCATAAAACATACCTTAACAAATTTAAAAGAAAATAAATCATACAATATCTGTTCTCAAGCCACAATAGAAATAAAGTAGGAATCAATAACAAATAAATAGCTGAAAAATCCCAAAATGCACAGAGATTAAGCAACATATTCCTAAATAATGCATGAGTCAAAGGATCTTAATGATTACGTTGGACCCATCCACATAATCCAGGAAAATTTCCCCATTTCAAGATTCTTAATCGCATCTTGAAAGTTGAGTTTGCAGTGCAAGGGAGCCATTATTTTGTCTAACCACAATCAGCAATGAATATTTGAAATTTAAAATTAAAAAAAATGATCATTTACAATAGCACCCAAAAAAAGTAAAGTCAGATGTAAATCTAACACAATATTATAAGAACTATATGTGCAAAACTACAAAACACCAATGAAAACAATTCAAGAAGATCTAAATAGTGGAAAGATATTCCATGTTTATGGATTAGAAGAGCCAATATTATAAAGATGTCAATCCATCCCAACTCGATCTGTACACTTCAATGCAATCCCAATCAAAAACCCACAAGCGAGTAATATATAAATTCTTGAATCACTACTGTACACCTGAAACTAATATAACACTGTATGTTAGTTATGCTGGAATTTAAAAAAATAAAATAATTGGTAACCCCCCCAAAAAAAAAACCCAGTAGGCTATTTTGTAGAAATCAACAAATTGATTCTAAAGTTTATTTAGAAAAGCAAAATACCTAGGATAGCCAACACAGTCATGAAGAAGAACAAGTCTAGACAACACACACTATCAAATTTCAAGGCTTACTAAGGCTAAAGTAATCAAGACAGTGTGAAAGAACAGACACATAGTTCAATGGAGCAGAACAGACAGCCCAGAAATAGGCCCACACAAATATAGTCAGCTGATTTTTTACAAAGGAGTAAAGACAATTCAATGGAGAGAGGGTCATCTATTAAAAAAAAAAAATGATGCTGGAACAAATGAACATTCACATGCTGGAAATAATTCCAGGCACATACCTTATACCTTTCACAAAAATTAACTCAAAATGGATCATACACCTTAATATAAAATTCAAAGTACAAAATTTATTGAAGAAAACATAACAGAAAAAACTTCACGACCTTGACTTTGTAATGAGATATTAAATAAAACACCATTAGCATGATCCATGAAAGGGAATACTGGTAAGTTGGAGTTTATTAAAATCAAAAACATTTCTGTGAAAGGCATTGTCAAGAGAATGAAGAGAAGCCACTGACTTGGAGAATTATTTCCAAAACTTACCTATGATCTAGGGCTTATATTCAAAATCTATAAAGAATTCCTAAGAATAAGAACACAAACAACAACAACAAAAGATACAGAGAGAGAGGCAAACCAAGAAACATACTCTTAATTATACAGAACAAACTGATGGTTACCGGGAGTTAGGTGGGCGGCGGGAGGGGGAGTGGGTGGGGTGGAGGGTGGGTAATGAGTTAAACCCACTGGGTATTAAGGAGGGCACTTGTGATGAGGACCAGGTGTTGTATGTAAGTGATGAATCACTAAATTCTACACTTAAAACTAATATTACACTGTATGTTAACTGAAATTTAAATAAAAAGTTAGAGAGAAAAAAAAGAAAAGAGAAAACAACCCAATTTAAAAAAATAGGCATAAGATCTGAATAAAGACCTAACCAAAGAAGATACACAGATAGCAAATAAGCATAAGCTAACTTTTCATTAGAGAACAGTAAGTTAAAACAAAATGAGATATTATTATACAACTACTAGAATGACTAAAATCTGATGATTGATAGTCCCAAATGCTGGTATGGATATAGAGTAATAGGAACTCTAATTCATTGCTACTAAGAATGCAAAATGTTGTACCTGCTTTGGAAGATAGTTTGGTAATTTCTTATAAAACTCAATATAGTCTTACCATATGAGCTAGCAATTGCACTGCTCAGGTAATTTACCCAACTGATTTGAAATCTTATGTCCACACAAAAATCTGCATGTGAAAGATAATAGCAAATTTATTAAAAAATCACCAAAAACTGAAAGCAACCAAGATGTCCTTTAACAGGTGAATGGATAAACTGTAGTGTATCCATAAAATGTAAAATTACTCAACAATAAAAAGAAATGAGCTATCAATTCATAAAAAGACAGGTAAATCTTCAGCTCATATTGCTAAGTGAAACAAGTTAGTATTAAGAAACCTATGTACTATATGACTTAAATTTTAGGACATTCTGAAAAAAGCAAAACTCTGGACACAGTAAACAGATCAGTTTCTGCCAGGTGTTTGGGGGTGGTAGGGTGGTTTGAATAGGTGAAGCACAGGGTTTTTCTTAGAGTGGCATAATTATGTATATGATACTATAATGTTCAATATAAGACATTGAGCATTTGTGAAAACCCACAGAGCTTTGCACCACAAAGAGTCAACCTTAATGTATGCAAAGTTTTGTTTTTTTTTTTTTTGTATGCAAAGTTTTTAAAAATTCATTTAGGAAGACAGGGATCACAAGATGAAACCAACCTCACTGAAGAGGGTAGAGTAATAAAGTGCTGACCCCTATATAATGTTAGTAAGAATAAAGGCAAAGGGAACGGTGGGTAGCACTATATTCAAGTTGATAAAGTTATTTCCTATGGATATACAGGTTAACAATTCCAAAATGACTAGACAATTATACTGAGATTGTACATTTATGTAATTGGTGGATGGTGAGAGCCTGGTAGATCATGAAGTGGGAGTTTACAGATAAGCAAGGGGAAGAGGCTTAAATGATCTATATGGTAAATTAGAGTTGGGGACATCAGTATGAACTAATGTTTAGCTAAATATAAAGATGGTTACATATTTCCAGACATATATGTATTAGTATACATGCACAGATCTCCTTGTTCTGTTAGTTGAAAGGGCCTAGGAACAATAAGACCCCAATATCAAAGAGCGGACCTAGCACCCAAATCTTGGTTTCTAATTTCATTCTCAAATAAAAGAAACCAGGGCTCCTTAGAGAAATGGCTGTTTCTAGGATTAGGGCAGAAATTATACAAGATGAGCCTAAAGCATCTTGCAGTGCCAGAAAGTAAGAAAGTGCTCAAAGAAACAAAAACACAACAATGGGGGTAATGTCAAAGGGATATAGAAGCCATTTGAAAGAGCTCCCAATAGCCAAAGGTGGAACAGCTTGAACAAAAATAATAATAATACTAACAATAACAATAATAAAATAGTATTAAGTTATAACCCAAAATATAAAATGCTATCCATGAGTTCATACCAATATAAATCAATGAAATAAACAATCTCTGGTGCAGAAGAATTCCAAAGGATATGTATAGATACTCCATCTTTAAGGAGGTGGAACATAATTCTTTATCCTTTAACTGTGGGCTGTTGCACATAGTAGCTTTCTTCCAAAGAATATAGTATAGCATACAATACAGTATAGTATTTAAGTTATTTTACAGTAGAAAAACCTGAAAGACATTACTGCAAGCCAGGTGACCATGGTTAACATCAACAATGATAAGCCATATTGATGAAATATTATGGGAATGACATTTTACATCTGTGGTTTCCTCATGAAAACATATATCCTTAGTCTAACATTGTCAATATTTGTCATAAAAATGTCAGACAAATCCCAATTGTGGGGCATTCTACAAAAGACGTTACCAATAATTCCCTCAAACTCCCAAAGTCATCAAAATAAAGGAAATTCTGCATAATTGTCATAGCCAAGGGGAGCTAAAGATTCCTGACAACTAAATGCAATGGAGTACCATAGGGAGGATCTTGGAACAGAAAAAGAACATTAGGAAAAAACTGAGGAAATCTGAAGGAAGTATGGACTTTAGTTAATAAACTCCCTACACTATCTTCACATGTAGTTCTGCAATTCTAAAACTAGTCTAAAATAATAAGTTTATTTTTTAAAAAAAAATTCTAGAACAGCTGAATAATTACAAATTCCAATGAAGAGATTTCACGCTCTTTTCTTGCAAAGAAGATGCCAATCTTTAGGGGATATTCCTGCCTCAGTGGATCTAGGTCTAGAGCATTGAACCACAGGGTCTACATCATGATGAGCCATGGTGGATTCCGCTTTCTTTTTCTCAGATATTAAATTTAGTTTGAATTCTCTTTCTCTCTCTCAAAGAAAGTAAAGATTATCTACAACTGCCACTAGTTTACAGTCTTCAGTAGAAGACTTAGAATAAGGCTTGGAAAGCCCTGAGCCTTGAGAAGAACCTAAATATTTCCCTCTTTTACTTGTCCTGATTTTCCTTGGATACATATTTCTTCATTAACTGAATGATAAAACACCATCGGATGAGACTGAATGGGACCTCAAAATTTGTTTAAACCCTGCCTTGGGCCTAACTATTCTGAGGAAGAGTCTTCAAGTAAGACACTTCTAAGAGTTGAGTGTGGACAAACTCCTAAATTAGAGTCCTACATCTCTTGTTTGGGTTTGGTATGGCCAGGCCTTGCCTTTCCTATTTATTCTTCCAGAATTTCTTGAGGTTGTTTTAACAGAGCAGAAGCCAATTTGCTCAGAAGCCATTGTCCTGACTGAATATCCCTTGTAAAATGACTAATAGAACTTTCTGCAATTCTTGATCGCATGAAGCTCAATCTTTGGGGCTCTCTGCTTTCTTGATGCCCAGTTCTCTTAATTTTTTTAAATTTTATTTTATTATGTTATGTTAATCACCATACATCATTAGTTTTTGATGTAGTTCTCTTAATTTTTAAGAACTAGTTCCTCAGTGTCTTTTATCTGATTCCTCTGTGCTTGCCTTCTGTTTTTTTGTGTAGTTCTTCTTCTACCTACCATTTAAGTTGGTATTTAGGAGACTCCTGGACTTCTGTCTCTTGTCACCACAATCTTTCAGTCCCTGGGAAATTTCACCCACTTGCATAGTTTCAATTGAAACGTAAATATATTTTCTGCACAAATATCTCCCTAAAAGTACAGGCTTATAAAACTATTTCTCTCTAAACTATTCCATTGGTTTATCCTAAATGTCACTTGACGTGAATGTGTGCACATTCCAGTTCAATATTATCTTTAAACTGCCCTCCTTTTATTTTAACTCATTTGGTGACATTAGAGTCTGCACCAAAACATGGATATTAGCCTTTGCTCCTTTCCCATTCTCATGCTCACTCTGTCACCAAGTATCTTTCACTTGACCTCCTAAATATGCATTGAAGCCATCATCAACCATCAATCCCCACTCCCATGGCCCTATGTTAGAGTATGTCAGGACCCTCACGACCCATCAGCTTCTTAACCACAATCCAGCCACCATTTTCTCTTGGTTATAGACTCCACAATACTGTCAGAATGCTACTCTAAAATGCAAAGGTTCCTACCCCACTTAAATCATATTCTTACCCTACTTACAAAACTTTAGTGAGTCCCTGAAATCTATAAGAAAAATCCTAATTTCATTAGCATGAATTACAAGCCTCTTACCTCATTATCCCACCTCATTCTTTACCACACTCTTACCTTGCACTTTCCACTCCAGAGACATCAGATAATCTGTTACTTTTCTCATAGGCTCTGTGATTTTTCAAGACTCTGCTCTTGTTCTTGCTATCTTCTTTGCCTGGAATGATCTTCCAGCCCACCCCTAACCTGCATTTCCTGGCTCCTCCACCAAATACCCCAAACATCCCTCTATCTCTGAACTAGCCATATTACTTTGTACTATACATTTATATATCTGTCTCAGAAGGTAGTAGTCAGTATTAGACCACAATTTTTGTCTTCATTCTCCTCATAAGCCCATAAGCAGCAGTGTATGATACATATGAAGCACTCCATGACCTTTTGTTGAGGAAAGGAGAGAATGAAGGAAAAATGGAAAGGAAGGAAGAAGAGAGAGAAGAAGGAGGAGTGAAAGGAAGGAATGAAATTCTAAAGAGGATTGCTACCCAAAGAAAGACCCATTGATAGTGATGGACCTAGAGCTGTAATACTTGAGCCGGAAAGCTGGCTTAGAATATCAGAATTTCACCAGGTCCTCTCAAATAGCACAGCATACATGACTGCATGCCTTCCTCATACCTTCATTTAAAACAGTATTTGAAAAGCTACAGGCAAATTATAGACTGGGTTGATGATACCAATACTGAAAATTATGCTATTATTAGGTGTCCCTTTTTTCAGAGTCATTCTGAGAAAGATGCTTGGGGAATTCTTGACTAACAACAGAGCTAAGTACTATTAACTTCCAATTCTTCAAAAACTGATTACCTGGTGTGTGGATTTTCCAGACCTTCTGATTGCTCTGCTTCAGGCTATTTAATTGCTCATTAGAGAGTCGAAAGAGGAAGAAGACAAGTCAACCACATCTGTCACTCGTCAGTGTCTGTAGTAAAAATATATTAGTAAAGAGGCTGAAACCATAGACTAAAACATAAATTTTATTTTTATATTATACCAAATCCTCATTATCACAGGTAATGGAAAGTGGTCTCTATTCAGCTCATATTTCCCAACACTAATTTTGGAAATCCCCATATTGCCACCACTCAGGATTTTTCTGAATACATTAAATATATTTAATGTACATTGGGCATCTTAATTGTCCTTAATATAGGCAAATATATAAATCGCTGTTCTGCCAACCAACACGACTGAGCATGTAACTTCCAGTCAAGAGTCATGAAACAATAGTCATTGACATAATAGTTCCAACAATTTGACTTAAATTGAACAGAGAATTTTTTAAAGAAATACTAATACTATGTATATTTAATATAATACTTTGTGTAGAAGTCTGAATCTATAATGGTAATTTTTTTTTCTTTCTCTCTTTACAAACTAATGCTAAGTACTTCTAACTCACATCCCTTGATAATATTTATCTGGTCATGTTGTGAGAATTTTATTGTCTGATGTTGTAACACTTGGAAGCATTTATGACTCCTGCCTATCAGGCCAGTTCTAAGAACTAAACTCTCTGTTTCACTTCTGAAGCCCAAACTGCACCAAGCAGCAAACTAACTTATTGGCTATCCACTTTTACAGAGGCAATTAACTGTGCTTAAATGACCTTCTAAATTTAAACTATGCAAAATGGAGCATCTCAAAGGCCAAGCTGAACTGCAAAGATTGTATCGTCATTTTTCACATTACCACTTTCATAATTTCCCCTAACTTCCTTTTTTGTTTTCTTTGTCAGAAGTTGCTGTTCAAACCTTCTCATAGTTAGAGGCCACCTAAGTTCCCGTCAAAACTTCATATTCTGGATTGCTCCTAATTGTTCTATATTAGTGTTTTCTGCCTCATTTCACACCTGCCTGACAAATAGGCTAATGAAAGCACTTCTTTCCCTGGACTCTGACAAACAAGGAAGTAACAGATTTATTACCTTTTTCTCTTTTTGTAGCTAATAAGTATAAATGTTATAAATTTCTCTACAGGTGGTCAGTCTTCTACAACTTTAATTGTTTTCTCAGCTGCTACTTGTCCATAAAACATGAACACAGAAATTTAACTTTCAGCAAAAATAACATGTATTTCCTCTATTTAACCAGGAATAATTTCTTGTTTTTAAAAAAGAAATGCTACTGATGTACTGTATGGTGACTAACATAACATAATAAAATTAAATTAAAAAAAGAAATTCATAAAATGAAAAAAAAGAAATGCTATAAATAGTATGCACATTATAAAAAAAATACAAATCAATTTACAAGTACACAAAGCTCAATGGTTTTTCATGTGAAAGAATCATCACTAATTGAGCCATTTTATTAGCATTGCCTGAACATCAGATCAGCTTTAGATCAGCTTGAGTAGCAGCTTGAAGACTTTCTGAAGAAACGGTGGGTCAAAAAGATCAGAAATTATCTGATAATACAGTAAGGTACATGTGTACTCTTTCTTTTATTTAACTTTTGTGTGTGTGTGACAGGAAAGGGGGACTTTATTACTACTGTTACAAAATTCAACTGAGTAAATTTTAAAAGATCTTATTGGTTTTATTCAACGATTCATGAATCAGAAAGCATCCAATCTAGCAAATAAAAAGGATCTCTAAGGACTATACAAAATGAACTTTTATAGGCAGAAGGCAGCAGCAACAAGGAAGTTATTCTAGGCAAAAAACCAGGTTGGTTATTGCAAGATTACTTTCCTTTAGGGAATGGCAGGGATCTACGGGGAAGATCACTAACTAGTGGTGACCAGGTGATGCCTGATTCATTGGTTTAAGATTCATTTCTGGGAGAGCTGAGACTGTAATTAACTGGGGCTTGGTAGCACAAGTGACCCATTTGGGGCCTGTTGTCTTGTTTTTAACACTACTCTCCAAGGGGTTTTGTATGTACCTATTTCCTAATCAATAGAATGGCAACAACAAAAGCTTGAAGGTTCAGGAAAGCTCAGCTACCTTAACATAGCCAAATTCTACACATTTAATAAAAGAATGGTGGATCATGAAACTTTTATTTAAGACAGAAAATACCCATTTAGAATACCTACTGATTGCTAAATCATGATTTCGACATTTTATTCTGACTTCATTTCATCTTTAAGTTTTCGGTGAGGTGTAATAAACATACAGAAAAGTGCTCAGATTATAGCTGCATCATTCTAAACCTGTTCACAAATTGGACACACCTGGATAACCACCTCTCAAATGATGAAGTAGAACAATGGCAACCTTCTAAGGGCTCCTCTTATGTCCCCCTTTTTTTATTGTTATCTTCTCCTTGCTCCTAAGTTCTCCTAGCTTTTACCATCATAGACTTGTTTTGTCAGTGTTTGAAACTTATATAAATGGAATCTTATAGTATGTACTATTTTGGTTCTGAATACTTTCATTCAACATTATTACTGTTGTGTGTGTAAGATTCATCTGTACCATTGCATTTCGTTCATTTTAATTGTTGTATAGGCATTTCACTGTATTTATATACAATGATCATCTACTCTACTGTTGAGGGCATTTGGAATATTTCCAATTTAGAGCTATTACAAATAGTGCTGCTATAAACATTCTTATATATGTATTTTGATGAATATATGTATTCCTTTCAATGTGTCATAGTGTAGACCTAGCAGTGGTGTTGCTGGATCATAGGCCATGTGTATATTCAGCTTTAGAAATACTAGCAAATAGGCTTCCAAAATATTTTATAGCAATTTACATTTCTATCAACAGTGCCTAGGTGTTTCACTTGTTCCACATCCTCAATAACACTTGGCATTCTCTATTTTTAATTCTAGCTCAATCAATTGTATAGCTCTCATCTAAAACCTCAGTGGAAACAGAAAAAATGAAAAAAAAAATAAATATTACTATCACTCAAATATTTGGTCCTATAAGAAATAAAATGGTTGCAAAACTTGGCACCCAATGACTTTCAACAATAAAAATAAACTTGCAAAGTGTTTCCTGTGATCCTAAGAGTACATCCATAATCAGTAAGGGATTATCAAGGGGCACTTGGGTGGCTGAGTCGGTTAAGTGTCAACTCTTGATTTCAGCTCAGATAATGATCTAAGGTCCTGAGATAGAGCACCCCCAACCCCAAGCCCACCACCACACCCCAACACCCCCATGTGCCCCCTACAGCCCCCATGTCTGGCTCTGCACTCAGCAGGGAGTCTGCTTAAGATCCTCTCTCTCCCTCTCCTTTCCCTTCTGCCCATCCCCCTGCTCGCACATGCTCTTCTCTCCCTCTCTCTAAAATAAATAAATAAATAAATAAATAAACCTTAAAAAAAAATAAGGGATTATCAAATAAATTGCTTTTTAGAGCAAATGTGCAGGTTACACTATATAACATTATACTTTATATGAGTTTGTAGAAGGTACAAGAATGAAACCAAAAAAAACTAAAACACAACAAATAGATTTTTTTCAAATGTCCTTCCAAATCATGTATTTGAAAGAGTCCAAAATTTTTCATTCACTCAACTTTTTTATTACCAGGAACTGTGCCCGGGTGCTAGAGATACAAAAACAAGTAAGTGATGATCCGTACTCTTAAGCCATGTAAGACTAGCCACAGGTATGAGCAAGTAATTTAACAATAAGAATGGAGAGTAACACATGTTATGAGAGACAAGCACATGTGATATTGAACTACAGAGATATTACCGTGGGTGATAGAGGAGCCATTCCAAGAAAAATTTCCAGTGGTGATGAAATTCAAGCTGATCTGTGAAGAAAATAAGAACTAGCTGTAACATGAATTTGTGAAGAGGTCTTCTAGACATAGGAGTACAATGTTCAATACCACCAATCTGATACTTGAGTTCCCTTTACTACATTCTCCCAGGGACTGGAAATGCCAAGATAGTCAAGTCCAAAATCTTTTTTTACAAAGAAACAATGATCCTCTGAAGATTTCACCCACATGTTCTGCTTCTATACTTTGAGGTAATAAGAGACAATTCTAACTACTTCTTTCCATAACTTCACATCTCCTCTCCACACAATAAAGAAAATAATATCGCCACTTTTCAAATGCACTGAAAGAAATAAATACATAAGATAAAAGAATATTGCCCTAAGTAAAGATAATAACAAAAACCATATGACAAAAATGTTCTAGACAATATATTCAGAGAAAATGGCATCATTGTGCTCTGTTTTCTCTTTTCAGGACATTTCTGGCACTTAAGAGAGGAAGAAATAACTGAGGGTGGGGAGGTCACAATGTAACAAAAGCATAATGTCCTCTTCAGGAAGAGGAAAATGGTTCCAAGTCATTAAAGACAAAATAGGCATTCCATAAAAGCATAAGAATTTGATTGAAAAAGATTACTCCATTCACATGTGTTCTTGCAATTATTAATATAATTTTTAAAATAAAGATGTCAAATTACCTTTGCAATAATTTCTAAAATGTAAACTAAAGCTACAGTTCTAGCCAAAAGAGCTGTATTGAATTTTTTCAGGTATATTAACTTTCTATAAATGTGGCAAGGTCAGAGTTTCTGTTCTGAAAGGAAGAATAGACACAAGGATTTTCATGTTCCATTCTATTTACTGACATTGAAATTATTTGATGGGGAGATGTTTATTGGAAGACACACAGATATAGCACAATTCATGTTTAGGGAGATGGATTTCTTGCAATTGTAAAAGTCAATGGCATTTCACAAATGCTCTCAGCACTCTTTATTGACTTTCTGGATAGATATTTCTACTAATGAAATGAGTCAGAGTTTCATGAAGCACTGATGACACAGATAAATACCAACTTATTTCAAACATCCCCCAACGTCATAATACTTTTAGAACTGGTTTCTGTTGTACCATTTGGAATTACCTGGCTTTGCAAATTTATAACTTCTTTCTAAACAATGCACACTTATACAATTTGATCAACAGGTGGGAAATCACTATCTTTAGATAAATAAATGGAAAATAATAACAGAATCATGAGGAGTTCAGAATGTAAGTTGGTTTAAAGGCAAAAAGATTTGCCCCTTATCTTTGCCCCTTATCAATTATACTACACACACATAATTGTAGGAAAAAACAGATCTGCATACTATTGTAAAAATGCCATATTTTCTGTAATTTCAGTGAGAGAAGGTAAATTTTAATTAAGGAAGACTTGTAGAAAGCTAGGTTACCCCCTAGAGTTGTGGATACTTTATTCTCAAGAGAGACAACATTTAACAGGATGAGACATGGTCTTCAGAATCAGTGAAGAACACAAAATACTCAATCTCTCTTCCTTTTATCATGACTTTAGAATATTTTTAGGATTAATATATTTAGTTAATGCTTATTATGTCCAAACATTCAGTGTTACCTATATGGTTGTAAACAAACATCAGTCAAAATCTTAATAGACCTTAACAGACCTTAAAAAATATTTGTTTTTATTTTAAAGTCTGGTTTGTGGAAGGTCATTTTACAGCCATAATATCCATGCATCAAAAACAAACAATAACAAAAAAAGAAGAAGTTGTCAGTCACACACTGGAATTTTATTATATTGTTTACTCTATTAATGAAAATTCTACCTACATGAACTGGAAAAACAAATGTACATCTCACAGTGTTACTTTCTATGTGTATTTCTTGCTCACTGCTTTTGTACCCTTTTCATTTTCATAAAGGATTTGGGGCAATTTGGAATAAAAGCAAATAAATAAACCCAAGACTACTAACTCATGATAAAAGATTTTAAAAGAACTATTGCAGGAGAACTAAGGGAAAAAAATTATGTGAAGTCTTGACTGGGGAGAAATATGACAAGTGATTCCAAACCTTAATTCTAAGTTCCTAGCAATCCAGGTCAAAGGACAACACAATGAACTGCATGCTCTCATCATCCAGGAGATAATGAACTCACTAAGAAAGTTCCCAGTTCTTGGTGGAATTTGTCACAAGGATTTTTTACAAGGAACTCTGAACAAGGTAACTAATGAAGACCTCAACAGCAGATGTTGTTGTTTATAATGCCACAAAAAAATTCCCTATTATATCATAGACCACCTATGAAAATAGCATATAATATTTAAACAGAGTTCAATAATAAAAAATGTTAAAGAGAACCAGAGGAATAGGGCTAAGCTATGTTACCTTTTGGTCTTCAAGCTTATATGAAGATAGAGAATTAGTGTTTTTCAATTGTTTCCACTGGAAATAATTTCATGCCACAAACATTTGCAATATTACAATAGTAATAAAGTTGTGTCCGACTACACTGGAGTAAAATAATTCATTCTGGAGGTATGTCATATTCATTCTATGTCATAATATAACCTCTAAAGAAACATAATATGTCCCAGACTAAGGAACACAGAACCAGAGAGATATAAGAAATATAACAAGAGAGACAAACATACCCCAGACTAAAAAACACAGACTTACGCTGCTTCTGTTCAAGGTCTCTCTCAGCTAGAGCTTTGACAAGAGTTCCACATAAAGGTGTTTGCTAGAAGGGCAGGATGGTCTAGTGTTTAAGAGTCCAGTCTCTAGACTATTACTGGGGTCAGACTGCCTGGGTTCATGGCCCAAGCGTATCATTTCCTGGCTAGAAACAGAAGACTACTTCTTCAATCTCTCCAGCAATCTATTCCTCTTTAAAATAAGGTTGATGATAACAGTATTTACCTGGCAGGGTGAGGTAACCATGGAGAGATCAACCATGTAAGTTGTTTAATATAATCCCAGATATCTGGTAAGCATTCTCTCAATGATAGAGATACTCGATATTCTTTATTGGTAGAAATTAATGGATCCTAGTTACTAGGCGTGTACATGAGACAGTATCTTATTTCAAAGGTAAAAGTCCTGCTCTGTTTTTCCCTGAAAACCAAGTCATCCAAATGCATTGCTCTTTATTGCCAGATCGTTTCACAAAATACACTGAACCCAGGAAAAGAAGAGTTTATATCTGGAATCCAATTTTTAATCACAGACTTCTCAGCTGGGCCAAGAGTTTTATAGGATTAGATTTATTTGTGATCATTAGCTGAAGCATTCACTTCATAGTAAAAACTAATTTACAAAGATTAGCATCCTTTGAAATCCTTATTAGATCCAAATGTTTAGCTTTGGGACAATTCAGCAGAGTTTTCTATGTGTTCTGTAAAGCTCTCTAAACTTAGTATATAAAACAGAACCCCTGTGACCTCTTTGCTTAAAATAGAAAACATATACATACAATAAGCAAGCAAATTATTAACATTGCCTTTGATATTGAGCTGGAGATCTCACTTATTTCCCTGGTCATGATGCAGAAGATAGAATGGACTCCCACTCATAAACTGAAGAGTTCATCAGAGCCCAGTATGAACTTCATTAGAAATTCTCCTTAACAGGAAAAATTCTATGATTATACTTGACACATCATAATAAATTTTTAAATATATTGACATTCTTTTGCTTTGCTTCTTCTCTTTTGTATGATTTAAGCACAGACCCTTGAGACATGGTTACTCTGTCTTACGTTCAAGTCTAGAGAGAGAAGTTGGAGAAAATTTTCCGATATGAATGTCACTGAACAAACTTTCTTCAATAATTAATTCACTCTTTCAGTCACTCATTTTAACAAATATTTATTGAATAGTTACTACGTAATTTTTCTTTTGCTAAAAGGAGAAAAACGATGAGAGAAAATCTCATTTCTCAGAGGAAAATAAACTGTAAAAGCCATCATTTATTGAATACTTATGAGCCAAAATACCTAAGCGATGGGTACAGATGTTCTTACTACTTCATCAATTAAAATTGAAGTTTATTACAATCAAGTGACTTTCAGCAAGTCACAGGCTAAGGCGGGCACAGCCAGGTGGCACCTCAGGCCTGTCCACCCGCACACCTGCGCTCTCCACAGCTCTTCCTCTCCTGCTGTCAAAGAATTTGTAAAAGAAGAGAAGCCAGAGCATAAATACACACTGACATGGAATATGACCAGAAGTTTCTAATACATAAAATTAAGATTCAGTAACCAAAGATGTGTTTTAGGGGAAAAAAATAAGGCTAGCATATATTCTATTCCTGAGAAAGATCATTCTCATTCAGTCTGATACTATACCAAAATTTTAAAATCACACTTTCAAATTCTTTCCACAATCCCAGTGCCTTGTTGTTGTTCTCTCATTCTAATCAAAGAGCAGATGATTGGTTCTTTGTCTGGATAAAATTTACCAAGAAATTTTTATTCTTAGCAATAATAACAGTGGCAGATATTTCACGGTTAAGGAGGACAATAAGCCAGAACAAAACCATGATTCTGTTTCTTCATGTGCCTTCAGTAAAAGGCAGCTTTAGGTTCAAATATGTCAAGATACTAGATTTCTAGAGTCGATAGTTTCAGTTTACATTTTCCTCCTGTTTGTTTGCAGTATATCTTTATATACATTTGAATTTTTCATCTTAATTTAAAAGCAAGTGAGTTAGCATATCTGCCTTATGGAGGCTTTGTATTTTAAATGAAATTTTCTCATGTGTCTCTCTGGGCTGTTTTTGAAATCCAATCCACTGAATGAGAATAACAAAGTCAGTTGCTTGAGGAAGCTCTCCCCTCCTACCTCAGTCCCTGATGCTTCAGGGCTCAAAGGCAGAGAAAGCAATAATGTCCTTGGACACCAATGAGAAAGCCAAAGTATGTTTATCCCTGGGTTCCTCGTCTTCCTGGTTCTGTGGTGGAACACTAAATGGTGTAAATTTTTAAAATCTGTAGGTTTTAGTAATGACAATGTTCATCTTTCAGCAATGTGAAAGCAAATCTGAGACCTGAAATAATGCATTATTTTTTTTAAAAATGAGACCACTTTAGAGGAAAGTACACAGTTAAACAAAACATTCTCTAAAACCATCACAATTTTAAATGTAAATGCTGGCACTTATCAATATTTATCTATTCCATATGTATTCTACATCTGAAATATATTTCCCAAACAGCATACCTTGAATTGGCTTTAAAGCTCTTGTTCACTGGTTATTAAGCAACACTGCATCTGGGAAACAGACTTTCTTTATGCATTTATCTGTTTATTTTTCAAGTGCAACATTGCCATCTACAGGATATGAAATGACAAAATTCTACCCCTCCTTTAAAGTCATGTTTACAATCAAAACTAGAAACCACTTAGGTTGAAAATACATGTGTCCAAAATCAGTATTTGATTATCCTCTCAGGCACTGCTGTTTTGCAAATTATCTCATAATCTCACAACTCATCCCTCCATCCCCCAAAAAATGCATTAGATCGACTTTGCCACAGCTTCTTTAGCTTTGAGAACTGTATCAGCAGTTTACTCAAAGGCTGTACCATGATCATATTAAGGAGCTGGAAGAAAATCTAGTATCAGTATGAGGTTTTCAGTTGGTTACATTAAGGATCAAACTTTGCACCTAATACAAAATTTTCCTGAAGTTAGCTAGATGTATCTTGCATAAACTTCCTCACAGAATTCAAATAATAAATACAGCAAATTGTCTTTCTTTCACAGATTTCAAATACCAAAAGAGCAAAATGTCTTTCTCCTAGTACAAGGAGGCAAATGCCACGGAGTTTACTTAATGAGTCTAATAATCTAATCAGACTTCATAACATTCAGATGACATGACAAAGGAGAAACTCTCTGCCTGTTTTGCAAATGAAGAAACAGAGGCACATAATGTGCTGACCTTGAAAAGCTTAGTTCATTGTCAGACTGTCTTATTTTCGAAAAAATGAGAGAGAGAAAAGGAGAAACAACATAACTCATTTTCTCCATTTTGACACATAGACTAAAATATGAGCTAGGAAAAAATATAGAATATACAAATGGTATTAAGAAGCTATTTTTGACTGCTCAGTGTGACCTCAGTTCAGTTGAAATTGGAATTACAATATTTATTAGAAAACGCTTGAATGTTTCAGGAAAAGCTATTACAATTTCCTAGTACATTTCTAATCTCCTTTCTTAGGGATATTTAATATTAGGATGTATAATTAGCTCACTCTAATTCCTTAATTGTGGCTTGTCTAGAGACTAAGGGATGGACATGATAACATCCATATTACCCTGCCTTCTTGCAATTTTTAAAATCAACTCCCAGAATAGGGAATGGGAATCCATCTCAATATAAAAAATCATATAGAACATAAAATTAAGCTTACTTTGTTACCACAATGCTAACTAGAAAGTAGCTTAGGAAGAAATAGTGGTACGTTGGTACCAAAGAAAAAGCCTCATTAAAATGAGAAAACGGTTTTTAAAAATTCAGTATCAGGGTTTCATTTCAAATGTTCACTTTGGAGTTTTTCATCACATATCCAGCTTATCCTCTGGGTATATGAACCAAGTTTAAATCAAAAGATTAAAGGAAAAAAATCCTAGCCACAAAAACAAACGCATTTTCTCTCTAGTCCATCTACCTACAGATATCAAATAAGGAACAAAATGTTTACATGGACTAAACAAGTAGCTTTTGATCCAAAGCCAATTACATGAAATAAGGGTCGAGTCTTTGGCTGAAGCCACTATGGCTACCCCCTTTGAAAAGCAATTTATATATCATCCACTGCTAGCAATATAGAGGGGGTACTTCCTTTATAGAAACTGGTCCTCAATGACCCCAACATTGCCAAATCCATTGGAAAGCACTTAGACCTCACCCTACTTGACTCCAGAGCACCTGACATGATTTTTCCCTCCTTCCTGAAACATTGTCTCCACTTGGCTTCCAGAACATAGCATACTCTTAATTCTTCCTTCCAAGACCTTGGTCACTTCTCTCTGCCCCTTTTGTCACACCCACTTCCTCTTTCTGAGCTCTGAATGCTGGTATGCCCTCAGAGATCAGTCCTTAAAACTATTCCCTTTCCTATCTACACTACATATCTAGAGTATTTCATCCATCCCATTCTTTGAACATCATCTTTATGCTGATGACTCCCAGATGTGCATGACCAGACCCAAAGTTTACTTCAACTATAGACTTCTCTGTCCAACTAACTCAACATCTCCACTTTAATATCTAAGGAAGTATCTCATGCTTGATATGTTTAGAACAGATTTTTTTTATTCTGCACACCTATGCTTGCTTCTTTTTAAGTTTCCCATCCCAGTAAACAATACTTCCTAGACATGTAATGCATATCTATTGAATAAAGTTGTAATTAATTAATTAACTAACACAAGAGAGTACTAGTGAGGGATTGAGACTGTGGTTAGGGAAATCTTCCCAGTAATGGAAAGTGTAATCATAATTTCCTTTATAAAACAGTAGGCTCCTATGAAGGAGGTGATACAAAAGACCACTTGCCATCCACACTGTGACCCACTTCACAGTACCTACATAGCACTTACATTTGACAGATGCTTAGTTAATTTAAAGTTTATTTAGGGGAGTCTTTATTCCACAAAGACCCCTGTACTCTATAGCCCACCCTCCTGAGTGCTAGTTCAGTTAGAAAGGCTCTCCTGATATTGCTAACAGTGTCCAGTGTTTTAAGAGATTGATTTCTTCCCCATTGTTGACTAAGAAATGAAGTCAGCAACAAATCGCTGGGAATTTGATTCAGAACCTCTGTGAGGTTCAGGAAAGTGAGCTGTCCCTGACTTTTCGTGAGGAGTATGTGTGAGTGATCACATCTGATCTTTAAAAGGGTTAAAAGTCACTTTGTCCATCTCAATTTTTTGGCCTACACCAGTTCTAAGGTACGTCTTATGGAATGTAAGTCCACAAAATTGCTCTGTGAACAAAGAGGGTTCTTCGAGGTCAAATACCTGAGAAAAGCTGTGAACTTGATGCCTCCCTTAGAGAAATGTAGAGCACAGAAGCATGTTACAGTTTCTGAGACTTCCTTAAGCACGGAAGCCCATTTCATTTTTTTTTTAGCCTAAAGTTTATTTGACCACGGTCATGTCTTTGTGTAGCACTCCTAACATTCCTCAAAACTGCTATTCCTTGGAACATACTGTGAGAAATCTTGAGCAACAGAGCACCAGTTAGGGATTCTTGGAATTATATGGTACATCAGTAGATATTTTCAGATTCTCTCCTGATTAGATCATTCAATGTTTTTTAAAACCTACTAAGCAACATCTTTGCTCCATATCAAGATATTGAAAATGTGCAGAAATAGCATCCGAGTCACCTTCATTTCCACAAATCTTTAAGAAACTTGTACCTGCTTACAATATATTTTGAGAGTATACTTTATAAATGTTTTTTATGGTAAAAGCATTCAAAGAATTCCATTTGTGAAATAAATAGGCAGCAGACAAATAGAGAATCAGCGAAGTCTTCCCAGTATACCTTAAAAACATCAAAATGCAATTCTGGTATTAAAAGAAAGACTGCCTTAAAAGTTATTAGCTCTGAGATATATTTAGAGAAAAAGAAATTAGAGAAATCAATATTTGCAGAAAAATAGAGATGTCATTGGCTGATAATTCTAGTGAAATAATCAGATCGAAAGTCTGACCTTTCAGTTAAGAAAACAATGTGCTGAGTTTAATTCAAAAAAGATGCAGTAGAAAATTGTGGAGATAAATGGTCATTCCATAGGGCTAAGAAAAGGCTTTAGAAAGATCACATCCAATTATCCCAAAGGAATGCTTTCACGAATGCCAAGAAACTAGGACAAGTTCTGATTTTTAAGACAATGAGAATATAGAATACAGATATGTCTACATAATTTTGGTATTTGCTGCCTTCTAAACACATTCCTGTCTATCTCCAGCTGTATCTACATAAAACAAAAAATAAACAAAAAAGACAATTTTTACAATAGAACACACACATCATTGAACCTAGGTCAGGATACACTGAGCTATATTTTATCTCAGGCATCTACGTGTGATGGTGGAGAAGAAATTTCAGGGTGGTAGGGTAGCATGTATCATTGACATTTCCTTATTTATCCATTTGTTCCTTTATTCAATAAACTTGTTTTGAGAGACAGACATCAGCATATTGCTAGGTTCTTGGGGGTGAACACTGTCAGAGTCAGACAAGAAAAAGAGAAAACTTGCAAAAGTAAAAGTTAGGAAGTGATGCATACAATTAAGTAACAAGGGGAGACAACCAAACTACTACTCCAGAAGCAACAGAGGCAAGCAGAGCTTTAAGAGAGCTGATTTGTGATGTCCAGAAATGATTACCCCCCTACTTTCTGTATGTGTTCACTCCCAGCTGGCTGAGGCTAGACCCGTGCAAAAACATGAACTTGGCAAAAGGTTCTCTTCAATGCATCATTATTCTTCCCTCATATCAGCTATACACGCTGCTCCAGACCCTTAATTGAGGAACTTGAGGGCTCCCAATCTGAGGCACCTACTCAGAGCATCAGCAAAGCAAGGATCCAAAAGGTTAAGAATTTGATTTCTGATATATTTTTTGAAGCATCAGAGTAGTCAGCATGGAGGGAGAAAGGCAAAAAAATTTTGGAAATAGCCACTTATGTGTCTATCTATCCATTTAGACTTATATACATATAGGTACATGTATAGACACATATGTATATTCAGAGAGAGAGGTAGATAGATGATTGATAGATGATAATAGAGATAAATAAATAGATAGATGGTAGATGTCTAAAGAAGGTGGGAGGAGGGGCACCTGGGTGGCTCAGTTGGTTAAGCAGCTGCCTTCAACTCAGGTCATGATCCCAGGGTCCTGGGATCGAGCCCTGCCTCGGGCTCCTTGCTCCGCAGGAAGCCTGCTTCTCCCTGTCCCACTCCCCCTGCTTGTGTTCCCTCTCTTGCTGTGTCTCTCTCTGTCAAATAAATAAATAAGGTCTTAAAAAAATTAAAAAAAGAAAAAGAAGGTGGGAGGAGATGCCATCTTATTTTCAATGCCTGAGGATGTTAAAGGTTTCAATTGGCCCCCATCAGAATCCTACTTAGCAACCCATGTCCTTGTGGTCCACCATTTACCTCCCTTACTATTCTCCTCCATCAAAATAAAATTGTCTCAACTCTCATATAAAGTTGCTACAAATATTCATTTCTACAACCCTCCTAGAGATTAATTTAGGAAATTATGAATATATGTGGAATATATATATGCATACATGTATATGTGTGCCTTAAATTGTACATGTTTTTTAACCAGAAATGTATCTTAAGGGCCAAGTATAAAATTTCTATTATAAACTCAAATGTTTAACAATAAGAAATGGTTCTCACAGCATAGTTTATAAATGTGAAAACTAAAAATATATAAGTAACTTATATGTTCAATAGAGAAATACTTCAATAAATCTTACTATACACAAAAACTGAACACTATAAAGTAGTATCATTTAAGATTCAGTTACCAAAACCTTTCTAGGTATCTCAAAGGGGTGTAATACAGACATTGTGTGCCTACAAATTACACAGAGCAGAAGAGTCAAGCAGCCACCACTGGACCACCAGCTCCACGGTTGTACGACCCCGGATAGAAACCAGGGAGAAGAAAACCATTGTTGCTTCCGCTGCTGCCTCTACATCCATGAAGATGGTAACCACACACTAGCACTGGAGCTTGGCCACAGTAAACAAATCTACTTGACTCGCTGCCAACCACCACAGCAGCAAGAAGATGGTCTCTGCCTCCCTTCTGTCCCATAAATTTCATGTGAGTACATTTTATTGACAGAATCTAAATCATATCCAGAACCCTAATAGGAAGGGAGCCTGAGAGATGCAGCATTTAGCTTCCCAGCCCCTGCAACACAGAGAACACAGAAGACAATGGAAATGCATGCTGAGTACTGACAGACACCTTCCAAAGCTGAAGTTTTTCAAAATTATTTTGTAGAACACCCATTGCTGACAATTTAAAAAAAATTCAAAAGGCAAAACTATGGA
Source organism: Phoca vitulina (assembly GCF_004348235.1). Classification (NCBI taxonomy): domain Eukaryota; kingdom Metazoa; phylum Chordata; class Mammalia; order Carnivora; family Phocidae; genus Phoca; species Phoca vitulina. Next base: position 65,509,532 of record NW_022589711.1, on the reverse strand, counting down.
GACAATAAAAGATCAGTCGTTGCAGCGATGGTGGGGGCAGTGGGGAAGATGAATAAGAAGTGCACAGAGGATGTGTAGGGCAGTGAAAATATTCTATATGATGTTGTAATGATCACATATGTCGTTATACCTCTGTCCAAACTCATAGAATGGACATCGCTAAGAGCGAACCCTAAAGCAAACTATTAATGTAGGTTCATCCTACCACTCTGGTGAGCAATGTTGATAATGAGGGAGGCTATGCATGTTTGTGGGCAGGGGATGTATGGAAAATCTCTGTACCTTCTTCTCAACTCTGCTGTAAACTAAAATTGTTCTGAAAAAATAAGCCTTTAAAGAAGAGAGAAAGAAAGAAAAAAATCTGAAAACTACAAAACAAACAAACCAACCAACCAACCTCAGGTTATATTGACCTACCAAAACCATTGTTCAAAACAGAATGTAACAGTATAATTCATTTTTAATCCTACTTTTAGGGGAAACCCAAAAATCCACTGACAGTCTTAGGACATTCTTACCATATACTTATTTTGATTCAAATTAATGGAGGAATCATGGCAGAAAAGATGAAGGAAAGAATAAATATATTTTGTGTTCATCTTTGCCTTTTCTTGTAAGAAAAGACAATGGTTGAACCTACTATTCTATCAATTTAAGAACAAACTAAAACACTCTAATTTGGCTCACTCATGTATTTGTTCATTCAACAAACAGTTACTGGTACAAGGTTTTCTTTTTAATATACTTTTGTACAAGGTTTTTTCAAATATATTTGAGAATTGTATTTCCATTAAATTGACTTCACTTTTTACTACAAGGAGAGCATAATCTCTTTTTACTGCAGAATATAATCTATCAATTATGTGAAATAAGGTAACAGATATTTAAAATATACATTAATTTGTATTTTTTTTTAGTCAAGGGCTTTAGTAGAGACTCTTTCAGATTAGTCAGTAAAGTAACTATAAATTCCATAAATGATGTACTAAATAGAAATTAATAAGGGAGAAAAACCTTGGAAATTAAAAATATTAGAAAAAGTAAGGTATGGCTAAGAAATCACTTAACAGTACTTAAAATTTTGAAAAATTGTGTTTATATGCATTTTATTCTATGACTTCTTGAAAGCTATATAGAGAGATATCTTGGGGACTTTTATTTTCAATATGTGATGTGGCCTCAGTTGTAAAGGAAGGAGTAAGAGAAGAAGGAAAAAGAAAGAGAGAGGGGGATTTACCCACAGTAGTTGCGACCATACAAACTGGGTTGCCTAAACAGCCCACTTTATACCTTTAGTTCTATGTAACTATTAATGATGCTCCTTTCACTTAACAGTGTTCCAATTTGAGAGATAAATTATATGGTCTTTCTAATTGGTGAGAGGAGTAAAGAACTGGGATTATAAATAACATTAAATTAATGGCATATTTAATGGGACATGCAGGGAGTGAAAAATTTTAAAGAGGAGAGGAATCACTGAAATTGGGTCAGTTGCCAGAAGAAAAGCATTATAAAACTACCAAATGGAATGATAAAGTGCAAGTCAATAGGCAACAGTCAACTTTTAGTCCTTCACTAAATAATGTTGGATTTTATCTCCTTTCATCTTTAACTCTTTACCAAATCAATTGGGAGGTGAGTTCTCATTGTTTCATAAATCATTAATCAGAAGGGATATCAGTAAGTCATGCTGTTCAACATCTACAAATAGCCCTGGACCCAACTTCTCTGAGGCAAAGTGCTAACAGCAAAAGGCCATTAGTATTTACAGATTTAACATCCTTGAAATCACTTTACTTTTGGCTTCGCTGATACCAGGCTTTCCTGCCTTACCTTCCACGGAGACCCATATTTCTCTACCCCCCTTTCATAGTTCCTGCTCCTCCACCTCATCTTTAAATGTTGGTGATCTTAAATACATAAAACATATTTTGGGAGATATTGAGTAACTGTAAATAAAAATTAGGTATTATGTTATGTTGGTGAATAACTGCCAATTTTCTTCTACAGGTCTACCTCATTTTATTGAGCTCCACTTTATTGTGCTTTGCGGATATCGTGGTTTTTTTAACAAATTGAAACAAGTCTACCGGTACCATTTTCCTACAGCATTTGCTTATTTCATGTGTCTGTATCACATTCTGGTAATTCTCATAATGTTTCAAACTTTTTCTTATTATTGTATTTGTTATGGTTATCTGTAATCAGTGATTACAACTTACTAAAAGCTCAAATGATGGTTCGCATTTTTTTTAGCAATAAAGCATTTTTAAATTAAGGCATGTACATTGTTATTTTTTAGACATAATGCCACTGCACACTACATTATAGTAGAGGAATATTTTTATTTGCACTAGAAAATCAAAAAATGTATTTGACTTGCTTTATTGTAATATTTACTTTGTTGTGGTGGTCTGGAACCAAATGCACAATATCTCCAAGGTATGACTGTATGTGTTAATGGTATTGTGGTTATACAGAATGATGTCTTTAGTTTTAGAAGATGCTTGCCTGAAATATTTAGGGGTAAAGTGTCATAATATCTACAGCCTGTTTTGAAATAGTTTGGAGAAATGTATAGATAGATACAGATACAAATGTAGATACAGATGTAGATATAGAGATAGGTAGATGAACAAAATATGGCAAAATGTTAACAACTGTTGAATCCACTACTACTTGGACTACTTGGTGTATGGTTGTTCCTGTACCATTTAGCCTTGCTTAAACTTCTGTGTGTTTGAAATTTTTTTATAATAAATAGAAAAAAGTAAAAAAAGAAACATTAAGTTGACCATTTTTTGCAGTCTTAACTCCCACTACATATTCCCCCCAACCAAACCCTTCAAACCCTGTCAATATTTTTTTTTCTCATACCCTTTCTAGGTGACCTCATTTATTCTTCAAATATCATTCAAATAAAGTTAATTCCCCCAAATTATCTCTGACTCAGACCTCACCTCCAAACTCCTATATAGATATAATAACCAATTAACTATTCTACCTAGATATCTCATATGCATCTCAAGTTTGATAGATCTAAAACTGACATCTTAATTCCCACTCTCCAATAAATCGATTCATCTGCAGTGTTCTTGAACTAAGAATTTAATACCTTTTTACAGCCAAGAGTTTAAATTAGAAATCTGGGTACTATCCTTGATTCTCAAATCTCCCTCTTCCTCCATGCAATTAGTTAATAAATTCTATCCATTTAACCACCAAACCTCAAAACTGAATTTTCCCCCAGATTGTCATCACCACTCTGTTCTAGCCTACATAATTATCCTCTGGGCTAGAGCAATAGCCTTTAATCAGTTTCGGTACTTCCTTTCTCTCCCCTTTACAATCTCTTCTCTATAGATCATCTGAACTAGTTTTTTAAAACATAAATCTAATCTTTAAACCCTCTGATAAAAATAAAATGGATTCCCAGTGCAATTAGAACAAAACCCATGTTCTTTACCAGGAGCTCGAGGTCCAAGTAGATCTAGCCCCTGGTCACCCCTTCCACTTCATCTCAAGGTTCTCTCTATCCTTATTCACTGTTCTCCTCATAGTAGTTTCCTTTCTGTGCACATAAATTGTGAAGACATTTTCTCCTAAGAAGTTGTATCCATACCCTTTCCTCTGTTTGTCATGCACTTCATTTTTATTTATTTAATAAATTCTCAAATAGCACTTACTATGTCTGGACTCTTTTTAAAAGAGTTTTAAGAATACTCATTCATTTAATATGTCAATCTTATGAAGTGAGTCCTATTATTATCCTTCTTTTATAGATGAAGAAAATGAAGTGTTACCAAAGTGGAATGATTTGAGCAATTTTATATAGTTCATGCTACAGACCAAATTCTGTCCCCCACAAATTAATATGTTGAAACCCTAACCCCCAATGTGATGGTATTTGGAAATAGGGCCTTTGAGAGGTTAAGATGCAATCATAAGGCTAGGTCCTCATGATGGTCTCAATGGCTTTATAAAAAGAGGGAGGATGGGAGAGGGAGAGAGAGAGAGTAAGAGAGAGAGAGAGCACTCTCTCTCTTCCATTTGAGGATACAGCCAGGAGGAGGCCATCTGCAAGCCAAGAAAAGGGCCCTCTCTAGGAGCTGAATCAGCTGGCACCTTAATCTCCAGACTCCAGAACTATGAGACATATGTCCGTTGTTTCGGCCACCCAGTCTACAGTATTTTCTTATAGCAGCCTGAGCAGACTAATACATATCATAAGTGATAGAACCAGGTTATAAACCCAAATTGAACTTTCAGCAACTGTACTATATAATACCTTAGATTCTGTTCTTCTTCAGGCCCTTTGTATCTTAACTTAAATATTACTTCTTTAGGCAAAGTCTTCTCTAAGTACCCTTTCTACTTCATCTTAACATCTTAGTGTTTCCTTCACTGCACTTCTCTTGAAGTTTAGTGTATATCTTTTCACTGTTATTTCTTTACCTTTGTGCTTACCTGCTATGTGATAGGCACTACTAGGCAATGAATATGTAAATAATGCATAAGACAGAACTTGTTCCTACTCACATAAAGCTGAGTCTAGATTAATCTCCTTTTTGCAATTTCATTTCAACACCGGGAACATTGGCACTAGTGGAGAATGAATACAAGATGAAGAGTTTATAAAATTGGAATAAACCAGGAGACAAGCATATAGGTGAATGTAAGCCAAGGAACTAGAATTGCTGATCTAGGTTGGGTCATGGTAAATCTGAAGAGACAAGAGTAGGGAAAGCAAGAGAGCTTTAATAGAGAGTATCTGATAAGAACTTTCTTATCAGAAACCCTTGTGAATACCCTCTATATGCCAAGCACTGTTCTATGCTCTGAAGACGCAGAGGTAAGCAAAATAGAACATGGTTCTGCTATTATAAATCATATATTCTAATGAGAGATTTAGTGAACAAGAAAAATGAATTAATCCATTAATTAAAAATTATTTCTGATAATGATACCACTGTGAAAAAATAAAACAGGGTCATGTGATAACAGAGTGACTTAGTGCTGTGAGGACTGCTAGCTGTCCAAAAAACTCCATCCTCCTATAAAAGTAGAGTTGAACTGAGCACATGGCTGCCCAGCTCACTACATTTCCCAGCCTCCCTTGCAGCAAGTGTGCCCATGTGATTATGTCCTCACCAATGAAATAGGGAAGGAAATGATGTATTCCTCTTTTAGTTCTGTGCCTTAACATACTAAGGATGCCTACTCTGTGCACTCTTTTCTCTTCCCATTGGCTAAAAACTGAATGTAGCAACAACACAGCTTTAGTTACTCAGATGATAGAAATACTTCGGGCATATGACAGAACAACAAGATGAAAGGATCCTGTATACATAAATGACCCTGTGGAGTAGAGTTTTCCCATAATCTGGACCAATCACATCAACACTGTCATGTGAAATATAAATAAACATCATAATGGGACCTTTTTTAAGTAGCAGCTAAGCTTCCCAAAATAACGGCTTGGGAAACAAATATTAACTAGGATGATCACAGGAAATGGCATTTTGGAGACAAGGTCTGAATGATGGGAAGGAGTAGCCATGTGAATATAGGGCAGTGAAGAAGAAAGAGCATGAATAGCCTGCAAGAAACACAAGCCATTTCTGGAAAATTTTTATTCAGGACCTTAGTAAAACTCAGCTATTACATTGACACCAGATCCCTAGCTCCTGGTAAACCTTTGGCAGGGCTGGGAGCTAGATCATGAATTGTTTGAAAGGCTGAGGGTGAAGAACATAAAATAAGCCCAAGCACAGCCCAGACAGAAGGCAAGAACCAGATCTGATGATCTCAGGGTCTTCTATGAGAAGTATAGAGCTTCAGTTAGTCAAGGTCAAAAGCAAGTGGACAGCTGATGGTAGGCAAATATAAGTAGCAGGAGACGTGACAAGCAGACTGTGAGTGTCAAGACAAACCAGAAAATTTTAGTTATCTAGTCATTCAACATAAGCTTTTTTTTCTTAATTAAGATACTATATTTGTGCATATGTGATGGTTTCTGCCAGAATGATGTATCCAGACCTTTTCTTGTTCCCCAGAGTGATAATATACCGCTGTATTTTTGCCTTAACAAGTGTCGAGAACTGTTTCGTTGTTTTGTCATTCAAGTAACATCTATTGACCTACACATAGTGGTCTGTATGTGCCTGAGATTTCAAGCAGATTCACAAAACCATGTGCAGAAAGATAGGAGAAGGGAAAGAACATTTTACAATGAAAAAAAGAATGTTGGCTTCTAATGATTTTTAAGCACCCATAAAATACATATGAAAATCATTTTCTGAAAGGTTCTAAGACCCTTAAAAAATGACGGATGAAGGCAAAAATGCAAAGACCTGTAAGAATAATTTAGAACGAAGTGATCCAGAAGAGCAGACGAGACAGAATAAAGCAAACAGGAGGCCACATCAGGAATGCCAGAAGTTGAAAACATTTATACAGAAGTCTAATTTCATATGTTTCTCTTTAGGGCATAAGTTTAGGATGACTAATACAGAACCTGCAGGCGGAAATAAGTAGAAACGCTAGGCAGGCATGTATAACAAAGAAAGAGCTTGCCACAGAAGCCCATTTCTTTTTATTCCACCTTCAATGAAAGTCAAGAAAATATTTGTTAATCACAGTACCATTTTTTAAGTAAATGTCAATGGGCTTAATGCTCCCCATCTGTCATGCAGGACTATAAATATTCTTGTTCAGTTACCATTTTTCATCTTCTATCAGAGTGAAGAAAAAAAAAACAATTTTCTCTAGGTAGTCAGAAAGATTTATAAAATGCTAAGAGATCTAATTTCAAGTGTTGTTGTGATTGCTGTTCTGCCTATAGCAACAGAGTCTCCAGCTCTAGCAGACATGATGTCTGAAGCTTCCCTTCAGCCTGTCAGGAGAGTGCAGCTGAAGAAGGAGGTTGAGGGAAACACTCTCCTGCTCTCTTCTCTCCTGCAGAGTAAAGGGAAAGGTGGCTATAGTGCTGCTGCAAAGCACCATTAGTTGCTCCAAGTTAACTGTCATCTCATGCCTCGAATGAAAAACCTTCAAAGCTCCCCTATTCCCCTCAGGATTTAGTAAAAACTCCAGAACGTGGTTTAGAAACCCCTCTATCCCTACCTTTCTCTTCCAGCCACACCTTTCCATATTCTCACCTGGCATGCTTGAGTTCTGGTCATGTGGAACTACTCAGAAATTCTCACAAAGCAGCATATACTATCACTCTTTCTCTCTCCCTCCCTCTTTCTCTTCTTTGGACCTCAGGTTGCCCTTCTCTTGCCCCAGCAAACTTCCTACTCATTCTTCAGTTCTCAGCCTAACTCCCACTTTTCCTGAGAGGCATCTCCCCACGCTACCCAATCTGAGGAGATGCTCCATGAGCTCTCATGAGGCTCTGTCTCACCCCTGCTGTGACATGCACATATCTGTTCCAGAACCACCTTTTACTTGTCTGCTTCCTCTCCATCATCACGAGGTGGTTTTACATTTTGTTTACCATTGACCCGTCAACATCTAGCTTGATACTTGGCATATATTAGCCAATAAATAAGTATTTGTTCAGACTAAGTTTAATTAAAAAAATAAAGTCAATAAAGATAATTTTTAGGTAGCAAGAAATAAACTAAAGAATCTCAAATAAAATTTTTAAATGCTATTTCTCAGTATATCCAGATATTGTAGCTTCTGAGTCATGCCTCACTTCTCCATCTTGCACATTTTTACACCAGTTTTTAAAAGGCAACCCTGTGGCCCCTAAAAAAATAAAATGTGAATTATTTATTTATGCAAACTTGGTTAAATCATTCACTTGACAAAAGTTTAAACAGCAAATATTAAGTCAATAACTGCATAAGATATTTTCTGGGAGGATCATGGGAACTTTACAAAACACCTTTATATAACTCTGTTAAAGAGTAAAGAAATGGACATTAAAAAAAAACCTTTTTGATTCACAAAGTGTTAACTCTGCATTTAATTTAATATCAGTGTTTGACACAAAGTTTTAAGGTTAAGTAACTAAGATACCAAAGAACATGTATTCAACACTTTTTCTCTTAAGTAAACTTGGCCCAACTCATTTATAAGTATATCTTGGAGAAGCTGACAGAAGAGGGCTCTAGCTGAGTCAAGATAGGCAAGGAGCCACCATGACAATTCCCATCTTACATGCTTCCTCAGAAAATTTCTGTGGCTTATTCAAGTTCTTTCACATATAGCAGAAAGCGATTCATTTTTAAAAGGAATAAACAGCCATATAATATAAAGAGCTGGTTATAAGTTTCACCAAACTCAAGATGTGCTATTCCAAAATAATGCTCTTTACATAGGAGGCTACTTGTCCTCATTCCTCCCTTCATCCATTCAATAAGCATTCATGAAGCACTTCCTGTGCTCAAGGCACTAAGGATTCTAAATAATAAGGCATGTCCTTATCCTGAAGATGTTCAAAGAGTGTCACATATACTCTGAAAAATAATAATCACAGTAGGATGGTAGGTACTGGAAGAGAATTATGACTTTAATATTACCTACATATGTATATTTTGGCTTTGAATAACCTACTGATGTGTATTTTGCTGATATTCATTAATATATACATATTTTCCCTTCTTACTAAGATCTATGTATCTTGATAGTAAAGAACTTACACTGCTTTTATATCATGCATTGCATTGTTTCTCTAAATTTACCATGACTTACATGACTTACAGTAATAAATACATTTTGCATTGTGATTCAATGACACTTATACACCTATATGCCTATATATATACCTATAACAAATGTTTCACAAAAATATACCTATCGTTACTACATCAGTTTATTCTGGTGTTTTCTATTTCATAATATTGTATATAGTCCCTTGCATTTAAAAACAAACAAACAAACATATACTGGTCATTACTCACTAATGAGTTACAGGCATGGTTCGGGAAAAAAAAAAAAAAAACTATTTCAAAAAAAAAATCTGTGGGAGTGATGTCACCAAGATGGCAAAATAGGTCATTCCTGACTTCCCTTCCCCTCACAAGAACAACAAACAATTACTCAAGAACAAGACACCATTGAGAGAATCATAGAACATGGGGGTGAAGCTGAAGAACAGCATCCCCACTCCCAGCACTGCTAAGACCAGGACAGACTGCATTACAAGGGTAAGAGAAGCAACTACATGTTGACCACATTGTCCCTCCCCAGGCCAGCACAGCCCCATGCAGAGAAGTCTCTCTTGAGCCTCTGATTCCTCTAGTGGAAAAAAAGAACCCAGGGAGGACAACCAGCCCCACCCCACCCAGCATTGTGTGTTGCTTTGTGGGAACCTCTTCTCTGATCTCACACCATGGGGATTGCAAGGGACTCTGCGGCTTGACTACCAGGAATCTGACTGTGACAGAAAAGTGGGGAGGGCCTTGCAACATGGATCTTGGCAGACCATATTCATACCTGCAGTACCCAAGTAGTAATCCCAGTTTTGCTCATTGACAGAACCAAGTCAGTGGTGCAATCTAACCTGGAACTCCATGGGGTGCAGAACTGCCTAATTTGGATCCTCAGACAGAGAGTTTTGCCTTAGAGCCCTGTTTGCCCACATCTAGGCAAGGAGCAATGTCACGGCCCCACCTACTGTGGAGAATGCCTTCCAGCTCCATCTGACAAGAAGAACTGGCAACAACTCCTAGAAGCTGAGTGGCCTGGGACTGCTAGAGCCAAGATTGGACAGGCAGAGCTGATCACCCCAGAGCAAAGCCAGTGCAGGGTGTGGAGGGTTTCCATGCTATACACAGGCAAAGGGATTGATTTCTAGCCAAGACTGAGAGTTAGCTCCCCACCCTGCTACCCAATTGAAGAACATGTTTGACAAATTGAGAGTAGCCTGGAGTGGCCACTCCCATTCCTTCCCAAGCAAGGGAGTTGGGACATAGCCTTACCCACTATAGAGAGGATCTTCCAGTCCCATCTGAACAGAAGGGCTGGTGACAACTCCTAGAAGCTCTGTGACCCAGCAATGCTCAGCTCTGGAGAAGGGCAGGCAAAGTCAATAGTTTGTAAAGCAAAGCCAATGGCCCTGTTGAGCCAGGGAACTTGGGGTACAGGGCAGCTTGAGTTAAGGCGATAAGCAGTTTTACCAGTTTTAGAGCTGCTTCCCCCACTGCACCCAGGCAAGGAATTCATATCCCCACTCATTGCTAAATACAGCCCTCAACCTGTCTGAGTAGGGAACCTAACCAGAGCTTGCTTACAGTAGCACTTGAACAAAGAGCACAGCAAATGGTTTCTCTCATCTGCAAAGCAAAACCAATAGTTTCACCTGACCAGAGAATTCAGTGCACACTCTGTCCTGATTCAAATCATCAAATGACAAGCTGTACAGACCCTGGGTCCTGTCCTGCTGCCCTTCCAGGGCAGGCAAGTTAATTCATAGCCCCATATACTACTGAATATAATGCCCATTCATGACCATCCAGTGAGTCTGATCAGAGAACCCAAGCAACCGTGAGCCGATCTTATAGTACCACTTGGGTAGAAACCACACCAGCAGTCCTATCCAACGTTCTCAGCCGGTGGCACACCTTCCCCATGCCGATCTCAGAGCTCACACAGTTCCCTTGTCCCCAAACAGACTGTAATAGCAGATCCAACCTGACCAAGGGCATTACCTGCAGATACAACCAGTAACCCAGACTGAGGTGACTGATGAAGAATGGTCTCTGCCAAAGCAAATCTGTAAAGTCTGGAAAAGGAGGCTCATTACGCAAATGCACAAATACCAACACAAAGAATCAAGGATCTCAAAAAATCAGTTAAGCATGACGCTGCCAAAGGAAACTAATAAAACTCCAATTACTGACCCTAAAGAAATAGAGATCTATAAGTTGTCAGGCAAAGAATTCAGAAGAATCCTCTTAAGGTAGTTTAGTGACCTATACGAAAACATAGACAACTATACAGAATCATGAAAACAATGCATTAACAAACTGACATGTTAGACGAGGAGATAGCAAACATCAGAAGCAAACAAACAGAAATCCTACAGTTGAAAAATACAATAACTGAACTGAAGAACCCAATAGACAGGGAACACTTGTGCACTGTTGGTGAAATTGTACTTTGGTACAGTCATTATAGAAAACAGTATGGGGGATCCTCAAAAAATTAAAAATAAAACTACCATATAACCCAGTAATTCTATTTCTGGGAATATACCCAAAGGAAATAAAAATACTAACTCAAAAAGATATGTACCCCCATGTTCATAACAGCTTTATTTACAATAGCCAGGACATGGAAACAACCTAAATGCCCATCAATGGATAAATGGATAAAGAAGTTGTGGTATATATACGCAATAGAGTATTATTCAGCAACAAAAAAGAAAAAATCCTATCAGTTGTTACAATAATGGATGGAACTTGAAGGCATTATGCTAAGTGAAATAAGTCAAACAGAGAAAGACAAATACCATATGATTTCACTTATATGTGGAATCTAAAAACAAACAAACAAACTCATAGAAAAAGAGATCAGACTTATGGTTATAAAACACGGGGAGGGTGGGGGATGAAGGAATTGGAAGAAGGTGGTCAAAAAGTACAGACTTTCAGTGATAAACAGTTACTAGGGATGTAATGTACACCATGATGACATAGCTAACAGTGCTGTATGATACATAGGAAAGTTTTTAGGAGAGTAAATCCTAAGAGTTCTCATCACCAGGAGATTTTTTCTTCCTTTCTTCTTTTCTTTTTTTTTCCTTTTTATTGTATCTATATAAGAAGATGGATATTAGCTGAATCTATAGTAGTAATCATTTCAGTATATAAATAAAAACCATCATGCTGTACACCTTAAACTTATATAGTGATATATGTCAATTATTTCTCAATAAAACTGGGGGGAAAAAGATCTGCAAAGTATTAGCAGAACATGTGTAATGATACTTGGTGAATAATCACATGGCTGAACATAGTATAACATAAGAATTACAATTCAGGATCTGCAATGAGACAGGTCTAAATTTAAATCCAGGCTCCACCAATCACTGGCTATAAAACCGTGAACAAATTACTCAACATCTTTAAGCCTCAATGTCTTCATGTTGAAAAATGGTGAAAATAATAGTACCTACCTGTTGAGAGAGTAGAAGAGATCATGAATATTAAATTATTTACTATAATGCAAAGCATATAATAAGTACTTATCAAATGTTAAATTCTAAAAATCTATCCAAAGAAATATAAACAAGACTTGAGGGGAAAATTAAAAGAATCTGACTTTGGCCAATTTCAACAAGATATTGGGGGGGTGGAGTGGCTTCAGATGGAGATTTCACAAACTAGCTAAGTCAACATATATATTTCATGAACTAGGGAGATATTAGAATGGGTTACCAAGGTAGTCCCTTTCCTGCTGAGTTGCAGAAGAGAATAGCATTCCATTTATTTAATGTGGCTTCTTAAATATGATCGAAAAGAGGAACATGGAGAAAAAAATGGAAGAGATAGTATTTTTGAGGTTTCTCCAAGTCTTATTTTTTTTTTAAAGATTTTATTTATTTATTTGAGAGAGAGAATGAGATAGAGAGAGAGAGCATGAGAGGGGGGAAGGGTCAGGGGGAGAAGCAGACTCCCCACAGAGCAGGGAGCCTGATGTGGGACTCGATCCCGGGACTCCAGAATCATGACCTGAGCCGAAGGCAGTCGCTCAACCAACTGAGCCACCCAGGTGCCCTCTCCAAGTCTTATGATGAAGATGAAATTTGACAAACAAATCAAGAATGGATACCCAGGACAAAATGCCTCCCAGTACTGCACCCAAATAGCTGAACCAAGTCCTGACACCTGTAGCCTGACCATAGGGCTAATTTGTATAGCATCACAGTGGCATTTTGCCCAGATTATGCCCACTGTTTACTCTGTCATCTGTAACAACTTGGCTACATAGATTCACCCAAAACATAACGTAAAGCAGACTCTTTACCATGACCCCTTAGTTTGGGATCTACTACACAGAGCATTCTAGGGCCTTTAGGCAGAGCAAGTTTAAAAGGTTCACTCTCAAACTTTCCCAAGGAAGCCAGGCCATTAACCTTATTTCATCATTTCCTTCATCCAAAGAGCTCAACTAACCCTAGAATCATCTGGTGCAGAGACAAGGTCCATAGGACTAAGAGACGTGACTTCTGCAGGACATTTTTTACACAGTATCCAGGTAAAATAACTTAATATCTTATGTCCTCAAAGCATGGGGGAGGTGCAGATGAGGCACAGTTTTAGCTTGCATCCCCAAATCCTAAGGCAGCTAAGTGGTGAGGGAATAAAACTCACTCTCTGAATACATATAACAACTTGGTACTTACTGGAGCTGGTTACAGAGAGAAGCATTGACAAAGATGATTCCAGTGAAGTGTGACCCACTTACCCACAAGACTTTGATATGCACGCATTGGCCTTTTGGACTGCCAACCAGTTGGAGAATAAATAAATGAACAGAAAGAGTATAGTTCCACTACAGTCACTGAATTAAACAGGCAAATGGCAAGGATTCAGCATAGAGCTATATCATGCATAAGTAATCAGACAGAGACTATATGTCCATTCAGCTGCAAACAGATTCTGGCTGCTACTTAAAATATCAGCAGGAGTGTCGATCTACCATGTTTCCAACACTTTTTTCAAAATGCTCAGGCAGCCAGATAAATCACTCTGTGGCTTGCCCCTGCTACTTATGGATTGATAATGTTTATAAACAGCTGTGTTAACATCCTCAAAAATCCGAGGAAATGTTCTTATTGCACTGAAGAGCTTTTATAGTTTATACATCTAGCAATGGACAGGCAGGCTTTTTTTGTTCAGATGGCTGTGTTTCTAGCATCTGGGTTATGACAAGAGCCAATAATTCCTTTTGTGTAGCCAGGAGTAGCAAGTGGCAATAACTCTAACCCTGTCATAATGCAAAGGATCTCCAAAGAGATTTTAACTTCCCCCACTGGGTATTTGCACTGGTAGAACAAAGAATACATACCTTATGTCTTAAGACACTTTACCATCTGAGCCCTGGGCTACCTTCCCACCAACCCACCTCCTCACCAGCACTCATCTCGAAGCACACACTTAAACCAGTACTGTGCCCTGCCTGAATGGGTTGTGTTCTGTATGTCTCTGAATCTGTGCATGAGCCACTAAGTGCTTTCTGGAATGTTGTACATTCTTCTCTTATCCACCTGGAGGACTCCCACCTATTTCATCACCCAAGTCTAAGATTCCCTGCAAGTCTTACCCTTTCCCCACCCTGGGCAGAATTTAAAGACTTTTTAATACACATTCTAGACTGTGAGGCTCCTGAGAACAGGGAAGGCATCTCAAGGATTTGCATCTCCATTTGTAGCTGTTTCTGGCATGTGGAAGACATGTAATAAAGGACTATCAGATGAAGAATTTTTAGGTGAATGTTATGATCTCTTCTTACCAGAAACAAGGTAAGGAGGACTGGGAAGTGTACAAGAAGGAAAGTTGGGGACCATCTATCTGGTTGAACTCCATGGGAATCTCAGGGCAGGTGACGTTTTCCCTTTCTTTTGTTGCAGCTAGGTTATGCTTGGAAGTGGCTACTCTCAAGCAACACATTATTTTTTTTTTATCGGAGTCCCTAATTATGACCCAAGAAGGGCTTCCATGGATCTCTTTCTGTCCCCATCCTGGATTTGCACACAAACACATAATTTTCATCATATTCTCAGAGTTGTTCAAAGCCCAAAAAAGATTACAGGCCACTACCCAAAGAAATTTTTTTTTTTAATTTGGACATGTCAGGAAATGTATTCCATCATGTTGATGATGTTTAAGAGAATCAAAGTGACAGGGAAAAAGTGTAAAAAGCACTTTAATACACCACTTTCCTCGAAGTAAAGTTACATTCTCTATGCCCTTACACAGTTTTCACTATAATAAGTGACTGTTATATGCTTGTTACATGTCCAACAATGTTATACCTGCCCTTGGGAAGCCTGCATTCTGATAAGTCAACACACAAAGAAAATGATTTTAAAAATAGCAAACAAGAGAATCCACACTATTTGCCAAATTTGGAGGGTCACATAATAAATATGGGAACCAACAGGGAACTTACTGTGGCCAGAGAAGGTTTCTCAGAAGATCCTGGGAAGGGTGCCTTCCCTTTACAACGGTTCTATGAGGCAGTAGAGTTTCAGCTCTAGGGCAATGTGATACATGTGATAAGAGGCAATGTCAAATGAATATTGGACTTAAATCAGAAGGTCTAAGTTTTAGGCGTAGTGTTGTCTCTTACTAGCCATGTAGCTAGTAGAGAACTACTCACGTAGTTCTGTGCCTCAGTTTCCCCATAGGTCACATGAAGATAATATCTTAGCCTGGCCTTTCTCTGTGACATGTTTGCAAGACTCAGACAAGATAAGGCGGGTGAAAACATTTTCCAAATCGTAAATCATTATACTATTGGATATAAACACAATATTGGAAGTGGTCAAGTCAGGTACACATAATAGTCTGTGGCACAATACATTATTTCCCTCAGTCTGTTTTGTTGTTTTCTTGGCTCTCAGCAATCCAATCCAAGGTCCTTTATGTTCATTTAATAACACTTCTCGTCAAATTTATCATACACAAAGTTTTATATGCAACCAGCACAAGAACTGCAGGCTGGCTGCTAGGATTTTTTTTTTTTTTTTTTTTTCCCCAGAAAGGGGCAAGCGTAGTACGGTAACTTCATTCTAGCCCAAAGCAGGCAGGCTTTCTTGTTAAAGACTCTCCCGGAGGTGAAACATTTCAGCATTCACATGATTTTTTTCTTTCAAAGCCTCTCCCCTGAGCCCTCTGCAGCTTGTCCATGGTACACAATTCAGAATCACCCAACCACTTAGGACACTGGAATCTGGAGGCAGTCGCAAACGTATTTCACATTCAAGAGGAGAAACATTAGCGAGCACAGCATTTAATATGCTGTATGCCGCCAGGATCAGGGGCTTAGACTTTCCATTTCGGCTTCACGGGTTAGACTGCAATCTGAGCAAGAGTGTGCAGTGATGCAGTGTGTTGGCTCTCGTCTGCGCGAAGCAGCAGTTCTACCATCAGTAAGGAAGCATTAAGTGAACCCCAGGGATAGCATATGTATTGTATTTAGAGGAAGGGGTGAAAATCCATCAACACTGTGTAATTTAAAAGGTTTTCATGCTGTTTGCAGGAAGCTATAAGCTTAGATTCCTTTGTCCCAGTTAAAGAGAAAATGGTTCTAGTAAAGACAGATGGATTTAAAATAGTGGTTACCATGGAGTGAACTTAAGTGATAAAGGAAGACAGATAGGATAATGGACATTGCCCAGCACATGAGAGGAGCCACACATTATTTCGTATTTGCAGAAGAATGCAATTTGGGAATTCTGAACTATACACCCATTCAAATGAATCTTTTTATTGCCTTTGATTACACAATCTTTTAGTCCCTCCTTGTCTGTCCCCGGTTGTCTCCTATTAGAGAAGAATTACAATCAGTCTTTATGCCAGGAAAGCATAAACTTGAGGGGTGAAAAAGGACAAACAGAATGGGCAAATGATAAGAAGAAAGAGATATATGAGTCAAGATTTCATTATGCAAATTAGGTTTGCACTCCTGTGCCAGGAATAAATAAGCATAAACAAGATCCCAGACTCTCCTCATATACAAACGATTATAACTTCCTTCAACCCTATAGTCTTATCGCCTGATTCACCCTCTGTTCCTTGGATTTGTTCAGTTCCCTGCCACCGGGCCTTGATCTCAGCCATTCCTTCTATCTGTAATATCCCCCTGTCATGACAGCACCTACTGAAATCCTCTCCTTTCTCATCCAAGCGAGGGTGAACCCAAGCGCTGTCTTCTCAGAGAGCGTTCCCATTTCCTGCCACTTGGAATTAATCTCTCCAGCATATTGCTTTGAACTACAGTTTACAATGTATGTGGTTTAGAAGTGGTGTTTGTGGAAATGTTAAGGTGCTCCCCACTAAATTACACCCTCTAAGGGCAGATGCCATGCCTTAATCATCTAGAGTGTCCAGCAGGCGTCACACTGTTGGCACGCAGTACGCGTGGGTTATGCTGGGATGCCGGCAGCGCACAGCTTGGAGCCCTGCAATTTTTGACCGATCCATACATGAGACCTCGTGAATCTCCAAGCCTCTTTCGCCTTTTCCAAGAAGGGTTACTATTCGCTCAGCTCCTACTTAATCCCCACCCCCAGTGCTGCCTCTTCTAACTTGAAGACGTTTAAGCTCAATCTCGTGAGCTTTGTCAGTAACTTTTTCTGAAAAACCACCTAACCTGAAATTCATTTAAATATTGCATACATAATGAATACTTATCCTAGTCTTTAATTGGTGATTGTATGTCCACAACCTTTAAAATTTGACAAAAGCTTTTGCTCACTTAAATATGTATAAATAAAGTTTATTTAGTGCATGGTCTGTTGTAAGAAATTTACATATATTAATTCTCGTAACAACTGTATATGGCAATATTGTTTCCATAATGACCGTATATGGTAATATTGTTGTTTCCACTTTAAAGATAATGCAAACTGAGGCACACAGTTTAAGTAACTTGCCTAATTCTTGCCACTCATTAGTGGAGACAGGCTTTCAACCTTGGAAGTTTGTGCTTTTTAGAGTTTGTGCTTTTAATCACTGCATAGATGGAGGAGGAAAGTTCTATGAAACTCAGACACCAATATAGGAAAAAGTAGTTTATTTGAAATTATGTATGATGTCAAAGCTGAGATCAGGACCTGGGAGTTAAAGTCTAGAGATAGTAGATCCTGCTTTTTGCAGTACACCCAGAACAAGTTTAATGCATGGAGACTGATCCAGTTTCCAATTGCTTCCAATTACTTTTAAGATTAAAGAGATAATTCATTACGACAAGGATACAAATTTGTTTACTTACATACCAACATGTGTTTTTAATAAAAATAAAACTTCAATTATACAGAAGAAATATATCCAGACCCTTTTTCTAACACTCAGGATTCAACTGAATTACAGTCTAAGCTCTTCCCAGAATTTTCACTCCTTCAAAAACATTAGTTTTCCTGGAAAGATAACTGAGTTCTCCTATAGAATGATATAATAGATCAATATGGGATGGGGACATCATTCTGTTAGGAAAAGCAGGCCCCTGCCTGCCATCTTTTGATACCACTGGGCCATATAAGAATGGGCCTTGAGCCTGGAACACTTCCTCACCAAGAGATGAGGAGTCCAAACAGCCTATGCTGGACTTGTCACCTTGTGTGGGAATACCTTTCCCTGTGTCAGACCCAACACGTGCTCCTTCGTTCTGCTTAAGTGTGTGCATCATGTGGCACCCGCCCAAACCCACTGCCATTATCTGTCCCCTTCAAGGAGAGGACAGGTTCTTCTGTGACAGCACAGGAAGGATGCTGGCAGGCCAACTGCCCTATATTGGTCGCCAGGATGGACTGGCTGGCTGTGGGGGACCAGCGAATACTACTGAAGCTGATTTTGCTCTGTCTCTTCTCTATGTGAGTAAAACATGTTCCACACAGTGCTTGACTCTAGTGTGTTTTCCTTAGAGAGTCTGATACTAAGGTGCAGTGGGCACAAGAGTTCAGACTTCTACTCCTGATAATAGGAAACAGATGACACTTGCTCAATACCTGCACTCCCTGGAACCTAATTTGCCCAGGTTTCCTGTGTTGTTCCTTCTATGGGGCCTGCCTCTCACCTACCCCGAACTCCTTCCCAGGCCTTTTCCTCAATAAATCCTCCCTGTTCTTTAAAACTTCTCTCAAGAAGCTTCTCCCTGACAAATCATTGCATCTGAGATGCACCTCCTCCGAGTTCCTACAGGACCTGGTTCATACCTCAGTTATAGCAATCGGCATGTTCAACTAGGATAACTCTTTAACTATAGCTTCTCTATATCATGAGCTCATGGGAGACGTACCATGTCTTATTCAGGTTTCATTACCAGGATCTGATACTCTGCCTAGCACACACTAGGCATTTGTTCCTTCATCCAACACATATGTTTTGAATACCTAATGTGTTGCAGGCCACATGTTGGACTGGGTATCTCATGGTGAACTATGCATGATCCCTGCTCTCAAGGAGCTTATAAACTAGCAGGAGAAACACACATGAACCAAATAATCACAGCAAAATGAGCCAATGTCAAAATACAACTGGCATGACTATTGGATAAGGAGCACTCAGGATATATAATAGAAGAAAATGAAATAAAATAAAAAGAAAATGTTTTAGGAAAGAAGATCAGGGGGGTTCCCCTGGGAAAGGAGCCACTGAGTTAAGTTGTGAAAGAATTAGTAAGAGTGTTCCAGGCTAAACACCACCACAGGTGAAGGTCCCTGGGGGTAGAAGAGAGGACGGCATGCATATTCTGACAAGGCTAGTGCACACAAAGCAGAGGGAGCAAGGGGAGCACATGATGAGCAAAGGACCGGAGAAATGGCAGAGATCAGATCCTGCAGGAGGTCTTGTAGAACCAAGGAGACATAGAATCAATCACACTGATGTTTCAGAATGTTTCCTCTGCTGCAGTACAGACAGAGAAGGAACAAATGGGTGAGGAGATGGTACATGTGGATAGAAGAGTCCGTTAGGAGACTACCACAGTCGTAGAAGGGGGCTCGGACTGGAATGGCTACCAGGGAATGGAGGGGAATGGATGGAGACATTTTTTTTAAGATTTTATTTATTTATTTGAGAGAGAAAGAGAGCACTAGAGAGAGCAAGCACAAGTGGGGGGCAGAGGGAGAGGGAGAAGCAGGCTCCCCCCGAGCAGGGAGCCCAATGAGGGACTCGATCCCAGGACCCCGGGATCACAACCACAGCCGAAGGCAGATGCTTAACTGACTGAGCCACCCAGGGGCCCTGGATGGAGACATTTAAAATGTAAGGATATACGTACTGGTGACAGATATGAATTCACTCAATAAACATTTGTTGAATTAGTAAAGGGTTGGTTTACGAAGAGTAATTTCGGGTGATTACTAAAATCCCTACATATCTGAGGACATTACAACACTGTCAGGGAGCTAAGCTTAATAATGGAAGCTGACCCTCTTCCAGAAAGACAAAGAAAGACAGAGACAGAGACAAAGAGAACAGTGAACGTAATCTAACACAAACTTCACTCTCCCTGGGGTGCTTTCCATCCATTTTTCCCCTCAGTGGTCTTTTTTTTAATTTAATTTTATTTTATTATGTTATGTTAGTCACCATACAATACATCACTAATTTTTTGATGTAGTGATCCATGATTCATTGTTTTCAGAGAGAACAGTGAACGTAATCTAACACAAACTTCACTCTCCCTGGGGTGCTTTCCATCCATTTCTCCCCTCAGTGCTCTTTTTTTTTTAAATTTAATTTTATTTTATTATGTTATGTTAGTCACCATACATCACTAATTTTTTGATGTAGTGATCCACGATTCATTGTTTTCGTATAACACCCAGTGCTCCATGCAGTACGTGCCCTCAGTGCTTTTGCAGAGGCCTCCCTGAAGCTGTCTTCCCATCAGCAGAGGGGCTGGATTAGGCAGTTCCTCGCTAAGGGTTTTTCTCTTTTTTCTTTTTTCTTTTTTTTTTTTTTTTAACTTCACAGGTAAAACCTTAGCTATGGCTCCAGTGAAATGTTTCTAGCTTCCATTAGCCTTTGTCCCCAAAGAACCCCTTGTGCCCCCCTCCTTTGGTAGCTGGTTCAATGCCACCCTGTGGGGCCTTCTTGGTCACAGCCTGATGCGCAGGGCTTCTTTCTTTAAAAAATAAACATAATTTATTAGAGATCATCACCACCTTTGCCTTTATACACACTCTGCTTCCCATTTTAAACACAATATATGTTAATTGACTTGGAAACGCAGAATAAGATAAAGAAGAAAATTTTAAAAAAATCTGTGATTTCCCCACTAGAGAAAAATAGAAAACAACACTATTCTCCGGAAAAACAATGAACAATTGTAGTTAAAAGCTTAGGCTATAGAGTAGACAAGAATTTTGTTCTTTATCCTAACAGCATGGAAAAATCAAATAATCAGATTTATGTTTCCAGATGATTTGTCTGTGGCAGTATAGACAGAATGGATAGATAGGTGAGGAGGTGACATGCTTGGATGTTGGAAGACCACTTAGCAGTCCAAAGTCCAGCTCCAGTTCTGGTAATTAAGAATCTAGGGGGAAATTACTAATAAGGCTAAGTCTTGAGTTCTTCACATGTATAGGTGAATGATGATGGTACCTGTTTCGGGGCTAGTGTGTATAAATTCCTCAGCATAATACCCAGCACAGAAGTTTTTAATAAATGCCTAAATATTCTTAATATTTAATATGCTACCTTGTATTTTTAAAATAAAATTGGTATTGTCATATATATAATGTTATAGTCCACTCTTTTAACATTATTGTACCATTTTCACATATTCTTAATTCCTTAAAAGCATTATTTATAGTGTTTGCCTAATAGTTTATCCTGTGGATACACCACACATTATAAAATCATTTCCTTACCATTGGACATTTAAATTGTTTCCAACTTCTAATTGCAATAAGGTGGCAATGAATATCAAATGCAATTTTTTTCTACATCTTTAACTAAAATCAAGATGGATCTTCAGAAACATAATCACAAGGATCAGTGGTATGGAACTTTTGGAGTTTCTTAGAATATATTACCAAATTGCTATCCACGAAGGTGGTCTGTGTGATTTTCATCCTCAAGGTTCACATTTATACCAACATGGAAGTATCTATTGTCTTACCCTGTCACGAAACAGCTCTCTGAAGAAGTTCTCCAGGGCAACCTTCTGAAGGAAGTTAGAATTTGGCTGAGAACCAGCTAAGTGCCATGCTTGAAACATCTTCCCCAATTACATTCCCACAATACCCTTGTAACACAGTTAGTGTTGGCCCTATTTCTCACTAGGCAGGCTGAGAGTTGAATTAGAGGAGAGTAGGTTAATGTAGCAGTCAGTACCACACTCCCGTCCTCCTCCTGTGTCCCGAGAGCCTTGAGATGTGTTCCCATGCTTCCCAAAAGTGACCTCCCAGTGTTTAAACTCTCCAAAGAGAATATGACCACACACACATATTTCTCTTTGTAGCTCATCCTGAAATTTAAAAAAAATCAGACAAATATGTATGTGTTGATTAGTTCTCTAAAGAAAATTACGATGCTTGAGATTGTGCTAAAGAGAGACTAATTCTGATTGGGGAACAGGGAAATATTTTCTGGAAAAGTGATACTTGTCCTGAACCTGCCTTTGTCCAAGGGGTTCAAAGACTGTGAGACCATTCAAGGAGTGGGGGAAAGGCCAGTACAGAAAGGAATAAATGAGCAGGTAGAAAATGGATAAACGTAAGGTTGCAAAATAAGAAAACAATGGATCATATTGGGTCTTATAGGCCATATCACAGAATTTGGATTTTATCCTAATTGTAGAAGAATGATAACACCAGCTCCAATATATCTAAAATCTCCTGTCTTGTATCTATAGATCAACAGGAGAGGAGAAATGAAAAATTCTTCAAGAAAACATCTGCCTAAGAATAATTCTACCCCTCGCCCTCACTCAATAAAGTTCTTGGCCTTGGGAAAAAGTAAGGAGAACTCACTGTTTTACTGGTTCAACATATATCAACACCTTGTCAGCTCCTATTTAAAACAAGTTCATCTATGCATTCTCAAAAACTTTTCTCTACTCACTATTTAATATGATGTTCCAAAGTGGCTTAGCTTCCTGGAATTATTATTACTACCTGCAATAATTTTTAGGTAGTACATCTCTGCTAACAAAACTCCCTTCCAAACTTGGCCTCAGAAACAAACTGTATCATTAGCTAAGAAACATTTCCAAATGCCCACTATGTGGGCATAGAGCACCAAATTTATCTCTTTGAGGCAGGTAAATAAGTTCTATTGCTCACAAATTGCTAAAATTCAAGGTCATACATACAATGAGAGAACAACAGAATTTTCCTACCTTTGCCCATACCCCTTTTGAGGGAAACTAATACTAAGTTGCCATAAAGGATCTACTTTTCATTCAGAGAAACACCCTATGGATCACAGAAAGTATCTCACCACAAAATCAAGTCCCCAAGGTCAGTCAGTGGTTCTGATTACAGTAGTTCTCTTCGATATGTGGCAGTAATTCCATGAGCTTTCCCTTGGGGAGACTCCTCACAGCCGCTACTGGCTCTCATACTGTCTCAGAGGGAACCTTGTAGATATTTTTCACAGTCACAAAAACTTGACATAACCTTCCTACTTCAACTCTGCTCCAAAATGTTGACAGATTCATTAGCTGGACATGCCAAATTCTCATAATTTAGGAAGCATGAAATGTATACCTAAATGAAGGCAAAGCAGACCAAAAACAGAATTCTAATCAGCTTTTAGAGGGGGTGCGGGTCAAAAGATCAGCAAACCTGCTAATGATTCATGTTTCAACATCTTGCCAACAAGACCCTTTAACTGACCAATTTCCAGCTGTTCTGCCCAGGAAACACTACACTCCTCAAGAGCAGAACTGAATCCAGCCACAGTCCTACATAGGTAGGATTAGGAGACAGCTTTGTATGTTCCTCCTCTTGGTGAAAAAAAAAACATTAGACCCCCTACAGAATCCTATATGGAAGGAAGAATTGGAAATAAAAATGTATTCACAGCCTGACCAGTGGGTAGCAAAATACTGATTCTGGCTTCTTAAAACAAGTAAAATATGCGAACTAGGGAAGGAACCATGTGTGGGAGGGAATCATATCTCATAAGATGAAAGAAAAGAAAAGCAAGTTGAGAAGGAAAAGCCAGAGTTCCCTCACCCCCAGTTCCCAGGCTGTAAGGTGTCCTGGGATAGCTGAGCTGGGTGGGGAGCCACAGAAAGTGCAGCCAGAAATCCGGCTGTGCTGAACAGTCCAACGCCCCAGGTGCATGTCAGGTATAAATAGAGAGGTCATGCTGCCCAGTGGTGCTACCCTGGTGCCTGGGATTTCAGGAGCCTGTGTTCTGCCTGTGGTCTTTCTATTCCCTATGTCTCAGATCTTATAAAATAGGCATGAAACCTACTTATGTTGCAAGAAAAAGGGTTTTATAAGCCCTGGGAAGAATATGCAGCTCTAATGGAAGTATGTGCTCTCTGTAAAGGGTGTGGCAGCCCAGGACTTGGAGGAGGAGACCCTGGGACCTCCAGTCTATTACTCAGCTGCTCTGACCTTCAGAGACTTGACTCTTAGGTCTTCGCTCAGTGGAGGGCAATGGTGCCTGCCCTGCCTCCTGCTCTGGACTACTGTGAAAAACAGAGGGCATGAAAGTGCTTCATTAATGTGATACACCATAAAGGGAAGATGAGATGAACATGAGCCTCCTACTCTGAGGAGGACCAATGAACCAAGTAACCAGAGACCAGTCTCTGTATGCTTTCACTGAGGAACCAGATGGATGCCAAACCTAAAAGCCTTCCCACAGGGCATAGGCTTGGAGTACAAACAGTACTGGACATACCGAGTATTTATGGGCACTCAACATTTCCCCCATGGTCCAAAGATCCTACAATACAGAAGAGACCTACCAATAGGTGAATCTCTAAGATCTTTTGTTTGGTTGGTTGGCTGGTTAGTGGTTTTTTTGTTTCTAACCTAAAACAAGATAATAACAGCCTTCCCATAGAGCAGTTTCTGAAACTGCAATAGGCACATGGATCAACCAGCAAATTTGGTAAAACATAAATTCCGATTCTATACTTCTGGAATGGGCCTGACAGTCTACCTTTCTGACAAGCTCCAGGGTCCACCGGTGACATCTGAGGTAGCTAGGCCAGGAGGACACTGAGAGAGACCTTGGAAGGAATTAAGACATCATATACTTTTAGAGTAGAAAGGACCCAAATTTCAATCTCTAAATCTGCATGTAGGGAGAGTGAAGCCAAGGATTAGCTGACTTGTACAACATCACCAGAAGGCAGATCTTTCACTGCCCACAAAATCCACCACCTGCCCTCCCCCACATTCTTCCCTCCACCAGTCTGGCTATCACACACTTGGCGTTTTCGCCCTTGGGTTTCTTTTCCTGTCTCTCCGCTCCTTTTGGAAGCAAGGGATGGAGGGAGGGAAGAACATGACTGTGGTACATGAAATACATCCAAGTTTTGAATCATGGAATCTCTTCCTTAAACGAGATAAGGATGGCAACAATGATAAGTTTCTAGAGTGAAAAAAGCTAACCACATTCCAGTTCTCAATGTCCCACAGTGGCATTCAACTCAAAGTGATGAGTTCTTTGTTTCCAAGGGTGGTCCCTGGTGCCTGTGCATGCACCGGTAGACAAGGCTAGGCCCCATTTCTGTCTGCATTATATCTAAGGGGTCCATATTTACTGAAGCACTACGTACCTAACCCACTCATCTCATTAGGACCCTCCAAAGAAAAATCTCTAGATCCAAGGATGGGAAAAAGTTCAAGTAAAAATTTTGAAACTGAAGGTAATCACCAACACACCTTCCACTTGTGAGCCATGTTCCAAAGAGGAAAGGAGGAGAGTACAATTTGCGCTGAATGAACTTCAGCTCTGCTCTGGATCACACAAATTTATAAAAGTCAGGCTTTAAAAAGCTGCACTGAAGTTTCAGTTCTTTTTGATGCCACATATCCAAACAAAAGCATGAGACTGGGAATGGTTCCTTTGCCCCATGTCTTCTGTCTTACAGAACTACATGTAGGGCTATGAGCTAAACACGGGGAGAGGGACTGAAGAAGTAAAAATAATTGCTCTTTAAAAAAGCTACTGAAACATACACCCAGAATTTGCCCTTTTAGAGAACTGCTGCATTTCCACCTACAACTTGAACACGAATGGAGTATTTGAAGAAATTTTGGCTGTAAACGAGGCTTAACACATATAAGGGAATATCTGTTCCCAAGAGCTTCTATTATGCCAGTAAATACTGAATAGCAATGGAGATACTTCACATAGTGAGAACTTTCCCCTTCCATCAGCATTGTACTCAATGTCTTTCCCAGGACAGGCATTAAAGTTTCACAAGGAAATCTGCCCACAATGACTGTGCTGCTAGAACACCACAGGACTCTCCCTAGGTTATTTGGATTTCATTATTAACATGTATTTTTAAAATCCCTTGTTAAGGTTAGAGCCATTGCAAAATTAAGATTAAAATACCTTAGCTGTTTTTCTTTAACTAAAAATAGCTGAAATGTTAAAAATAAAATAAAATACCCTAGTCTTGTATGTATAGTGGCCCCTTTCACTGGGGACTTCTTATAAATGGTAAATAATGGGACAGATTTAAGGGTTCAGAAAGTTTTTGCTGAGATCTAAACAGCTTCCTTCAGTTCACTGAAGTGCTATATAGGGACTTATATGGTACCTAAGAGCTTTCAGCATTAATGTGACCTTAAGGATTTAACCCCCACTCCTCCAAAGCTACATTCCTTAATTATTAAAACTCCTCATAAATAAGAAATTGCACTGTTATATTTAGTCAATTGTTTAAGGAACAATGTTAAGTCATTTACATAACATGAAATCAAAGAAATGTGCTTTCATACTGTAAAACAAGAATGTGGTGATTGAGTCTTTGTTTCCCCATGGGTTACCAGGCACTCTAGAATACTAAAGAGGCATGAGATGAGGAATGGGGAGTATGATAAGTATGAGCTCCAAGGATAAAAGACATTCAGACTCTATGCCCAAATGAACCTTCCTGGCAGTGGTCACTGGCCTAGAGACCATTAACCAAATGGCTTTTGTTACCTCCTCACCCATGTGTCCAACCTTCTCAACATACCTCTCCTTCCCCTAACCTCTACCCAACTCTTCCTCCTGGCAGATCTGACAAAGCGTATTGAAAAACCTCCAAAAATCTGGAGAGGTGAGAAGGGGTCCTGGGGTCGGTGTTCAATAAGCAGGAAGTTGAAGTGGTCTCAGGGTATTCTCAGCATATAAAGGGGTGTAAATATAGAAAAGTAAGAATGACAGGAATTTTCCAAGAACTATAGGTTACCATATGACAAAGTACAAATGAAGCAACACTTCTTTCTAAATTAGGGAACTTAAAACAAGCAGAAGACTAAAGCGGCAAATAAGATTAAGTGACAGCCACACACAAAAAAAGCTAACGGAGCCAATTACTGTCCTGACTGAACTCATAGAAAGGTGTCCAGACCTATGAAAAGATAGGACAGGTCAATGGATATATATACCATATTCAAGACTCAAATGTTTGAAGAAAGGATACAAAATATCTTAAAGATGTCAATTCTTCCCAAATTGATCTATACATTCGGTGCAATTCCAATCAAAGCACCAACAAGGTTCTTCCTGGACTATTACAGACTATTCTAAAATGTTCATAGAAGTACAGTGATCCATGAATAACTAAGGATCTCATAAAGAAGAAGAATAAAGTTGAGGAATCATCCCGGACACAAAAATTATAAAGCTATAATAACAAAAACAGTGTCATGCTGCTGCTATAGGGATGACAAATAGACCCATAAAATAGAATAAAGAGCTAATAAATTCCCAGCATATATGGAAACCATATCTAATAATGACAGCCAAAATTAAAGTATAATTTACCTGATAGCATGATGCTGAAGAGTATGAACTTTGGAGCTAAAATGCCTGCATTCAAATCCCAGTTCTACCACTTACTAGTTGTACCACAGTTTACTCATCTATGAAATGGGATGATAATTTGTGTCTCATAGATATAAATAACTCCTGGCATGGATACCCTCATATAGCGCCCTCCCCCACAGAATCATGGCTAGCCCCATGTGACCAATGAAGTACTGAGAAAGTGATGACGTGTGACTTTCACTGCGAGGCATAATGAACATTGCAGCTTCTGTCTTGACCTCTTGGATCACTCTCCCTGGAGGTAGGCAACTGACATATTGTAAGACGACTCAAGTGGCCCCAAGGAGAGGGCCAACAGAGATGAACAGAGGCCCCTATCCAACAGCCAGCAAGACTTGCCAGACATGTGAGTTAACCACCTTGAAAGTAAAATCTCCAATCTCGGCTTCAGATAACTACAGCAATAATGTCAGCAAAGGTCTGAAAGAGTTGTCGGTGCACTGCAGGCACTGAATAAATTAAAAATTCCATTAGTATTATCATTGTACAATACTGGAGATTCAGCAGAAAGGCATGGTACAGGGAGCTCCATTCTGTGCCCACAAAGATCGTGTCTGAATTATCTTTGCATTCCCAGGGCCCAGTAGAGGCTCAATAAAATGGTTTATGGGATGCCAAATATGTGCCAAGCACTGTGGTAGGCAGTGAGTGAATGAAGAAATGCCTAGAGACCTCTCCACCTGTTCCGTACTGTGCATAGCACAATAAATAAAATCCTTACATAGAAAAAAATAAAAACTCAAGGACTTAGACAAATGATCTTTCGGTCCAAATTCCCCCTCCTTCAGAGAGTCAAGCTCACCTAGTCTAGCTGAGCAATTTATCCATTTTATTTACAACCACTGAAATACTCGTGGGGAAGAGACATCACGGGAAGAAGATTAGAGTAGCACAAAACTTAAATAATCAAATCTCAGCATAGTCCTTGTATATTCCAACATTTAAATTATCTCTACAGGTTGATTTAAGTTACACTGGATTTTAAAAACAAACAGGAATTTATACATCTCTCCCCTCTCTCTCTCTAATACATTAGATATTTAAATGATATTAGAATATGTGTATCAGGTTTCTTAATTTAATCAGTCCACCTTGGGGCAAAAGGAAAGTTGTTTCTTTAAAAAACTTAGAAAATATTTGGAGGCACTATTTTTACAGCGGATGGCTCTGAACTTACACAAATAGTTTTCCTCTCGTATGCGAGATAAACTTTTTCTTCTTTAGGCAGTCCTCCCATTGCACAGTTCCGATATGCACAATAGTTATTTGCCATGGTTTAGTTAAATAACATCAATTTCCCAATAACGTGGTTCAAATTTCAAATACAGTAAGTCACCTGGGAGTATAGTAAAGGTATAAAGTACAAACCTCATTGCTAGCTCTTCAGTGCACAAATCACCGCACGGAAACCAATGCGCATCACAATCAATGACTGACCACATCGCTCCTTTCACGGTCTGTCAGTTCCTCATCGAGCCACATCTGCCATTCAGTTCACACTCAGACGGTAAAGCGTGTGGTTGTGTTTTCTCCTTTTCGACAAGTGATAAACCCATTTTACGAAAATGGGTAATCAAAAGAACTGACAAAGATGAAAATGTAGCAAAAAAAAAAGTAAAATTGTTATTAATTAGAAAATGTTCATGAAGATAGAACGACTTCTAGGGCTGCAAGAAGGTGCAGTATAACCCATACTGAAAAAAGTCCGGTGAATATAAAAAACAAGGTAAAGTCAATTCAGTATGTTTTAGTTAAACTGAATTAAGAACAGAAAGCCACTTATGGTTGAAATAAGGCATTCACCATTTTATTTTACACTGAAGATGGTAATCAAAAACAAGTCCCAATCAGTTTCGTTAGCACTGAAGACAAAGCGGTGAAGTTAGCTGCCACATTGAAAGAAAACTATAATTACTAGGAGACTGAAAAAGGACTTTTCACTGCCAGTGAAGGCTAGTTTCATTGTTTCATAAGTCAGCACGAATTGGTTAATGTTATCTGGTGAAGCTGTAGCTCAGATAAAGATGCTTTTGTGAAATTTACACCCAGATTCCAAAGAGTTACAGAAGAAATAGCTGACCATGGGAATGCTGCTGCTGCACAAGAGACCAGGTATGCGGCCAGAAAAGTTGATGAAGGAGAACGTATCAATATAAATGCAGAAAGTGGTTGGGATGAAAGGGATGAAGATGTCCCAGAGGAAGTGACACCAGCAAAAATCTTCACATTAAAAACTCTCGGAGATATTTTACAGTGTTGAAAGTACAAGGGATAAAATGTTCGAAACTGATCCAAACTTAAAAAGGAATAGGAGAGTTTTCTGAGGCATAAAAAAGATGCTTGCTCCATGTCTTGAGTTATATGATGAGAAAGCCAAGTGCTGTACAAACAATGCTTGATAAGTTATTTACAAAGAAATAAAACAATTCTGAACTGAATAGTTCTCAATACTTCTAATGCTCTAAGTTGCAATGTATTAAATGAATATTAGTCTTACTATATTTTTCCTTTCCCTGTACATTTATAATGGACAGTATGACAATCTTTAATGTTTGGACAAAAAAATAATTCCACTTTCCCTATTGATTATTAAAATCACTTTTTATGGTTTCAGCTTGCACAGTCACTTTACTATCCTGAACTACTGTGCAAAGTGAGGACGGCCTGCATGTGGCAAAGCAGTCTTGGAAAGAATAAATGGGTGAGACATAACTGATCTGTTGCATTTCAGTGGTTAACAATATAGCTCAAAACAAATAGTAATCACTTTGGCTAGCCAGGCTTTGGAACCCAGGATTTCAGAAAAACGACTGCCTTTTCTCAAGTACGAGAGCACATTTGCTTTTGATCTGTAGACCCGAGAGTAGAAATGTACAAGATTAAGATTTAAGGAGTCCAGGTTCAAAACTGGCCTCTACCACAAACTCCCTGTGTGACTCGGGACAAATCCTGCTATTCATTCTACAAATATTTATTGCCAGACCCCTGCTATGTGTTGAGGATGCAAAACTGAATATGATATAGAATTTGGCCTCAAAGAACACACAGCCTATTAAGAAAGAAAAACCAAAAACGGTTACAGTACAGTTTTCATCTATAAATCAGATCTAATAATGCTTACCTCCCAGGGTTCCTGGGAGGATAAAATGAGACTATATGAGAAAGCATTTTGCTCTAGGGTATTATATGAATACTAGCATACTAGTACTAACGTAATTGTACCACTAAACAAAAACTATACTGGATTACGCTTATCCAGTGGATCTCGCAGTGTGGCCTCCAAACCAGAAGCGTTAGCATCACCTGGAAACATATTCAAATTGTATATTCTCTGGCCCCACCCCAGTCTAGTGAACGAGAAACTCAGGAGGTTGCAACCCCAAAATCTGTGTTTTAACACTGCCCTCCAGGTAATTCTGATACAACAGAAGTTTGAGAACACTGCTAAGTGTTATCTATATAAGGTTAAAATATAGGTAACGCTAATCCTAGTAGGTACAAGACACTCATTTCCTAATTATCAATGAGGAAATTAAAACAGAATATAACTAAATTTTCTGGTTGGCCAGTATAATTAGCAGAATTCCTAAGGTACCATTAATTATCTCAAGTCCTTCCGCTAAGATTGGAATCAGAATAGAGCCCCATCCATACTAATTCTGCCGATGGTGTGAGCTACGATTTGAGTCTAAGTTTTAAATACACAACACAGATTATAGAAATCCAAATGAACTTTTTTCTCTGAAATGCAAGTAGAAGACTATATTACTTTAATGAGAGGGTCATGACTAACCCAATTTGAGAATTCATCTTGGAAAACTCCTTCAGAATCCGTGGCACATTCAGATCAATATCTTCAATATTAATAAAAGTTTATTCTTGGAGGATGAAAGTCACATTCTACCCCTCCAGGAGGCAGTTGGGATAATGAATTATAGGAGCTTCCAAAAATGGTAATATTTGCCATATTTTGAAAATTTTCACGAATTCCAATGGTTCCATAAAACAGCATCTCCATAGCCTAAATGTTAAAAATAAATAGCCATCTTCATCTTCACATATGTTCATTGATTATCACCTACACAATAAGGTAGATAGTACAAATCTTTGTGACAATGCCACCCGGAACCTACAGGGCCTAGCATAGAATAAGCACTCAAAAAATAGTCGTTGAGTGAATGAATCCCCAAGGTTGGACAACATGAATAATAACGGCCACAATTTTTTACTACCCACGATACATCATAACCAATCCTCACAACAGCTCTGTGAAATAAGCATTACTATTTCCATCATACAGATGAAGAAGCTGAAGATCAGATAAGTTTAAAAGAAGAGTCAGTATCGTTCATTTAGTGAGTGACAAATTAAAAATTTGAGCAGAGATTCTTCTGACTCACAAGTCTTTTCAATGAGACTACTCTAAAGTGAGAGGCCACTGTCACCTTTATCCACGAAAGACGGTATGTTATATGTGTCATATAAATTCTTTAAGAAGCCAAAATTTTTGGTTTTTAACAAACAAAAATTCTTTAACAATCCAAGTTGATCTTAGAGAATACCTGCTACTGGTTTACATGATTACCCAGAAATCTGACAGCTTCCTTTCCCTTTTGAGCTGTTTATCTTTGTAATTTCGACTGAGGTATTCATCGCTTTGTTAATAGAATTTGCCCTTGTTATTGATTGGTTTATTTAGAATAGCAAGATTCCTGGAGCACATGAAGGCTTTTTGCCACTGAAAATTACCTGGCCCAGGAGCATATATTGGTTCCTTTATTTTATTTTTAACAGAACCATAGGTGCTAATTAGGTGCTCTTTCAAGCTGCTGGAATAAGATTCTGAGGCCCCAAAACTGCTGTCAGTCTCATCATCATTAGCCCTGAAGTGCTCCTCTATGAGGAACTTTTCACACTTGACATGTCCCTGCTCTTTGCAAATTATTTTAAATGACTTCTTAATTAGAAGTACAACGTTGCCCAATGTTAATGAAGCAGGCAGGAGTTGCCGAGTGGTCAGGAAACAGAGACAGTTCTGATTCCCCTTTTTCCTCTCTGAAGACCCCTGTTTCTAACTGAAGTAACTGTGTCTTGTCTTTAACCAATGTTGTCTTCTTTACAATAAAATGTGAATTCTTTATCTCTGGGTTGCAGATTTTTGCAGGCCTTGTGAAACTCAGATCTAGTTAACCTTATTTTAATGTTTTTTCCCTTCTACCATGACCTCTGAAATACATAGAGAAGAGATTATTTCTTTCAGGAAGAATTATCTACTTAGTCTGTGTTTCTGACCAGGTAGTGATTCCTGTATGTTTTGCAAAGGCATTGAGCAGTCTGTCAAAGGAAGTGTTCTCTCATTAGGAAGACCTGCCAGAGACAACGCCACAAGAAAGCATTGTTAAATTCAAAGAAATCTTTTCTCCCCACACCACTGTCCACCTGTGTTAAGAATTTGTGTTGTTGTTTTTTTTTTATTCCCACTGATTGTTCACAATTCTGTTTAATAAATTACTTAAATAAATAAAAAGAGAAGGATCATTCCTCAATTTTATTTTATTTTAAAAACATTTCCTTCGTTACCCAAACAAGTGACAGGGAAAGTCATAACAGAGTAGGATATGCATTACAACAGGAAATTTCTGTTATAAGAGAACTACTGAAAGGTTCCCATCAGTCCCTCTTCATAACCCCGGACCAGGGATTTTCAGACCTGAGGAGGTTCTTAGTTTGGAATTGAGTCTAGATGCGTCCAGAGTCAAGCTATACTGAATTCCTCCCTCATCTTGCCATAGTTTCCACGCCCTTATCTTAGTTGATGTCATCTACCAAGCTAGCCTACACTTCCCTTTGAGGACATCTTTGTATTTACCTCTTCTTTTCATGTAACCCAACCACACCACATCAGAGTGCTCTGTTCATTAAACATCAAACAGTTAATTAATAGATGCTTAAAGAACAAATTGAGAATCGAAAGCTAAATTGTACTAAAAATTGATTACTAAGTCAAAGTGTCTCACCTATTACCTTCAACAATAACTTTATCATTTATTCAGCATCACTACATTCCAGGCACTCTGCTCATTGCTTGGCATGCATTATCTTATGCATTTATTGTAACAATACCATGAAAAATGTATTATACCACCTCCTTTTTAGAGACAAGAAAAAAGAGGCTTCCATAGGAAGATAGCTTGCCTCACATCACATAGCAAGAACTGACAGAGCCAGCCTTCTAGAAGGAAATCACCAGACCACACTCCCTTAACCAGAATTAAATGATACAACAGAGCCCCTCTGGCTGTGCCCTCTGCCTGGAGCTAAACTTCCATCCAAAAGCACACCCAGCAGAAATTCAACCAATTACTAAGCTCAAAATCTGCTGAGCTCCAAAAAACTTATGAGAAAACATCTTATTAACTGGTAGCTTCTGGGTACTTATCTGTTTTATCCATACCCACGTAGCCTTCAAGGCAGAGGCTCCCAAAGGGTGTCCCAAGATCATCTGTATCAGACGCATGTAGGTACTTGCTGAATATGCAGATTACTAAACTGCACACCAGACCTCCCACGTCAAAATCTTTGTAATGGGTCCCAAGAGGATGAATTTTTAATAAGTCCTCAGAGAACAGATTCTCGGGCACACTAAAGTCTCAGAATTATTGTTCCGGGGCCTCAAAACCAAGGTATACGGTCATACGGTCCCTTTGTGTTCAGTGCGGGTGGTAAGGCAGAGATCACATCTCCGACGTAGCTTTCCCCATCCACACTTTGAGGAAGTTTGGCTTACTGCATTTATACTCAAGCCCTTATTTTATAAGCGAGGAAACAAAAGTTGAGATCAATTAAATGATTTCCCCAAAATCAGATTTCGAGGCAAGGTTCTTGATTCTCAATCTTGGCTTTTTCTCAAGCTTAATTAGAATCATTAGGAGTAAATACTGCATTACTGTTAGATCACACTTTGCAAAGGGAATGGAGAGATTTGTAATAGGCCGGCTGATCAGATAGGACAGGTCCTAAGAAATAAAGGGGAAAAAATCACTGAACTAAATTTAAAAAGATGTGCAATAATTCTGTAATATTTTCCACTCTCTTCCCATAAATTTACTAAAACAATAAAAGGTAGAATTATGTCACCTTTTATTGCAAAGCCCTATATTTATGATCTTATGATGCAATATGGAGACAAGTTATTTCAGGGTTTCTTTTGTTTTAATAACAGCACATAAAAATTCTTGCTGATATTTTGTTTTTGTTTTTGTTTGTAAGAAAGAGCCCTCTACAAATAACCCTTAATGTGTGCTACTGCTCATCTTGCTCTTTACTCAGATTCACCTTTAATGATGTTAGGTTTTACCTTTCTAAATTTCTTTAAATCTTTGTATTCACAGTATAGGAAAAAAATCCTAAAATAGCTCACCATGAAGAAAAAAAACTTCCAATAATTATTTCGTCCTCTCATTTCACAAATTATCTACAAATTACATTCAACTGAAGTAATAGAGTTGCTCTTCTCTGTCAAATTCAGAACAAAGTCAGCAAATCGAATCATCAGAAGAAATAAATGTTTTTAAATATCCATATATACTTAAAACTAAACACTATAACTCTACAATACTACTCTCATTCCTAGCCTATGACTGGAGTTCAGGGTCAATCTTTAATGCGTGGTTTAGGGAAGGTGGCAAAAGTTCCCAGCTACCCTGACAGCTTTCTTCTTTGCTTATACAAGGGCTTTTAATGTTTTCACAATGAAAGCTTTACCAGTAGTGCCAATTGCAAAAACTTACCTTTTGCCTGGGAAGCCTCCTTATGAGCCAAGCTCAGATCTTCAAGTACCTCTTATCAAAAAGCAGAGAGCAGAACACAGACTGCTATCCCAAAGGTTGATGAGTGAGGTCACCAGCAAATTCACAGGGAGTTTCAGGGCACCAGGCACCTTAACTGGGGAAACAGCGAAGGCTGTTCCTTCCATGAAGGCTCAATTCCAGACAGCAGTAACCCCTCAGCTAGGGTAAGACCTATAGTATTTTGTACCAGGGAAGTTCTTAGCCTGCAGAAATGGAAAATTCGTTTTGTTCTCAAATCCTTGTTTGAAAAGATGTGAGCATGGAGAAAAGGACACACAGAGAGCATAGAAGACTAGTGATGTGGTCCAAGGCTATTAAAACTTAATAAATAGTTCTTACTTCTTAAGTCTTATAGTACGGTAGCAAACCAAACTGAGAGAGTCTTGAGATATCACACTACAAGGGATCAAGGAGATCTAAGGGAAAGCCAAAGTCCACATATTCACTCAGCTTATAAAAATGTCAGGGAAAAAAAAAATGTTAGAGTAGTTTCAGTAACAATCACTGAGAAGCCAAAATATAAGCCAATTAATCCTTAGTGTGTTTGAAATAGAATTTTGTCAGTTCCATTGACCTGGCTAAGTCTGACCTCTTGAGAGATCAAAATAAATGGACCCAAAGGAAAGAAGGCAATTTTTTTCTTCTTTACCATATCACAAGGGGAAAATCTTGTATTGACAACACAACCACACAGACCATGGCCTTCCAGTGAAAAGTATTAGTCACTCGGGCATCCGAATGTCTTTCTGTGCCTCTATACATGTCTATGTCTCTCTATATCTCTACTTATATCTACATCTCCTGATGGTGGGCAGGCTTTTGAAGAGAAAATAGGATGGCAGAATAGGGCTCCTAAACCGAGCAGAAAATGGAGCCATGGTACAGAGTACAGAGACAAAGTACTACAACAAGAAATAGCAGGACAGCAAGGGCTCTGGGCACGGTAAAAGACGCTGACAGAAAGAAAAGGCAGAAAAGTAAAACTTAGCACAAATACTCCAGCCTCCCAGAATTAAAATTCTCTGAAATACACATATTACAAAAAGAGAGAGAACTCACATAGAGAGCCAGAAGTGTAGCTATGTAAAGCATTCAACTAATAGACTGGATATTGTTTCCATTTCCATGGACATAATGATGGGATGACTCCAACTTTGCCACCTGGCCCTCCGTCTCAGAAACATACATTTGTATGCACCCAACACCCTGCCTCCAAAAGGCAAACATCAAACTCATAGTCAAACATGACTCTCCCTTTTTCTAATTTTGCAAAAAATCAGCCTATCTCACAATAACTCCCCTTATGACTCATTTCCTTATCTGTCCAAATGGGATTATTACCCGTCCCTCATCTATCTCACTGGGTTGCTTTTCCAGTGAAATTACATCTCATAAGGACTTTATAAGGCATAAAGCACAGATACATAGGAAATGTTGTTATTGGTATTGATGAACATTTGCACAAGACATGTAGGCAAGATGGAACGAGTGATGCTCCAGTGGATGGAAGTGGGTAATAGTGGAGAGCTGATATTAGTAGCTGGAACAATTAGTCTCTGTTCCACTTCAGTTTTTGTTTTTGCTTACTGCCTGCACAAATCTATTGTCTATTCAACCACTCCTCTGGGGGAGCAGCTTTGCACTAAGTTGATGATGTGTCACAATAAATTTAATTTTTTTCTTAACCAGTGTGCTCACAAAACATAGGTCTTTAAAGAATCAGAATTAAATTGTGAATTGGTCCACGGGCTGAACACATAAACATTTTCAATACCCAAGATGATTTCAATTTTCTATTGCCTTCCAAAAATTGCATGGCAGTGTGAGGCTATAGATTATTAGGCTATGATGCACCATATTTTTTAATTAAAATTAAATTCCAATGATCTGTCAGGCAATCCAAGTGAAATGCACAGTGTAATAAATTCCAGAACTTATTCTCCCTCTCTGTCCGTTAGAAAATTGCACTAAAATCCTACATAATACAGTTCTACAGCTATGCAGAAATGTTTTTTAAAACTCCTTTTCAAAAAAATCTTCATTCAAAATATACACAAATATTTATGCATTTTTCAAATTAACTCATGGAAGAAGAGCACAAAGCATCTTTGCGATCTTTTGGGAATATTTTATGTGTAGATGAACATAATTCAGACACTAGTGGTCCAATTTGGTCAGTATTGTTTTTTCACCAGCAGAGGTGAAGCTGTAGAGCCAATTTGATATGGTAGAAAAGAATAGGCCCAGAGGTCAGGAGAACTGCTTTCTAGCCTTGCTGTGCTACCAACTTCCATATGACCTTGGCTAAATTACACGGCTTCTCTGGAACTTAAAATCTTCACTAAAATGATACAGGTAGGCTCCATTATATGAAAAGTCCCCGTCATGGCCCTCATTTACTTCCAGTAACTGTTCTTCCCTTTTTCCATAATAATAGAACCTCCTACTTCCATCTAGTCTCTTGGCTATTCACAATAAAACTTCCTTTTCCATCTCCCTTCCCTAGGCATGACTACATGAGCAAGTTCAAGTCAGTGGCACATGAGTAAAAGTGATGGTGCCCTTAAAGGGAAGCAGCATACCCTCCCTCCCCGCCTCCATCCCCCTGTCCCATTCCATGGGCTGAAGCAGACATGGCCATGAGTCCTCTTGAACCATAGAGGCAAAGACCACATCCCCTAACTGATGGCACAGCAACTTGATAGAAAGAGCCTGAGTCCCCAGTACCATGGAGCTACCATGCAGATGCTGACATGGAAATCTGCACTATGACAAAAGGGAGAAAGAAACTTTAAGTCCCTGTTGTTTGGGATGTCTTGGAATTGCTGAACTTACATTGCAGTTTTTCTCAGTTTGGAAGGCAATATGATATAGTGAAACATCAGGAGATTTGGAAACTGTAGATATGGGTTCAATCTGTAGATATGGGTTTTACTTCATAGCTTCGGGCAAATTCCTAAAAATCTCTGAGCCTCTGTTTTCTCATCTCTAGATAACGTAAAGAAATTGAGCCTATTGAAATGCCTAGTAGTTGGTAACCGATCAGTAAATGGTAGTGTGATGAATTTCTATAAACTGTATAAAATGATAATTGTTCTGAGAAGAACCTTGGGAGAGTTCCATTTTGTTGTTTGGGGATAATTTATAGCTCTCCAAGTACCAAATGATAACCACATAAGCTGAACATTTAATCAGCTTAACATTCTGAGACCCCTGAGCATGTTTTAATTACAAGTCCCATTGCCCATATTCCAGGCTCTAATCTTCCAATCAGAAAAACGTGTTGCGGTCCAGTGTGGAATGGCAGATCAAAGTCCTCTCTGAGGCCTAAGGTCCTTGCCAACTCACAACATTTGGAGCGGCCATTGACTTTGTACATCCCCTGTGATTCTGGAAAGAGACTAGGCTTTTTTGCAAAAAATGGATATTTGAATAATTTGACGAACAACATCATGACAGATAAATAAATATTTTCTTTCCTTTGTAGAGAGTTTTTTAAAATACACAATCCTGACATCCTAACAGTCGATGATTAACAGTTGAAACCATCTTGCTTTTTTTGTATGTCATTTTCTACCGTCACAAACTCAGCGAAGTCAGGTGGTAAGAAGGGTAATGGAAACCTTCCCTCGGGGGAAAGTATCTTTCATCCCCCACAGGTAACTCCTAAACCGAGCAGAAAATGGAGCCATGGTACAGAGTACAGAGACAAAGTACTACAACAAGAAATAGCAGGACAGCAAGGGCTCTGGGCACAGTAAAAGACGCTGACAGAAAGAAAAGGCAGAAAAGTAAAACTTAGCACAAATACTCCAGCCTCCCAGAATTAAAATTCTCTGAAATACACATATTACAAAAAGAGAGAGAACTCACATAGAGAGCCAGATTTTAAATTTTAAAACCAATTTACTGAACACCACTGAGATTTTTTTCACCTTCCCCATGAAATTCCAGACATTGGCTTAGAATTAAATTATAGAACGGGCTGCTTTTACCTGGGAAGAAAATTTTTACATTTGTTCTGAAATTTTTTCCTTCCCTGGTAGGAATAGAGGTTTATCATCATTACAAACCTTCACGGAGAAGAGTCATGGCACAAAAACATTTCCCCCAGAAAGTCTCCAACTATACATCTCTTCTATATTATGACTTGTGTGGAAAATCTGTAATCCTTTTTCATTTTGAAATAGATACCTGCCTTAACCTTCTGAGGATTGATATTGAGCTTTGAATTATACTTCAAATGGAAAAAAAATTAATGGATAAATATTAAAATCATTAAATAGATTTTACCCAAGAAATACAAAGAAGACGACTCATCCCAGGCCATTGTTATATGATGTATCGTATTTTTTTTTTTTGGTACTTTTTTTTCTTCAACTAGCACGCATAAGTCTTTTCTGTCTACCTGCTTGTCATCTTTATGTCAAAAGATTTCTCACATCATATTCTTTTTACCACTCAAAACACTTCACTTTAAAATTTTATCACAGGATTTTCTAAGTTTTTTTTAGGTTATGTCACATAGCACAAAATATAAAAAGCTCCTATTTTTAAAAAGTCAGCTTTAAAAAGAAGAAAAAAGATTTAACTGACTATCCAGAGTATTTTCTCAATTGAATGTATAATCATTCTTCTTAAAATTTCTCATATAGTTCGAAAGCTTGATAGACATTTTGCCTCATTAGAGTTAATGTGACATAACTATAAAAACAAAGAATAAAATGACATATGAGGGCTTCTTTTTCAGTCCTAAATCCTTTCCCTGAGGCTCTCTTGCTTTGTACCAGGAGAATTTCTGTTGGAAGAATCCATTTATACTGGAGTTAAAAGTTCATTCGCTTTGACACACTTGTGCCCTTGCAGAAAGGATTCTTGCCTTCACAGTCTCATCCTGCTCTCTGAATGCTCCTTACTTACTCCTACTGTTTTTTTACAATTTAAATAAAGAGTTAAATGCTTTTCTCATATCCCCAAAAGTACTCTACAGACTTTTGCGGTTCTCATTTAGGTCCTCCTGCCATAATCCCTCTCTTAGATCTAATAACACTCCATAGTCAGATGGGAAAGAGCAAGATGACCAGGTTACCTGCTTGTCTCTCTGCAGATAGCAGGTGGTGGTCAACACAGAGATGGCTTCCCAGAACCCATGCTATAGTTTGGGAGAGATAAGAAAAGAGGAGAAAGTAAAGCATCTCACATAGGTTTTAGTCTCATGACCTGCAATAACTAGAAATTAGCTATGCACATGAGATCTGCATCTCATCCTACAAAACTTGATAGGAAAAGATAGGAAAAGAATTCTTTGTCTCTCTCATCTGTGAGGACTCCTTCCCATATCTTTCACATGGGCAAATTTTCTCCTTCAAATCACACAGACTTTAACATATCCCTGAACGCTTTCTCTAGAGCTCGATGTTCAGTAGAAATGGGATGGGTAATAAAGTTTACATTTAAAAGCACTTATCTCAGATTGAAAATAGAATAGTTTTTCTGAATGTAAATAACTAAAGTGTGTATGTGCATATCTATGCATGCATGTGTGTGTACATCTGTGTGTGTGTGTGTTTTAGCAAATTTCTCTTAGCGTTGGGGTCAAATCATTATACCACGTTTCTGCATCTTATAGTTTCATCAGGTCAAAGGTGGAGCAGATTAAATATCCAGCTCAGTTGAAATCATCAAGCACTTGAAAACTCATTTTTTTAAAAAAATGTCATTTAACCTCTCGAGCCTAAAGAGGCAAAAACAGTGATGTGCAAAGCTTGGTTGTCTGAGAGGGTTACTAATGAGTCAATACCTCTAGGTTTCATTCTCAACAACTGACTTTAATCCAACCGCAGCACCCCAGTGGCAAAGTCTAGAACTGAAATTAAGGTATATAGACAGTCCAGCTCAGTGCAGTTCTACTAACACGTCTATACTAATTCTGGGCTCTGAACTTCCATTACTTCATTCACAACCAGTGGTTTATTTTATTTACTCCAGGTTATATGACCTGAACATGAGGAAACCAAAAATACTGGAGAGTACAGGAGGAACTCTAATGTGTTCTGAATGCCTGCTACATACACTTCACTTATGCTAATCTATAATACTTATATTAACCCAATTTCACAAATAAGGAAATGGAGGCTCAGCGAGGCTATGTCCCCAACCAAGATGCATAATTAGTACGTGGCAGAGTAAAGACTAGAATGCAGATCTGTCTCCTACTAAATCTCATGCCCTTTCATGATACCAAGTTCCTTCCTGAGGCCGCCTTTGTATTTGACTGCTATCTAACTTAAGACATACAACCAAGCATCCTAACTGGCTCTGACCACAAATAAGTGATGACCATTTTTAATGTCCTCCACTAAAACCTTGAAATGAACTTAACTTTACCATAAGAATCACAGAATTCACTTTATGGTTCTGACAAATGGGTTAAGGTGTAGGGCACAATCTCACTATAACATGACCTAGGAGTGAGAAAAAAGCAAACTGAAAATGCCAACCCATACTATGATGTACTGGCTACTAGCCAAAAAATAAGAACACAGTCCCAAAGACTTGAATGAGGACCTTAATGGACCACCGCTCCTTTCTAGTAACATTCAAAACCATATCTATACTGAAAAGTTCATGTTTGTCAGATCAAAACATTTCAAGCCAGCATGACATTTGATAGGTAAGAAAGTTCTCAGGTAAATTTCCTAATTATATTTTGTTAACACCTTACCAAAATTGGCTTTTCATTCTTTTTCCCCACCTCTAAAAGATTCTAGAATTATCTTAATTTTACAATGTTTATTCAGTGTTTGCCAAAGAGAGAGAAATTTAACTGAAGAGACAGATCTTTCTTGATTATTTTCCCCAAACCTGTAATATCTGTTTTTCTAGCATGTTCAGAATGGACATATGATTCATGACAGTATGTGAGAGCTCAAGGAAGACTGTGACCCAGGGGCAGCCTCCAATTTCAAGGAATTACAGACTCCTGATTTGCTGTCTGCACCCATTCTTCCAAATTGATTCCTATCCATAGTGCTCACTCAACTTTCCGATTAACATCCTATTTATGTTTCAGCTTCTATCAAAAACTAATAAAGTGCCCCCAAAACCCAACTTTCAGCCATTAGGGCCACCTCATCAATAGGAGACCGGCAGACAAATATTAAACCATTTGTTTCTGCTTCCTTAACTGGCAACTCTGTAATCATTAAAATGTATATAAACAAGCAGGAATTAAATCATTCTTAGGAATTAGATAATTATTAGGTTTACCCTAATAATAAGCTGAACTACTTCAGTGTCAGGCAATAGCCATTTAGTTAGGATGAAAATGGTAGCTGGGAATATTTTTTTCTGATCATGGTTGATAGCTACATGAAGCAGAGACAAGTGGGATCAGTGGGTTATTTATTTCATATGGTCAGCTAGCTGATTAACAGTAACATTTTCATTTCATCCCCAACTTGTTTACTCTTGCTTCTTTATTTCTTAGATGTCTGTTCTTCAAATTTTGATATAAGGTATACAAAGATCATAAATGTTAGCCTAAAGAAAACATTAAGAAAATAAATGGGCTAAAACCATAAAAAAATTTTATTATATATTTCAAAGCCAAATTCAGTCAACTTTGGTGTAATCTCTATTTTGGGAGTATGATACTCATTTATTTATCTAGGCTATTTTTTATCCAGCAAACAAATATCTCTTCTCTATGTTAGGTATGGGAAAAGAAAGTTGAATCTTACACGATCCCTCCTCTCAGAAAATTCACAGTCTAATGGAGAAAACAGAAGGGATATCACTTATTTATTTCCACAAAATAGCTATCTGACATCTAACCACAAAACCCAGTGGCATAAAGCAATAAGCATGCATTTATTAAAGCGATAAGTCTGTGGGTCAGTGATACAGTCTAGCCTGTAAACAAGACAGTTGTTGTGTACTTAGCTGGACTTGCTCACATGTCTGGAGGTCAGTTGGCTGTTGGCTGATCTAGACTGGCTTTGGCTGGTGTAATTGGGAAAAATTGGCACACTCCACATCTCTTTCATCCTCCAAGAGGCTAGCCCAGGAATATTCTCAAGGCAAAGGAAGAAGCATGAAAGTACAACCAGAAGTTCTCAAGTACTTTTTCCAGCTCTGTGTCATGACTGCAAACATCCCCTAAGCCAAAGCAAGTCACACAGCAAACTTAGAATCAAAGAACAAGGAAATAAATTCTGCCTCTTGGTGGGAAGACCCTTAAAGTCATATGGCAAAGGACACAGATACACAGAAAGGTAAAGAATCAATACCATCATTACAATGCACCACAGAAGAATGACCAAACAAGAGGATATCCTGTGATTCTAAAATAAGGGGATGAGTACTATAATGGAGGTAGAAAAGAATACTATGTATGGGAGCTCAGTGAATCTAAATATCTCTTCCCAGAAAACCAGCACAGTTTCAACCAAAGAAGTGATATCTGAACCGGCCTTTAAAGGCTGCCAGAAGAAGGCAGAAAGAAGGGTCATTTCTGAAAGAAAACACATATATAAGACACAAGGATGTGATTAAACACAGTGGGTTGGGACAGAACTGAGAATAAAAAATTAGAAATGGTG
This sequence comes from Phoca vitulina, assembly GCF_004348235.1. Taxonomy (NCBI): domain Eukaryota; kingdom Metazoa; phylum Chordata; class Mammalia; order Carnivora; family Phocidae; genus Phoca; species Phoca vitulina. The sequence goes on along the minus strand of NW_022589711.1, from coordinate 65,465,366 downwards.
TTTATGATTTAGGTTGAACCAGAGAGAGATCTGGTACACCAACCTACTATTCCGTTTTACCCAGTTTACTTGATTGTAAATCTCTGAGGAACAAAAACTACATCTTCAGTGGTCTCTCTAGTATCCACAGTGCCTTGCACATAGAAAGTAGTCAATAAATGTTAGCTTGATTGATTTCCACAGTAAAATTGACCATATCATGGAGATGAAGTGGTAATGCACAAATGCATTCTATAAGCAAGTAAAAATCTATAAGTCCTTCTTTCCATATCAAGTTCAGAACTTTCAAATCTTACCTACTGAAATCCTTAAGCAGATTTCTGGACTTCAATTAATTTGAATTTTAATAAAAAGACATGGAAATTTGATTTTTGCACTTTATTTCTCCTCAAGAATTTAGTAGTAAGAATTGGGTTGTATCCAAACTGGGGGCATCTCCATGATGTCAATTTTGGTTATTTGAGTTTATTTCAGAACCTCTCATGTTGGACAATACGAGAGAATGCAATTTAAGAAGAGATATAAGGGGCGCCTGGGTGGCTCAGTCGGTTAAGCACCCAACTCTTAGTTTCAGAAGCAGGTCATGATCTCAGGGCTGTGAGATCAAACTCTGTGGCAAGTCCTGTGTTGGGCTCCACACTCAGCACACGGAGTCTGCAGGAGATTCTCTCCCTCTCCTTTTCCCTCCTCCACTACTCCTCCCCCCCACCTCACTCGCACTCTCTCTCTCAAATAAATAATTTTTTTAAAAAGAAGAGATATAAAATAGGAAGTACATTAAAGTACTATTCTAAATCTTTTCAAGGGCCATCTAAAGACCAAAACTAAACTTCCCATCAGTGGTCCCAGGAATATATCCAAAATGAAATAGCAGCTAATATTGGCGAGTTGTATCACAAACACTAGAGCAGGGCTTCCCTGCTATACTGATGATCTCTTTTTCTGAGAGGGACAAATACACTGTCATTTTACTATGAACTTAGACTTTAAGCCCACAGGTTAGGAGAAAAAATATGGCGAATGTTAGGTGGAGACCTTTATTCCCCTGACCTCAAAAATTCCATGAGGTTACTTCCACTGATGTAACACTCTAGGTCTCCCTTCTCATTGCTCCTCGCTGATTTTTCCCAGTGAAAGGAGAAATAACTCTTTACTAGGTGCTACAAATCTTATGAGGTAAAGCTAATCAGTTAAAAAGCTACTAGTTTTGGCTCAAAAGGCAAGACAAGCTGGACAATAACGATTCTAAGTGTGTCCACTCTGCCAACCTGAACTTTTCTTAGAGTGTTTAAACATCTAGACTTAGAAAGGGTGCTGTTAGCAAGTCCATTTGTCCATATTCTCCAATTGGCTTTATCAGTAATAAAGCTATTATTTTGATTGCCAGATGACTTGTGTCTTATTTTCAATTGGTTCCAGAGATAAAAGGGGAAGAAAGGGGTATTACTTTGTGTTCTAACTCCAAAAACAGGTACTCTGTCTTATTCCCCTTAGTGTTCCCCACAGCACTAGAATGGTGTCAGGCCCATAGAGGATGCTCAAAAAAATTGTTCATTGGTTGAGAACAGGAATTATTTAATATCAAAATCCAGTCCACTCTGATTTAGGATCTCTTGGTTTCCTTTTGAGAAAAGTAGAGTTCTTCTCAGTGCCACCAGTCAACACTTTTCTTCCCTATACATTGTTTCAGTTTCTTAAGTGCTAATGTTCCATGCAACTCCTTTATCTCCCCATTGGACACTCTGTAACATGGTAACCACAAAGACTTTGTCAAGGTCTTTGTCATCCTTTGTAATAACAAGGTCTGATGGATTTAAAATACCACCATCTGTGTTCAGTACAGGGATTTCACAGAAATAACCAGAGCCCATTTCAATGAAATATTAAACCTTTGTCACTCTAATTGTTGTCTCTGGTAGTTCATTGTAAGCTTCCTGAACACTATTTTCTCAAAAAAAAAAAAAAAAAATCCCATGCCTGTGATTTTTCCAACTCTCTGTAGAATTTCAGGTAGTTCTCAATTACTGAAATGATAACCTGAAAATAACCAAAGGGTTCCCATGTCTTTGCCAGTGTTTTCTTACTATATGTACAAGAGAAAATGTAGTATGTTGCAAAGAGTTCTTTGCAATAAAGATTAAGGCCGATTCCATACAAAATAGAGATTTAGCAAAGCCAGGTGGCAGTTAGATTTGATAAAATAGTAAAAAGGAAGATATTGAAGGAATTTGAGAAAGAAGAAGATTGGCAGAAGGGCAGGTGGACATATAAGCATGATAACCATGTCTTACCTGCAAAGTACAGACTCAAGCTTGGCCCTTGCTGAGAAATGCTCAGTGAGAAGGGTGTATTCTGTGTGGCCCATTCACTGCTACTAGCCCAGTGCAACGCTTGGTAAATCAAGGCAAAACACATGCAATGGAGTTAATAGAAGTATAAACATATAGGAAACTGCTTCTTTTTATTAGTCCAAGCAAGTCTATAGACCTGATAATGATACATGTAAAAAAACTTTAAAAAACAGTCAGGTAATACATATTGGGTAACTGCTGGGTGTTACGATTTTTTTTCTGTGTCACAAAGATGAGTGAGACACAAATAACTGCCCTCAAGTTGCACATAATACAGTCAAGTGGTGAGACAGACTCAAGTGGACAAGCAAGTTTATGGCCATGTGCAAACTTCTCTGAAATATCCAGATAATAGATTGAAGATATCCTTTCAAGTTTCACCTGCATAGGATCCATATTTCTCAGTCTAGCATTCTCAGGAAAATGTCAGTCACTTCACAGTATTCCCTTTGAAGTATCTCAAGTAGGAACCACCAAAATGTGTGTGGTTATAGGGCTAAAAGTAGTCAGTTATAGATACATAGAATGTTTGAGCTGGAAGGGATTTTAGAAAAATGTTCATCCAAGTTCTTTCTGCTTTCCAATACAGAATCAAAGAGCTTGAGAAATGAAGTGACTTGCCCAAGGTCACACACCAATTTGTAAAACTAAAGCTAGAGTCATCTGTCCACAGGTCTAGGGAAATTGGCAGCCTACTATAAATCAATTGATGGGCTAAAAGAGTTTATTTTCTTTGAATTCTTATTATACCCTTCAGGGTATAGATATGCCACTTATAAGCTGTGTGACCTGGGAAAAATGAACTAAGCTTTCCTCACCTATAAAATAGAGATTATAATGTCTATCACAAAGTCCAGACATTGTCGTCTCTATTTTGAGGAAACAGGTTCAGGGAGGTTAGTTCACTTTTCCAAGGTCACACAGCTTGGAGCGGTACAGGCAGGATGGGAACTTTCACATCTCCAGGCAGCCCACTCTCTACAGCACAATAAGTGAACTCGGCAGTAGGCAGCTTTATGTCCAGGCAGGATTCCAACCTACATCTATTTCCTCTTCCTGGAGTCTGAAGAGGCCAACAATTCCCAAAATTTAAATCGAAAAATAAAAGCTACTTTTCCTACCCCTGGGATTAAGAAGCCAGATTTCATTTCAGGTATCTCATTTGATCTCAAAAGGTCCTTTCCTGCGGGCCAGTAAAACAAGTGCCGTCTGCAGGGCCAGGGCACTCAAGGGCCACAGCAGCGGGGTGACCAAGTGGGGTCTCTTAGTAAACGCTGTCCTTCCATTTCTTTCATAGGGGGTATAAAAGGGAGGCTTTCATCACCACGGTTCTGGGATAAAACAATGGGAAACCACAGGCACAATCTGCAGTGGTGAATCAAAACATCCAGAGCGTGAAGCTGACTGGGCCTCAGCCCTGCAGCTGCAACTCAGCAGCCCTCCCTGGGCCATCACACCAGCCTTCCACTCAAGTGCCTGTTTTCCTGCTGGAGAATAAGGCCCCGGGCCTGCCCATGGCAGACGGGACCCCCAGCTTCTTCCAAGAGGTGGGACAGTGGGCTGTTCCAGAGCAGGGATCTAGGAGTCAGAATAAAGCGGATTCAAATCTCAACTCTTTTCCTTACCGGGGGGCCTTGTGGCCAACTGCATAACCTGATCCTCAAATTCTGTCTGTAAAATTGACCTCGTGACACCTACTTCATAGGGTTGCTGTAAGAATTATAGGCAATGTGTGTGTGTTTTACGTAAAGCACCTTAGCACACAACCTTGAACATGGAAAAGAAGCTGGGTAGTACGAAATCTGTGCTAGCCAGCTGATTTCTTTTTGAGTCGCCCTAATAAACAATATTATGGAATTTCTGAATCATCATCTATTAATAATCATAACAATCTATTGAGACTAGAGTTGGCAAAGTCCTTTCCTATGCATTAGAATATGTAGCCCAGTGGACAGTCTACAATGACCTTGTGAGGTGGGCAGGACAGCTCTGGCATCACGCCATTGGTCAGGTACGAGGGGTCTTCGGAGAGCAAACGGCCTGCCTAAAGTCACAGAACAGTAAGTGACACACCAGGACTTGACCCCAGATCTTTCGTCTCCTAGTTTGGTGCTCTCTTCTCTGAAGTGTCCCAGTGTGGCACGTGTTGGGATAGAGCCCAAATCAATACTACACTTTACTACGTCAATAAATCAAGAATTAGCCCTTCTAGACTGCCGATCCGAAAAGACCACACTTCCTCTTCAGTGTGTCCTCCTGTCATCGTTATGACAAAGCAAGTAGCTGTATACTTGTCTCTGTTTTATAACAGAGACTGGAAGTACAATACAAGCCGTCCCTGCCAAAGATAAGAGACATCCCCCACATAGGAGTGTGGGGACCAGGGGGACCAGGGTGAAGGTGCTGTGGTAATGGCTCCAGACATTCAGATAACGAGGGAGGCCATTAAGGCACATTTTCAATGACCTCCAAGAGGAAGATGACATGCAGATCACAGAGGAAGATAAAGTGTATAGGACATTCCAAGGATTATACCTTCCCTACCTCAAAGCTACAACCAGTTGAAGTCCCCAGACTCCAGACTGCCAGTGTAGCATGTGCTCCCTCCCATACAACAGAGCAGAGGGCCACAGGCTCACAGAGCCACACTGGGATGCCAGGGGGGCCCTTCTGCTGGTTTGCAGGCCAGTTTGTTCTGCCCACCATCTCTCTCTACCTGATGTCTCAGACATCTGAAAATTACCTCATCAAATTTATAAATCAGTACAACTCATACATATTCAGGGTGTGCTCTAAGTAGTTAAAACTGCAATCATTATATAAACATTACAAAGAGGATCTACAATATGTTTATCAGCAACATGTAAAATAACAACTGACAAACCTAAGTAAGCCAGTGAATTTCGATTATCTTGAAAATGCTTTCTAAAATCTTGTATGGACATTTGTAGGAGAAAAAAAAAGCAATCAATTAACAATTGTGTATTAAGTATCTACCGTCGGGAAGACGTGGTGGTAGCTTTGGAAACTTCGTGCCTCTTCACATGTGGGATATATTATACACTTTGCTCACCTACTTAGAAAATTTCAATGGCTCCCCATTAACCAAGGAACAAAGCTGATGTGTGAAGTCGCTCTCTGATTTGGCACCAAACACTCTTTTAGTTTTATCTCACAACTCACTTTACCCTCACATCAGCAGTCTTCAGCCACCTTTACCGGCTCAGAAACCTGATTAGAAGGCGCATCCTGGATTCCATGCAAAGAGATTATAACTCATTAGATCTGGGGTGGTGTCAGGAATCTGTATAGAGAAGCATACCAGCTAATGCAGATAAAGGAGGTTCGAGAATCTCATTCTGAGAAACCCTGCCTTGAACAATTCACACAGGATCTTTCTTCTCTCTGAAATGCCATTCTCTCTCCCTCCTTGACTATGAAATTCCTATTTTTCCGTAAGGCCCCAGTCAAAAGTAATCTCCTTTCCCTTCTAGTCAGAATAAATAACTTCTTTCTCTGTGTTCCCAGTATATTCAGCACATACCACTTTTACCAAATTTATTCCACCCATTGTATTTGTTAAGTAAGTGTCTCTTTTCTCAGATAGAGTGCAAGTTACTCATACACTGCAACTATACACTGTGGGTATTCAATCAACATTTGATGAACAAAGAACAAACGATACTTGGTGGTAAGCTTTACCCTGCCTCGAATTGTCTCCACTTTCATTTCTAACTGAATAAACCCTAAAGAGTCTCCATTTAAGGTCAATATTTCTTCTTTCATAAAAATCCCTCTCTGATAAGCCCAGGAATATATCTCCTCTCCTCTGGGTGACAGCAGGTCTTGTTTCATCCCTCTCTCAAAGCCTTTATCACACTGTCTTGTATTACGGGTATCTGGACACATCTTATTTCCTCTGACTATGCTTCCTGTCTTGTTCATTTTTGTATCTCCAGACAATATAGCAGAGCACGTTGCCCGTAAGAGATTCTCAAAAAATATTTGAGAATTGGATTGTACATAGTCGACGTGCCTGATAGAAGTGTAAACCCCTTGGGCAACTGAAAACACTATTTCCTTCTTCTAATTACTCTAGAACAAAATCAGAATATAGAAATCATAAAGACATTAAGAAAAATGCTTTGCTCTTTGGATATATCCTAAGTAAGAATCTGAAATTTGCAGGAGATAGGCAATTAACAATTTCAACTTTCTAAATGTAGGAGTCTGAAGCTCTGAAAAAATGTGTTTCCTTGTATAGGTCTCTGTCTTGCAAAACTGTTTCTACCATCTATTATTGTTGTTGGTGGTGGGAGTGGTATTATTATCATCATCATCATTTCTAATTCTGTGGATAAACTCAGATGGAGATATAATGTAGAAGTTGCTACCACCCTATGAAGAAGCTCTGATCTGCCTATCCTAAAGGAATAGCCAACATTTCTCCTCTGCCAATATTCAAAACACCAATTACCAGAAAGAACAAGAGGAAAGAGTCATTCATTGATTCATCCATGCATTTATTCCATGAACAATGAAGTATGCTTAAATGCAATTACCATGTCTTCATCTTCTTCACAGGCTGAAACTAGCAGAATTCCTACCCAATACATTTCCATTTAGAACTTATTGATTGATGAATGAATGAACAATGAAGAAGGTTTTATCCTTTCCTTAACTAAAAGGATATATTATATTGGGAGAGTCCTTCTAAGCTGTTAGGATGAATTTAAATTGAGTTATTATTAATTGTGAACAAAGGAAGCCATTTCTCTATTTTTTTTAAAGATTTGATTTATTTATTTGACAGAGAGATAGAGTCAGGGAGCACAAGTGGAGGGAATGGCAGAGGGAGAGGGAGAAACAGACTCCCCACTGAGTGGAGAGCCTGATGCAGGGCCCGATCCCAGGACCCTGGGATCATGACCTGAGCCGAAGGCAGAGGCTTAACAATCTGAGCCACCCAGGTGCCCTGGAAGCCATTTCTTTAAACTCCTTAAATAGTCTTCCTTTCTGTCATGTGTTTAACTTGTAGAAAGGAGAGATGGAGCTTTGTCTAGGAACCCCTCTTTCATGCAAAGGATACATTTAATGTTGTATTATTTTTTACTTTCTTTCAAAAGAACCATTTACTTTACTTCTATGTATGATCTTAAATTGAAAAAATGATTCATATGATTCATGTGCCTTCAAACAACTGTGAGATTTTCAAATAAAGTGGCAGTGGGGAAATTGATAGGAATGTATCTGAAATTAACAGTTGTCTTAGGTCATCAGCATTCAATCAGTTGACAATGAAGTGTAGTCAAACTTTTAGCAGACAAAAGACAGAAAAATAAGTGAATGACCAAAAGTCACTTACCATCAAAATAGTGTTGGGCTTACTCTACTGAATGTACGGCAGGCAGATGCTGATCAGCACGGCAGCTACTGGAAACAGCAGCAGAGTCAGCCACACCATCGTGCAGTGCTCAGTGATAACTGCAGATTGCTTGGATTAAAGGCTTCATGCAGCTCTCTAAATGCCTGAGCTCCAAAGAGTGAAACTGTGTTAACTACAGGCACCATGGCCACTGCCGCTAAGCAGAGGGCTGCGTCACCTCAGGGAGCCTGGGACACTGTTTGAAAAGACTTCCTGTTCCACCATAGCCTGTTAGTTATTCTCACCCATAGGAAAGGGAACTCCCCCAGTTACGGGTCTGTATACTCCTGTCCTGTGACAAAGCATACTCCACGAACTAGCCAAACCAGGACTAGTAAGCTATTCTCTCTGGGGCTTTTATTCTAATGCTACAACCACAGGAAATTAAGCTTTCAGGTGAACATTTATGAGAACTGTCCAGAGCCTTTTTATATGCTATATAAAAAAAAGTCTGCATTATTGCCCCATTCTTAAAAGCACAGGAAAATAGAGAATAGCTAAATCAGGAATTGTCAGGCCCACGCAATTGTCAGGAATTAAATAGTGGTGCAGAATACAAGTCATAACTAAAATGCACAAAACCCTCTAAAGCAATGTCAAAAACTTCATGACATTGCAGAGTTTCCTTGAGTCCTCTATATGGCAGCAGGATTGAAGAGAATGCACTAGTAAAAATGTCTACTATAGAGTTTGCCTTGTACCTCATTATCTGAATATACCATTGGGGTTTTTACACTCTTCTGAATAACTATTTACAGCTCACACCCTGACCTTGAGCATTACTGTTGCATTAGTACAAACCTTCAGGGAAATAGGAATAACAAAATATGATACTAGAATAAGCATGAACTGCATTGGAGTATCAACGAAGAAAGATGTGTGGAAAACTGCTGGTACGTTTAAAACTGAAAAGGAGCTATGTATTCACATTAAACCTGGAAATCCACTTCCAGAGACAGCAGTGATGGTTTTGCCTATCAGAGCATCATGATTACCTAATCTTCCCTAACACGTCTAGGACCTCAAGAAGACATTTCATACCTTGTCAAGTTCTAGCAAGTAAAGTGTATTGTAAAAATACTTCAAGTGGTGCACCAAAATACTAAAAATGCAAAGTCACTACTGAATAATATTGGAATTAAACAGAAAACAAAACTCTGCAGAGCTAACTAACTAATGAAGAAAGATGAGGTGGTCAGACCAAGAAAGGACTATGAACAAAGCAAGGTCAAAAGACTAAGTTGTTATGTTCTTGAAATGTCTAGGACCAGCTAAGTGACAAGAAAGTGTTTTCTGAAACTAAGCCACTTGACAGAAGAAACACGGGCTTTGGGCTCCGATGTATTTCAGTTTACGTCCCAACCACAGCCCTTATAACTTTTGCAGGCTTTTAACCTGGCTAAACTTCACTCTCCTCATCTGCATGTGGGGGTATAGAGAAAATATTTTGATTTTTTCTGCAGAATTAGAGATATCTGAACAATTATTATTGAACTTGGAACCTGGCTAAGAGCAAGCATGAAGGTAATTTGTGACTGATTAGCTAGAGAAAACTCCAGAGAGATTTACCTTTCAGAGGTGTTTACATTTCAAGAGAGGCTGAGACCTGGGACCAGGGAGACATCCTTGGTTGTAAAGATGGAAACAATAGTTATCTTTTGCTTAGAGAGTTTTATTTACAATCCAAAAGGTTAGAGTAAGAACCCATCTTCCCTTCTGGAAGAACAAAGGTTTTTCTACCACCTTTAAGGAAGAAAGGGAGACAGCATGTGTATAAGCACCCAGATTCATTTTGGGGGGATTCCTCACCTACAAAACAGACTCATGTGCTGCTTGCTTTGTCCATCCAGCTCTCTCTGTGTTGCTCTGGGGATAATGACTGGAACACAGGGGAACCACATGGTTGTTACTTGCTGTTGAGTAAATAACCAATCTTCTCTGCTCCAGAAACATCGCTTGTGCATTTAGGATCCATATTAATAATATGTGTACATATGCGTAGATACACTGGTTACTATCTACATGAATAGTTCTATGTTCTGTCATCTGAGAGGGCCTAAAAGAAATAAAACTCTAGTAGTAATAAATGCATCTAACACCCAGATCTTGGTTTCTAATACCACTCTCCATTAAACAGGACCAGGGCTCCTTGGAGAATTGGCTGATTTTAGGACTGGTGCAGAAGTTATACAAGATGAGCTTGTAGCTTCTTGTAATGCCATACAGTAGGTAAGGAAGTGTTTAAACATACACACACACACACACACACACACACACACACACACACACACACACAGATGAAATTACATCAACGGGGCCCAGAAGCTAACTGAGAGAGTTCCCAACAGCCAAAGCTTGAACAATTTAAACATCAAAATAAATAAATATTGAATTATAACCCAACATACAAAATAAATATTCATGAGTCCATATTGATTATAAATGATTTAATAAATAAATGATGGAGAAGAGACAAATCTCCTATGCAGAAAAATCCCAAATGAATAATGTAAATACTCCATCTCAAAGGAGGAGGATCACAACTCCTCTCTCCTTAACTATGGGCTATGCACAGTGACTTTCTTCCAAAAAGTACAAAGTAGAAAGAAGGAAAAAAGAAATGATCAAGGTCAACATCAATAGTGACAAATCTTGAGAGTATGTATGTACTCTTGATACGATGTGGATGAAAGTATACTTTACCTCAGTGATCTCTTTCCCAGAAACCCATTACTTTGTCTTAATCATGAAAAACTAGCAGATTCCAATAGAGGGGCATCCTAGAATATACCTAACCAGCATTACTCAAAAGCTGAAACTCTTAAACTTGTGGTTGTGGTAGGCAAAAAAAAAAAAAAAATTTACCTGGGCCATAAAAAGTGTAAACCATAAAAGAAAAGATTCATAAACTGAACTCTATGAAAAAGAAAAGTTACGTTCTTCAAAATATTGTATTAAGAAAATGGCAAATCATGGATTTGGAGAAATCATACATGATACATATATCTGACAAAGGACTTGTTTCCAGAATACACAGATCTCTTACAATTCAAAAATCAGAAGACAAACTGCCCATTTTAAAAAATGTCAGAATTGAGCACACAATTTACAAATCATTGATCATAAGGGAAATAGAAATGAAGGCCAAAATGAAATACCAATACACACACACATACTGGGATGGCTAAAATAATAAGACTGCCAATATCTAGTTTTGGCAAGGATATGGAGCAACTGGAACTCTCAAACATCACTGGCAGGAATGTGAAATAGTGTTCGACTTTGAAAATCAATGTGGCTACATCTTGTAAAATTAAACATAAACTTACCATGCAACATAGAAATGTACTCCTGGATATTCACTCTAGAAAAATGGAAACATTTGAATCACTATATTGTACACCTGAAACTAATACTGTATGTCAATTCTACCAGAATTAAATTTAAAAATATATATATTTAAAAAAAGAAACATGAAAACATATGTCTCCACAAATGAATGTACACAAATGTTCAAAGCAGCTTTATGCATAATGGTCAAAAACTGGAAACAACCCAAAGGTGAAGAAGTAAACAAATTACGGTATAATCATTAAGTGGAATACTACTCAGCAATAGAAAGTGATAAATTACTTAAACATGCAAAAATAATGAATCTCAAAAACATTATGCGAAGCAAAAGAAGCAGACACAAAAGACAAACCTATGATTCCAAATATAGAAACTCCAGAAAAGAGAAATCTTTGTGGAATAAAATTTAAAAAGAGATGAAGTAAATAAAAATATTTTCTGTACAAGGCCTGACTAGGGAGTAATCTCAGCTTAGAAGCACAAGAACCAGGATGGCATGGAGGCATAGAGAACATAGGGTAAAGAAGAGACAGAAGTTGATTGCAAAGACATCATGGGAACACTCCAGAGTAAAACATCTCTACTACAAATAGTGCCTATGTTGGGTACTTCTAAATGTTAAATAAAGAATTATTGCTTTCAAACTTAAAAATGTAGAGGGTGACCTCTCACCCTCCAGTATCCAACCCCTATACACTTCAACTGGGTTTTTCTCCAAATATCTGAATATCAAAATACTATTAGTGATCATGAGTTCTAGACAAAAAGGTTAATTTCATGTTTTCAATTTGCTCAGCAACTTTTATATTCAGACATACACACTCACATACACAGACACATGCATGCATGTATTCTGAATCATCTGAAAGTTCATCTTACTACTGTGAGCTTCTGCCTTGGGATTTCCCTATCCACATTTACATTTGTGCTGACAATCACATCGATGTGAAGCAATGCTACTTTAATTGCCTTAGGCAAATATGAAACAAATCAATGATGTGATTTACCAAGTGAAAGTCAAATGACTTCACAATTCACCACATAAACAAAGGCTTCACTATTTAGAATAGAAATGTGAAATAACTGACTCACTAAATAACATAAACATGCCAAACTCAAAAGAACCTGTGCTTGAATGGTCAGTACCATATGCTAATTAGGAGAGAAGAATAAGTTTCACCAAAACTTTGTCATATTAAATTAGTGGTACTTTGAACTTAGTTTTGCAATTTACATTCATTTTGTCAATATATTATGGTTTTTTAGTTGCACGGGAGCTATAAGTCTAAAAAAGTACACATCTAGTTTTAGGTTATAATGTATTTAAGTAACATGAAACTTAAATCTACAGTAACAGAGAGACACAAGTATTAATTTTTACATTATTTCAAATTTTATTAATTAACATACATTACATTGACTTGTTTTGTGTACATTTCCATAAATTTAACACATGTATAGCTTTGTCCAACCATGACCACAATCAAGACACAACTTTTCCATCATTCCGGAAAACTCCCGTGTGCTTTCATTCTGTAGTCTCACTCTCCCCAACTTTTAACCCCCAGCAACATTGGAGCTCTTTTCCATCACTACAACTTTGCCTTTTTGAGAATGCCGTATTAATGGAATCATACGGTACACTCTGAGACTGGCTTCTTTCCCTCAGAGAAATGTCAAGTTGTTCCATGTCAATAGTTCATTGCCTTTTATTGCTAAGTAGTTTTCCATTGCATAGTCCTACTGCATTTTGGTTATCTAGTCATCAGGTTAGCTTGCTCCTGTTTTATTTTGGAGATTATAAGAAGATATAAACACTGATGTGCAAGTTTTTGTGTGAACATAAACTATTATAAGATAAGTAGGAGTGGCATGGTTGAGTCATCTGGTAAATACATGTTTGTTTTTTTTAACCTGGCTAAATAGTTTCCCAGAATGTCCAGATTTTGCATTCTTACCAGCAATGGATGGAATTTCCAGTTGCTCTGCATCCACAGCATCATTTGATATTTTTAATTTAGCCATTCTAAAGATTGTATAATGGTATCTTGTGATTTTAATTTGCCTATCCCCGATGACTAATGACGATGAACATCTTTTTATGTGCTTACTTGTCACCCACATAGTCTCTTCGGTTAAACATTTGTTCAAGTCCTTTGATTACTTTTTGATCGGGTTATTTGTTTTCTTACTGCTGAGTTGAGAGTTCTTATGTATTCTAAATATAAGTCCTTTGTGAGATATGTGGTTTCTAAATATTCTTCCAGTCTATAGCTCACCTCTTCATTCTCTTCACAATGTCTTCTACAAATTAACAGTTTTAATTTTGATGAAGTCCGATTTGTCATTTTGTAACTTATGTTTTGTGCTTTTGATGTCATATCTGAGAACTCTTTCCTAATCTCAGGTCATGAAGAGTTTCTTCTATATTTTCCTCTAAAACTTTTACAGTCTTACATTTTGCTTTTACATCCATGATCTATTTTGAATTAATTTTTATATAAGAAGTGAGGCTTGGATCAAGATTCAATTTTTGCATGTGGATGTCGGGTTGTATCAACATTTTTGTTGTGTGTTTTCCAGCTTTATTTAGATATAATTGACAAAAATTGTATTTATCTAAGGTACACAACGTGATGACTTGATATGTGTATACACTGTCAATTGATTACCATAATCAAGCCATTTAACATATCCATCACCTCGCATAGTTTTCTTTTGTGGTGAGAACACTTAAGATCTATTCTCTTAGAAAATTTAAATATACAATACAGTGCTATTAACTATAGTCTCCATGATGCACATGATATCACCAGCATGTATTAATCTAACTGAAAGTCTGTACCTTTTCATAACATTTCATTTTGCCCACCCTCCTAGCCTCTGGTAATATCATTTTACTCTGTTTTTCTAAGTTTGACTTTTTAGATTCCACACATTAGTGAGATCATGGAGTATTTATTTTTCTTTGTCTGGCTTATTTCACTTAACATAATGCCTTCAAGGTCTATCCATCTTGCTGCAAAGGCAGGATTTCAATCTTTCTCATAGCTGAGTAATATTCCATTTTATATTTATACCACATTTTCTTTATCCAGTCATTTGTCATTGGACAACAGTTGGGTTCTGTATCTTGGCTATTGTGAATAATGCAGTGATGAAGATGGCAGTGCAGCTATCTCTTCAATATCCTGATGTCATTTCCTTTGGATATATACCCAGAAGGGGGATTACTAGATCATAGGGTAGTTCAATTTTTAATTTTTTGAGAATGCCATACTGTTTTCCACAGTGGCCGAAGCAGTTTACATTCCCACCAACAGGGCACGAAGGATTCCCTTTCCTCCATATCTTTGCCAACACTTGTTATCTCTTATCATTTTGATAATAGCCATTCTATTAGGTGTGATATAGTATCTTATTGTGGTTTTGATTTGCATTTCCCTGATGACTAGTGATATTGAGCACCTTTTCAGTACTTGTCACTATTTGTAGTCTTCTTTGGAGAAACATCCATTCAGATGATTTACCCATTTTTTAATCAGGCTATTTGTTCTTTTGCCATTGACTTGTATACATTTCTTATATATTTTAAATATATAAATATTAACCCCCTATCAGATATATGGTTTGCAAGTGTTTTCTCCCATTCCAAAATTGCCTTCCCATTTTGTTGATTGTTTCCTTTGTCGTGCGAAATCTTGACAGTCACATTTGTTTAATTTTGCTTTTGTTGCCTTTGGTTTTGGTGTCAAAGCCAAAAATCATTGCCAAGTCCTAGGAGCTTACCTTGATGATTTCTTTTATTAACAGTACAGTTTCAGGTCTTACATTCAAGTCTTTAATCCATTTTGAGGTGATTTTTGTGGATGATATAGGGTACAAGTCCAATTTTATTCTTTTTCATGTGGTTATCTTTTTCAACAGCATTTATTGAAGAGAGTGTCCTTTCTCCATTGTATATTCTTTGTTCCTTTGCCATAAATTAATTGATCATATATGTGTGGGTTTATTTCTGGACACTTTATTCTGTTCCACTGATCTATGTGTCTGTTTTTATGCCAACAACATACCATTTTGATTACTATAGCTTTCGAATACAGTTAAAAATCAGGAAGTATGAGGCTTCCTGCTTTGTTCTCCATTGCTTTGGATGTTTGGGATCTTTTGTTGTTCTGTTTGAATTTTAGGATTGTTTTTTCTATTTCTGTGAAAAATGCCATTGGAATTTTGATAGTGACTGCATTGAATCTATAGAAGGCTTAGCGCAGGATGGACTTATTAACTATGTTAACTCTTATAGTCCATGTACATGAACTATCTTTCCATTTATCTATGTCTTCTTCAATTTCTTTCATCAATGTCTTAATAGTTTTCAGTATATAGATCTTTTATGTCCTTGTTTAAATTTATTCCTAAGTATTTTATTTCTTTTGATACTGCTATAAACAGGATTTTTTCTGTATTTCTCTTTCAGATGGTTCATTTTTAATGTTCAGTGCAACTGTTTTGTATGTTGATTTTGCATTCTACAACATTACTTAATTCATTTATTCCAACAATTTTTTAGTGGAGTCTTTAGAGTTTTCTCTATATACATGTCATCTGCAAAGAGAGAGAATGCTACTTCTTCCTTTTGATTTAAATATCTTTTATTTGGGGTTTTTTTGTCTTTTATTTCTTTTTATTGCTAATTGCTCTAGCTAAAAATTCTAGTACTATGTTGAATGGAAGTGGTGAGAGTGGGCACCCTTGTCTTATTCCTGATCTTAGAGGATAGCTAAAAGCTTTTCACCATCGAGAATGATGTTAACTGTGGGCTTGTCATATATGACCTTTAATATGTTAAGATATGTTCCTTTTATACCTAATTTATTGAGCGTTTTTAATCATGAAAAAATGTTGAATTTTGTCAAATGCTTTTTCTGCATCTATTAAAATGATCATGTAATATTTATCCTTCATTCTATGAAGGATCCTTCATTCATGATTTATATATGTTGAACCATCCTTTTATCCCAAAGATAAATTCCACTTGCCTCATGATGTACGATTCTTTTAATATGCCATTGAATTTGGTTTGCTAGTATTTTATTGAAGATTTTTGCATATATGTTCATCAGGGATATTGGTTTGTAATTTTCTTTTCTTGTAGTAGTCTTATGTGGCTTTGGTATGAGGATAATGCTTTCTTCATAAAATGTATGGAAGTTTGCAAGTGCTCCATCCTCCTCAATTTTTTAGAAGAGTTTGAGAAGCATTGGTGTTAATTCTTCTTTAAATATTTGGTAGAATTCATTCATGAAGCCATCCGATTTGAGTCTTTTCTTTGTTGGAAGTTTTTTTTTTTAAGATTTTATTTATTTATGAGAGAGAGTGGTGGGAGGAGCAGAGGGAGAGGGACAAGCAGACTCTACACTGAGCGCCAAGCCCAGCGCAGGACTCAATCTCAGGACCCTGAGATCATGACCTGAGCCAAAACCAAGAGTCGGATGCACAACTGACTCAGCCACCCAGGTGCCCCTTTGTTAGAAGTTTTTTGATTACTCTTTCAATTTCCTTAGTTGTTATTGGTCCAGATTCTACTCCTTCATGATTCAGCCTCTGTAAGTTACATGTTTATTTATTTCTCCTATGTTATCCAGTTTGTTGGTGTATATTGTTGGTAGTAGCCTCTTATTATTCCTTTTATCTCTGTGATATTAGTTCAATACTGTTTTTGAAAAGGCTATACTTTTCAAAAATGGTTTTGAATATCTTTGCATCATTGTCAAAAATCAATGGGTCACATATGTGTGGTTCTAATTCTGGACTTTGTTCATTTCTATTCTTTTATGTGTCCATCCTTTGCCAATGCCACAGTGTCTTGGTTACTATAGCTATATAATATGTCTTAAAATATGTCTTGGGGGCGCCTGGGTGGCTCAGTCGTTAAGTGTCTGCCTTCGGCTCAGGTCACGATCCCAGGGTCCTGGGATCCCTACTCAGCGGGAAGCCTGCTTCTCCCTCTCCCACTCCCCCTGCTTGTGTTCCTGCTCTCGCTGTGTCTCTCTCTGTCAAATAAATAAATAAAATCTTTAAAAAAAAAATATGTCTTGGTATTCTAATTCCTTCTTTCAGGTTATTTTTAACATTTCTTTGTATTCTCCTGTAAGTTGCTTTGTTTTTAACTATATCTCTTAATATAAATTTTAGGGGTTTCTCTCGTGATTAAATATTACATAATTCTTCACATTCTACGTAGAATCAATACTCTACCATTTTGCATGTAGAAATTTTACTACAGTAAATATCCCTTTACCTCCCCATTTGTGTTGTAATTATCTCACGTTATATCTACATACATTGAAAATCCACCAGAAATGTAATTTTTGCTTTAAACCATGAAACATATAGTACTCAATAAGTGAACCATTCATTATATTCACCCAGATATTTGCCATTTCCAATACTCTTTTTTCATTCCAGATGTTCCAAGTTTTCTTTTTGTATCATTTCCCTTTTTTCTGAAGAACTCCCTTTAGTAATTCTTTTAGAGGTTTGAATTGCTCTTCAGATCTGTCCTGAATGTAAGCTACCCAATAGTCAGTTTGCATCTTGGACACTGGAACATCCCATAGTTCATTTCTCAAAGTCTGTGTATTTTTTTAGGATTAGATCAACAACTGTACAGCTCATGGGTGAGCCCAGGAGCCCAGGAGTTCACTGAGAACCTTAAGTGGTCAGTATCCTCTGTACTTCCTGTTTCCCTCTTGTTCTCCTTTTTGTTATCTGGCCAGAACACTGAGGCTTTAGTTGCCCCACGCTGCCTCATACTCTCCACAGCTGTGTTCACATGTAGGATCAAGCTATAGAACAGCAGAAAAAAAGAAAGGAAAGGAGAGGAGAGGAGAGGAGAGGAGAGGAGAGGAGAGGAGAGGAGAGGAAAGGAAAGGAAAGGAAAGGAAAGGAAAGGAAAGGAAAGGAAAG
>NW_022589711.1:65429550-65447260 GCF_004348235.1 Phoca vitulina | reverse complement strand
AAAGGAAAGGAAAGGAAAGGAAAGGAAAGGAAAGGAAAGGAAAGGAAGAAAAAAAAGAAAAGAAACGAAATGAAACGAAGGGGGGGAGGGGTGGGGCAGGGTGAGGCGGAAAGAAAAAGCCATGGGAGTTCATCCCTCTCTCTTACGACCATAGCTTCTCTGATTGGAAAAGAAGTTTTCACACCTGTTATGGACTGAATGCTTGTATGCCCCTGGCACCAACTTCATATGTAGAAACTCTAACACCCAATGGGTTGTTATTGGGAGATGGGGCCTATAGGAGGTAATTAGATTTAGGTAAGTTCACAAGAGCAGAGTCACCATGAGGGGTTAGTATCCTTATTAGAAGAGGAAGAAACTAATACTCTCTCTCTCTCTCAGCCATGTACAGCAAGAAGGCAGCAATCTACAAACTAATATGCCTTTACCAGACATCCAAATCTGCCAATACCTGATGTTAGAAATACCAGACTCCAGAACTATGAGAAATAAATGTTGATTGTTTAAGCCACCCAGTCTATAAATATTTGCTAATGGTAGTGTGAACTAAGACACTCACTACCTTTAGTATTTTAGCTCCTGCAGGTTCCTATTGGCTTTGCTATTGCCCATCCCACAGGATTGCTTGAGAGTTGGGGAGCAAGAAATGGAAAAGTAAATAAATAAGGGAGAGAGGTTCCTGCACTCTTTATTAGCTTTAGAAAACTGCTTTACTACTTTCTAAGCCAGAACTACAGGACTCCTAGAGCTTTCTCTGCCCACACTAATACCTATTCTTAGGTTTTTGGCTACATTAAGTTCAGCTCAAGAGATACTGAACTAGATAAACTAAATGGTAAACTCACTGTGAATTTGGTGGTATTTTGAATTCTGGTATTCTTTCCAATCCTCATCTTTCTCAGTGTTATTTACTTCTTACAGCCTTCAAATAGCTGCCCTGTGAATCCTGTCCATGTTTTATAGCTGTATTCATTGGGAGAGACAGAATGGCATTTGTTTGCTCCATCTTGCCTGGAACCAGAATATCCCATACAATTATTCTTAATTTATGGACTTATCATCTCTCACACTTGAGAAATATACTTGCTCCATATGCCCGAATAAAGATGGACTCCAAAAGTCGACATTTATTCCCACAAAATTAACCCTCTTAAGAATTGCTTCTATGCCACATTACAATTATTAATATTCCTTTGGCTTCTATCAAAGGTCATTGCCAGAAGCATACATATGATATTTATAATTGTAATCAGTATAAAATTGTTAAGGCCATCACACATACATTATTCAATGACCCTTTACAAAATCCCATATGAGGTTTCCTTTTTTTTTTATTTAATTAATACAGTGCTAGAAAAAAATTTTATTTCCATTAAGAGACTAAAATGCTTAGAGCTTTCCAATAGTAAGAGCTCCATCAGTACTTATATAACTCATTTTTTCCTGGCTACTAGGAAGCTCAGAGACAAATCAGAAGGTTTATTATAGTTGCCATAATTATTACTTTTCCCTGTTCCTAATTTTCTATTTTCTCTTCTGCTTTTTATTATTTCATTGCATGTGCATTTGTTATATACCTCCTCCAATTCTTTGCCAAATGAGGCAGAAAATAAACGAATGAATGAATGAATGAATGAATGAAATATAATAAGTAACTAAAGCTTTAATTAGTACTTTTTAAAGATTTTATACCCATCCAATGAAAATTAATTTTTTCTTCTGAATTTTTTCCTACAAGCAGCAAGATATCTAGGGTCTTGCCTGATTATTTCATGTCCTAAAGCATTTTCCTCCTACATTTACACTGACATCTGCAAATGTTAATGGAGTTTCTCTCTGGGATGAGGATCATTAAGTCAAAGAACTGAAGCAAAATGGGCAATGAAAGATTGAATTTGTTCATGCCCATAACAATAGGCAGTGATGCTAATGTGCATGGCAATTTTTATTGAATTTATGCAGCATACTGCAGCATCTGGAAACCCTTTGCTTGATTTTGGGATGCAATCAGTTCAAAATCCTAAATATACTCCTCAGGGCTTATTCTCCTATTGATTAGAATTAAAACAAGTTGCCCATATGAAAGCCTGGAGCACTGAGAGGAAGTGAGGGACACAAAAGTATTTTACTAGGTGATGAAAATAAAAAGCAATTACAGTGAAACCCACTTCCCAAGAGAAGATAAGAGCAAAACCTCCACTTGCCCACTTGCAGCCCAATTTCACAAAACAGGAAGATGTGACTTGTCTAAAAAATTAATGTCAGCACCAGATTAGAATTGATGAAGTTCTATCTATTGCATCTACTATGACCTTCACTCCAGACAGTGTCCCACTCTCCAGGGCTGAAGCCCTGATGCAGTATCTCTGCAACCTTGCCAGCACTCTATGCCTCCTTGTAGTATCTCTCAGTAAATAAACCAGCCTTTCTGCATGTCAAACATTGCTGTGCTGCCTCCAAATCAATCTTGCTCCTGCCCTCCAATCAATTCACGCTCTGCCCTCCATTTTCTCTTCCCAGACAACCACCAGGGGGAAAAAAAAAAATCCTTAAAACCCATTTATGTTCTCCTTTGTCTTCCCATCCCTCTATTTCCTTTTCAAAGCTCATTCTCATTAGCTGCCATGGTTCTCCTTATTTTGAGGTCTGAATATACTGACTGTATCCAGCAATGACCTGACAGGCTCCCTGCACCCATCAGAGGCTCTATACACTCTCAATATTGCCAAGTTGGACAGTTATCCCCCTAATTATGTGTCACATTGGGGATCAATGACAGAACCAAGCAAAAAAACCACACCGGTCAATAAGTCTACTGATAAAGAAAGAGTCTTAAGGGAATAGAATAATTAGTATGAGATTGAGTCTCATAGTAGGCAAGATACTATACCCTCTTCTGTTGTGATCAGAAATAACCATCAATTGCCATTGCCTATACTCAGTTTAGGAGTCATCTCATATCTATGCTATCTGCCTGCTTTCCAGTACCCAAATAATAGAGCAGCTGAAGAAATGGGGCTAGACTTCACAGTGATGAGCTGGAAGGGACTATAAAGCTCATGTGCTTTAAAAACCATATTTCTTCTAACAACTGTAGAAACTGAGACACTGAGAGGTGATCTGACCAAAGTCAAAGCAGGAATGCAAACCCAGGATATCTGATACACAGTTGCCATTTTTCTGAGACACCATTCTGCTTCTTTTGTATACCAAGAAAACTTCCTTTCCTAAACGTTCTTACCACTGACTTCTCAATTGCTATTTGATCTCACCATCCCCCCTGACATTTTAAATATTTGTCTTTCTCTTGTTTCTCTTTTAAGATAATTTCCAATTCTATAGATAAAGCATCTTACATTTCTAGCTTCCTTTACAATCCTCCCTTCTATCCTAGTTCAGGCCATTTTACCACCTACCATGACCCCATTTTAGCTTCCAAATTGCTGGCACATTGATATTTCTAAATTCCACATTCCTGTATTGTCACTTCCTTGTGCAAAATGCTTTTGTAACCCCTCTTTCCCTATAACTAAGTGCAAGTTTAATGTCCTCCGCAGCCCGGCCCCAGTCTCTCTCGATGACCTTATTTCCCACTACCCACACTCGTATCATCAGGCAGAAAGCTGATATCTTGCATAACTAAAATAACAAACCACATATCAAAGATTTAATAGTTAAATTACCGTGAATCAAGGAACTTAGCATCTTGAGTTTTCTCTGGAAAAGATTAGAGTTCTGAGGCAGAATTGGCCATCAGCAAACTCACTGTTTTTCTCCTAATGCCAACAATGAGTACCTAAAACATTGTCAGGTACTCTATCAAGTACTGGAAATAAAAGGTGATTGTACCTGACCTCAAGAAACTCATCATTCTATAAAGAACATGGGACCATGTACAGCGAATCCTAATTCAACATGATGCACGCTATCTCAAGGCAGTAATAAAGTGTTGTGGGAGCTTTTTAACATATGCTCCCCCACTTGCCCTTTTGAACTTCTGTTTCTCTGTTATCTGTTGTCATGAGTTTACCCTAGTGCATCCAGAAATATGAAGGCCATACTAGAAGTCAGTAGCTGAGGCTAGCGACTAGTATGCAGAGCAGAATGAGGAGTCAAGTTGCGGACCTGTAGCCTGATGACCTCTAACACATAGAGGGTTCTAGCTGTTCAACAAAGGGTTAGATTTTGGCCATAGATGTGGTATCAAGATGAACATAGAAAGGGTGGCGTCTTCATTATTAATCAAAACAATGTCTGATTTTGTTTAGGATTTAAAGTGTAAACATTATTTTACATATGTGAAGTCCACATAGCCCCATTAAGATAAGGAGAGAAGAAACATATCATTCCTGGTTTATAAATGACCCACATGAGAGATGCCTTATCTGTCGGGTAGTTGATTTGTTGATTGAGTGATTAATTATCTCACTGATTGATCAATGATCCATAATAAAAGTGACAGTTCTTCTTTCGCAACAAGGCAGGATGGGGGAAGGTGTGACCATTTTATCAAGGAAGAACTGAAGCTTAAAGAGATGAGGGGGCTAGTCCCCTAACATCCAACTCATAAGTAGGCCCAGAGTTTGAATTTGAGTTCTCTGAGAACAAGTTAAGAATTACTTTCATTATACTGTGTTTATGTACAGATCAGCCTTTCTGGCACCCCTGATGGTACCACGTGAACAATTCCCTGAATATCAAGCTAGATCTACAACTGCTAACATTGAAAGGATTTCAAAATCTACCTTGGCTGCAGGGTATATCTAACCAGAACTACCCTGGGATCAAGGTCCAGAAGTAACAATGTCTTCAGCCTCATTCTTTTCTGAACCTCCAAATTCTGGTGCACACACACACACACACACACGTATGGACTGCAAACGGTGAAAAGGGTCATAGTAAAATAATTAGGTAGAAAAAAATGCTTTAAATTCCTCTCTAGAAACGTGACACAGAATTTAAATTTTTTTCCTTCTTCCCTTGGTAGTTTATTCCAGAGTAGTTTACTCATTCTTTTTTAATATCAAGCTTTCATAATCTACATGCATATTAATAGTAATTTTATTTCTTCTTTTATGTTCTTTTCTTGTCAGTGAATGGGACAGCTGGGGGAAAAACAAGTCTGAGAATAGATGAAAGGAAAGCAGGAGTCTTTTCACCCACGCTAGACCTTAAAAGTTAGATGAGCACTTTGTATAATATAGGCTTTGAATAGGAGCCAAAAACGGGGTGGAGGGAGAAGTCTCTCATTTGCAGATGGGTGTCTGGATTTTGGAAGTATAAGGGAATATCTAATTGCTGTGTAAACAGGTGCCAATTGCTACAATGATCTGCTGGATAAGTACAAATGAAGTTGGTAGAAAAAACTTAAAAAATGACAGTGGGGGTGGATCTGTAGGTGGTCCTAAAATTCAGAAAAAGGAGTTTGAATCTGATGAGGAAAAAATAAAAGAATGAAAGTAAGAAAACAATAATTTTTGAATGAATCACACTTAACTATTCCATGAGAAAATATCTGGAAACAAAATTTTAAAATCAGTTTATGTCACCACTTAAAATAATAACTCAAAATACTCTAAGGCAATGGAACTGTTGAAATATGGTATAAAATGTCATCTAACTGTCATCACCCTCAAAAATGTATTTGCTGAGGCTTCACACATACATAGACCAATATCTAGCAAATCATCAGAATTTTTTGAGCTTATAATTTTTTAAAGTATTGATATGGAAAAATAATTTTTAAATCCTTTTTCAAAATAAGCAAATCTATGATATATATGTATCATTACATCATATATTATATGTGTAGATATAATTATGTAATATATATTATATACATATAGATAATATACAGAGGAATCAGTAATATGAAACAAGTTTTTAATTGGTGTTCTAGTGGTAAAGAAAAATGCTGTCAACCTGCTCAGCTAGTTCCAAATCACATATCTACAAAAAAAAAAAAAAAAACTACAAAATATATTGTGTGATTCTGGTGAGTTTTCCCCTGTGCTAAACTAACTGGTTTAAATCAATCTTTCACCATGGAAAAGAAGGAGGGAGGGAGGGTAGGAAGGAAGGGAAGGAGGATGGGAGGATGGAAGGAAGGAAGGAAGGAAGGAAGGAAGGAAGGAAGGAAGGAAGAAAGGAAGGAAGGAAGGAAGGAAAGAGGGAGGGAGGAAGGGGACATTTCAAAGGGAGGCAGACAGACAAGTAGAGAGTAGTGAAAGAATAGTAGAGGAATAAGAAAAGAATGACAGGGCAACAAATAGTGTCTACTAGGACCTTTCATATCACAAACTCATTTTGTCAACCCAACAGCCTTGCTTTGTGAATGTTATTTTTTTTAAATATTTATTTATTTATCTGATGGGGGGGAGGGCACAGGCAGAGGGAGAGGGAGAGAGAAGCTTAAGCGGACTCCGTGCTGAGCCTGGAGCCTGATGTGGGGCTTGATCTCACGATTCTGAGATCATGACCTGAGCCAAAACCTAGAGTCAGTCGCTTAACCAACTGTGCCACCAAGGTGCCTGTGTAACTAATATTAATAGCATTTTCTAGATGAGAAAATCCATGCTCAAGAGGTACAGGTACTTGTTCATAATTAGTAAACGACAGATCTAGATTTTCAACCTGGAATAGTAGTCCCATACCAAGGTGCCTCAAGTTTAGACTCTACCTTGGGCTCTCCAAGGTGTTTGTTGCAATGCTGTGGGTCCATGGAGGTGCCTACTCTCCCATCAGAATAACCTGCTGCAGAGAGCATAAATGATTGGTAACCTCCTTCTGCCACACTTTTGGACCCACTGAGGATTCACACCATACCTCTTTCAAGTGCTCCCACCCAGTGAATGAACACAGCAGTATATGAACCAGGCAATTCCTGCCAACATGAGATCCCTCCAACAGGTATCTTTAGCACAGGGACTCCCCACTGGTAAGGCTGAATGAAACTTTCTTAGAACCATGCTGGGATCTGATGTTCATATCGAATTCTTCCTTCTTCCTCTTTTTTCACACATGGCAGACCTGCATTGCAATCTGAGGATTCTTGCCTTCTCCTGATCCCCTGGCAGGTCTAATCCCATCTTAGTGTTTACTCCTCAAAGGTCCTGAATGGACATAAACGCCCTGGGTAGATTCAGACTCTTATAGTCAGGCTGTACCTTAGATAAGACAAGCTATGAATTTATATGCAATTCCCAACCCACTTACCTTAACCTCCAGAAAAAAACATGGTAGACCATAAAACTCTTTGTCAATGCCACCACTACTGATTAATCAAAACCACCAGAAGATGACATGCTCCCCATTGGAAAACCATGATTCCAGCTAGAACTGAAGGCACACAGGACTCTACTTAGTGTGGGTTATGATCTGGAAGAGATAGAGACCATGGAGTCCATTCAAGCTAGTCTAGATCTGAGGTTTAAAATGAGGATAAGCTGGGGGAGGAGCAAGATGGCGGAGGAGTAGGAGACTAAAATATCATCTGGTCCCAGGAATTCAGCTAGATAGTTATCAAACCATTCAGAACACCTACAAACTCAACAGGAGATCGAAGAAAAGAATAGCAGCAATTCTATGAACAGAAAAGCAACCACTTTCTGGAAGGTAGGACTTGTGGAGAAGTGAATCCGAGGCAATATACAGGAAGACAGATCGTGGGGGGAGGGCAAGTGATAGAACAGTGGAGCACAAAATTGGAACTTGTAGAAGTCTGCTCCGCTGAAGGACATCGCTCCAGTGGCTAAGCGGGGGTGGAACCCTCCCTGGGACAGTGTAGTCTCAGGACCCTCAGGGTCACAGGAAGACCAGGGGTGCCTGAGTGCAGCAGAGCTCCCAAGTATCAGAACAGGGAAGCCAGCTGCAAAGATGGAGCCGAGGAGTGGGCTCTCACCTTGGGGATACTATAACCATGAGCTGAGGCACAGCTGGGCCACTACTCTTCCAGCAGGGACCCAACAAGCAGCAGATCTGGGGAGATTCCCCTTCCTCCCCCCAGGAGGACTGGCATAGGAGCCTGCCACAGGAATCTGCTGGGTTTGGAGACTCCAAACAGGGTCCTATGCCAGAGAGAGAAACACTTCGTCACAGGCTGGGTGAGCACGGAGTGCACCCGGAGACGGGGGAGACAGGAGTGATTGACTGT
The DNA here is from genome assembly GCF_004348235.1 of Phoca vitulina. Classification (NCBI taxonomy): domain Eukaryota; kingdom Metazoa; phylum Chordata; class Mammalia; order Carnivora; family Phocidae; genus Phoca; species Phoca vitulina. Next base: position 65,439,108 of record NW_022589711.1, on the reverse strand, counting down.
TTTTCTCTGAGGGCTCACTGAGGAGTGGGGCCCCAAGTTCTTGGCTCCACCAGGACCAGAGTTAGGGAGGCTGCCATTTTCATTCTCATCCTCCAAAGCTGTATGGAAAGCTTTCAGGGAACAAAAGCTACCGAGAGCAAACCTGAGCAGATTACCTAGCCTGGCCCCTGGCAGGGGGGTGCAATTCTGCCTCAGGCAAAGACATTTGAAAATCACTGCAACAGGCCCCTCCCCCAGAAGATCAGCAAGAACATCCAGCCAAGACCAAGTTTACCAATCAATGAGAACTGCAAAACCCCAGCACTAGGGGAATACAACACATAGAATTCATGGCTTTTTTCTCATGATTCTTTAGTCTTCCAAAGTTAATTTTTTTAATTTTATTTTTTTCTTTTTCTATTTTTAGATGAATTTTTCTTCTTTCCTTTTTCAACCAACATCTTATCAATTCCTTTTTTAAAATATTTTTTAATCTTCATTTTTACAGTCATATTCTATCCCTTCATTGTATTTAACTTATTTTTTGTATATACATAAATTTTCTTTCTTTAAAATTTTAGGATACAGTTTCTTCTAACAGACCAAAATATACCCTTAATCTAGTGCATGACTTTGTCCTAGTCTCCCGCCTGATCACATTCTTTTTATTTTTTTTATTTTTTTTCATTCATTTTTCAACAAACTTCTTATCAATTCCTTTTTTAAAATCTTTTTTAATTTTCATCTTTACAGTCATATTCCATCCCTTCATTGTATTTACCCTTATTTTTGTATGTATGTTTTTCTTTCTTTAAAATTTTGGGAGGCAATTTCCTCTAACAGACCAAAATACACCCAAAATCTAGTGTGTGGCTCTGTTCTATTCACCAACCTGATCATATTCTTTTTTTCTTTTTTTCCCTTTCTTTCCTCCCTGGTTTCAGGTCTCTTCTCATTTGTTTAGTGTATATTTTTCTGGGGTCATTGTTACCCTGTTAGCATTTTGTTCTCTCATTCATCTATTCTTCTCTGCACAAAATGACAAGACGGAAAAACTCACCTCAAAAAAAAGAACAAGAAGTGGAGGAGCAAGATGGCGGAGGAGTAGGAGACCTAAATTTCTCTGGTCCCAGGAATTCAGGTAGATAGGGATCAAACCATTCTGAACACTTACGAACTCAACAGGAGATCGAAGAAAAGAACAGCAGCAACTCTGAACAGAAAAGCGACCACTTTCTGGAAGCAGGGACACGACAAGCACACCACAGGGATCTGCTGGATTTGGAGACTCCACACGGGGTTGTGAGCCAGAGATAGAAACCCTCGGTCACAGGCTGGGTGAGCACAGAGTGCGGCCAGAGACCGGGGAGAAGGGAGTGATTGACTGCTTTTCTTTGGGGGTGCACTGAGGAGTGGGGCCCTGAGTCTCGGCCCCTCTGGGGCAGAGATTGAGAGGTCACCATTTCATTCTCATCCTCCAAAGCTGTATGGAAAGCTTGCAGGGAATAAAAGCTCCGGAGAGCAAACCCGAGCAGATTACTTAGCCCGGACTGGCAATGGCGGGGCAATTCCGCCTCGGCAAAGACATTTGGGAACCATGGCAACAGGCCCCGCCCCCAGAAGATCAGCAAGAACATCCAGCCAAGACCAAATTTACTGATCAATGAGAACAGTAGAACTCCAGCGCTAGGGGAATACTGCACATAGAATTCATGGCTTTTTTCCCATGATTCTTTAGTCTTTCAAAGTTAATTTTTTTTAACTTTCTTTTTCTTTTTTTTTTTGAATTTTTCTTTTTCCCTTATTCAACCAACATCTTATCAATCCCTTTTTTCAAAAATCTTTTTTGGGCGCCTGGGTGGCTCAGTCGTTAAGCGTCTGCCTTCGGCTCAGGTCATGATCTCAGGGTCCTGGGATCGAGCCCCGCATCGGGCTCCCTGCTCTGAGGGAAGCCTGCTTCTCCCTCTCGTCCTGCTTGTGTTCCCTCTCTCGCTGTCTCTCTCTCTCTCTCTCTCAAATAAATAAATAAAATCTTTAAAAAAAAAAAAAAATCTTTTTTATTTTTCATTTTTAGAGTCATATTCTATCCCTTCATAGTAGTTAACCCTATTTTTGGTATATATGTATATATAAGTTGTTCTCTCTTTAAAATATTGGGATACAGTTTCTTCTAACAGACCAAAATATACTCTAAATCTCTAGTATATGGCTTTGTTCTAGTCACCTGCCTGACCACATTCTCTTCCTTTTTTTTTTTTTATCCTCTTCTTTCTTTTTCAACCAACTTCTTATCAATTCCTTTTATAAAATCTTTTATAATTTTCATCTTTACATTTACATTCCATCCCTTCATCATATTTACCCTTATTTTTGTACATATATAAGTTTTTCTTTCTTTAAAATTTTGGGAGGTACTTCCTTCCAACAGACCAAAATACGCCCAAAATCTAGTGTGTGGCACTGATCTACGAACCAGCCTGATCATATTTGATCATATTCTGTTTTTTTGTTTGTTTGTTTGTTCATTTTTATCTTTTTCTTTTTTTTTTTTCATTGCCTTTCTTTTCCCCTGGTTTCAGGTCTTTTCTGATTTGTTTAGTGTATATTTTTCTGGGGTCGTTGTTACCCTGTCAGCATTTTGTTCTCTCATTCATCTATTATTCTCTGGACAAAATGACAAGACGGAAAAAATCACTTCAAAAAAAGGAACAAGACACAGTACCAACTGCCAGGAACCTAATCAATATGGACATTAGTAAGATGTTGGAACTAGAGTTCAGAATGACGATTTTAAAGATACTAGCTGGGCTTGAAAAAAGCATGGAAGATATTAGAGAAACCCTTTCTGGAGAAATAAAAGAACGAAAATCTAACCAAGTTGAAATCAAAAAGGCTATTAATGAGGTGCAATAGAAAATGGAGGCTCTAACTGCTAGGATAAATGAGGCAGAAGAGAGAATTAGTGATAGAGAAGACCAAATGATGGAAAATAAAGAAGCTGAGAAAAAGAGATAAACAACTACTGGATCATGAGGGCAGAATTTGAGAGATAAGTGATACCATAAGATGAAATAATATTAGAATAATTGGGATCCCAGAAGAAGAAGAAAGAGAGAGAGGGGCAGAAGGTATATTGGAGAAAATTATAGCAGAGAACTTCCCTAATTTGGGGAAGGAAACAAGCATCAAAATCCAGGAAGCACAGAGAACCCCTCTCAAAATCAATAAAAATAGGTCAACACCCCGACATCTAATAGTAAAACCGACGAGTCTCAGAGACAAAGAGAAAATCCTGAAAGCAGCTCGGGAGAAGAGATCTGTAACCTACAATGGTAGAAACATTAGATTGACAACAGACCTATCCACAGAGACCTGGCAGGCCAGAAAGGACTGGCAGGATATATTTAGAGCACTAAATGAGAAAAATATGCAGCCAAGAATACTATATTCAGCTAGGCTGTCATTGAAAATAGAAGGAGAGGTAAAAAGCTTCCAGGACAAACAAAAACTAAAGGAATTTGCAAACACGAAACCAGCCCTACAAGAAATATTGAATGGGGTCCTCTAAGCAAAGAGAGAGCCTAAAAGTAACATAGACCAGAAAGGAACACAGACAATATACAGTAACAGTCACCTTACAGGGAATACAATGGCACTAAATTCATATCTTTCTTTTTTTGTTTTTTTTAAAGATTTTATTTATTTATTTGACAGAGAGACACAGGACACAGCGAGAGAGAGAGAGAACATGAACAAAGTAAGCGGGAGAGGGAGAAACAGGCTCCCCGCCGAGCAGGGAGCCCGATGTGGGGCTTGATCCCAGGACGCTGGGATCATGACCTGAGCCAAAGGCAGACGCTTAACAATTGAACCACCCAGGTGCCCCTAAATTCATATCTTTCAACAGTTACCCTGATTATAAATGGGCTAAATGCCCCAATCAAAAGACACAGGGTATCAGATTGGATAAAAAAACAAGACCCATAGATATGGTCTGCAAGAGACTCATTTTAGACCCAAAGACATCCCCCAGATTGAAAACGAGGGGGTGGAAAACCATGTACCATGCTAATGGACACCAAAAGAAGGCTGGGGTGGCAATCCATATATCAGACAAATTAGATTTTAAACCAAAGACTGTAATAAGAGATGAGGAAGGACACTATATCATACTTAAAGGGTCTATCCAACAAGAAGATCTAACAATTGTAAATATCTATGCCCCTAACATGGGAGCAGCCAATTATATAAACCAATTAATAACAAAAGCAAAGAAACACATCAACAACAATACAATAATAGTGGGGAACTTTAACAACCCCCTCACTGAAATGGACAGATCATCTAAGCAAAAGATCAACAAAGAAATAAAGACTTTAAATGACATACTGGACCAAATGGACTTCATAGATATATTCAGAACATTCCATCCCAAAGCAACAAAATACACATTCTTCTCTAGTGCCCATGGAACATTCTCCAGAATAGATCACATCCTAGGTCACAAATCAGGTCTCAACAAGTACCAAAAGATTGGGATCATTCCCTGCATATTTCCAGACCACAATGTTTTGAAACTAGAACTCCATCACAAGAGGAAAGTCGGAAAGAACTCAAATACATGGAGGCTAAAGAGCATCCTACTGAAGAATGAATGGGTCAACCAGGAAATTAAAGAAGAATTAAAAACATTCATGGAAACAAATGAAAATGAAAACACAACTGTTCAAAATCTTTGGGATGCAGCAAAGGCAGTCCTAAGAGGAAACTATATAGAAATACAAGCCTTTCTCAAGAAACAAGAAAGGTCTCAAATACACAACCTAACCCTACACCTAAAGGAGCTAGAGAAAGAACAGCAAATAAAGCCTAAACCCAGCAGGAGAAGAGAAATAGCAAAGATCAGAGCAGAAATCAATGAAATAGAAACCAAAAGAACAGTAGAACAGATCAAGGAAACTAGGAGCTGATTCTTTGGAAGAATTAACAAGATTGATAAACCCCTGGCCAGACTTATCAAAAAGAAAAGAGAAATGACCCAAATAAATAAAATCACGAATGAAAGAGGAGAGATCACAACCAACACCAAAGAAATACAAACAATTATAAGAACATATTATGAGCAACTATATGCCAGCAAATTAGATAATCTGGAAGAAATGGATGCATTCCTAGAAATGTATCAACTACCAAAACTGAACCAGGAAGAAATAGAAAACCTGAACAGACCTATAACCACTAAGGAAATTGAAGCAGTCATCAAAAATCTCCCAAAACACAAAAGCCCAGGGCCAGATGGCTTCCCAGGGGAATTCTACCAAACATTTCAAGAAGAATTAATACCTATCCTTCTGAAACTGTTCCAAAAAATAGAAGGAAGGAAAACTTCCAAACTTGTTTTATGAGGCCACCATTACCTTGATCCCCAAACCAGACAAAGACCCCATCAAAAAGGACAACTCAGACCAATATCCCAGATGAACATGGATGCAAAAATTCTCCCAAAATACTAGCCAATAGGATCCAACAGTACATTAAAAGGATTATTCACCACGACCAAGTGGGATTTATTCCTGGGCTGTAAGGTTGATTCAACATCCGTAAATCAATCAATGTGATACAATACATTAATAAAAGAAAGAACAAGAACCATATGATCCTCTCAATAGATGCAGAGAAAGCATTTGACAAAGTACAATATCTTTTCTTGATCAAAACTCTTCAGAGTATAGGGATAGAGGGTACATACCTCAATATCATAAAAGCCATCTATGAAAAACCCACAGCGAATATCATTCTCGGTGGGGAAAAACTGAGAGCTTTTCCCCTAAGGTCAGGAACACGGCAGGGATGTCCACTATCACCACTGATATTCAACATATTACTAGAAGTCCTAGCCTCAGCAATCAGACAACAAAAAGAAATAAAAGGCATCCAAACTGGCAAAGAAGAAGTGAAACCCTCACTTTTTGCAGATGATATGATCCTTTATGTGGAAAACCCAAAAGACATCACCCCAAAACTGCTAGAACTCATACAGGAATTCAGTAAAGTGGCAGGATATAAAATCAATGCACAGAAATCAGTGGCATTTCTACACACCAACAACAAGACAGAAGAAAGAAAAATTAAGGAGTTAATCCCATTTACAATGGCACCCAAAACCCTAAGATACCTAGGAATAAATCTAACCAAAGGGGCAAAGAATCTGTATTCAGAAAACTATAGAATATTCATGGAAGAAATTGAGGAAGACACAAAGAAATGGAAAAACGTTCCATGCTCATGGATTGGAAGAAAAAATATTGTGAAGATGTCAATGCTACCTAGAGCAATCTACACATTCAATGCAATCCCTATCAAAATACCATCCACTTTTTTCAAAGAAATCGAACAAATAATCCTAAAATTTGTGTGGAACCAGAAAAGGCCCCAAATGGCCAGAGGAATGTTGACAAAGAAAAGCAAAGCTGGTGGCATCACAATTCCGGACTTCCAGCTCTACTACAAAGCTGTCATCATTAAGACAGTATGGTACTGGCACAAAAACAGACACATAGATCAATGGAACAGAATAGAGAGCCCAGAAATGGACCCTCAACTCTATGGTCAACTAATCTTCGACAAAGCAGGAAAGACTGTCCAGTGGAAAAAAGACAGTCTCTTCAAAAAACGGTGTTGGGAAAATTGGACAGCCACATGCAGAAGAATGAAACTGGACCATTTCCTTACACCACCCACAAAAATAGACTCAAAATTGATAAAAGACCTAAATGTGAGACAGGAATCCATCAAAATCCTTGAGAAGAACACAGGCTGCAACCTCTTCAACCTCAGCCGCAGCAACTTCTTCCTAGAAACATCGCCAAAAAGGGAAGCAAGGGCAAAAATGAACTATTGGGACTTCATCAAGATAAAAAGCTTTTGCAAAGCAAAGGAAATAGTCAACAAAACCAAAAGACAACGGACAGAATGGGAGAAGATATTTGCAAATGACATATCAGATAAAGGGCTAGTATCCAAAATCTATAAAGAACTTATCAAACTCAACACCCAAAGAACAAAGAATCCAATCAAGAAATGGGCAGAAGACATGAACAGACATTTTTCCAAAGAAGACATCCAAATGGCCAACAGACACATGAAAAAGTGCTCAACATCACTCAGCATCAGGGAAATACAAGTCAAAACCTCAATGAGATACCACCTCACACCAGTCAGAATGGCTAAAACTAACAAGTCAAGAAATAACAGATGTTGGTGAGGATGCGGAGAAAGGGGAACCCTCCTACACTGTTGGTGGGAATGCAAGCTGGTGCAGCCACTCTGGAAAACAGTAAGGAGGTTCCTCAAAAAGTTGAAAATCGAGCTACCCTACGACCCAGCCATTGCACTACTGGGTATTTACCCCAAAGATACAAATGTAGTGATCCAAAGGGGCACATGCATCCCAATGTTTATAGCAACAATGTCCACAATAGCCAAACTATGGAAAGAGCCTAGATGTCCATCAACAGATGAATGGATAAAGAAGGTGTGGAATAAAATGCAGCCATCAAAAAAATGAAATCTTGCCATTTGCAATGACATGGATGGAACTAGAGAGTATCATGCTAAGCGAAATCAGTCAATCAGGGAAAGACAAGTATCATATGACCTCACTGATATGAGGAATTTGAGAAACAAGACAGAGGATCATAGGGGAAGGGAGGGAAAAATGAAACAAGATGAAACCAGAGAGGGATACAAACCATAAGAGACTTTTAATCTCAGGAAACAAACTGAGGGTTGCTGGAGTGGTGGGGGGTGGGAGGGATGGGATGGCTGGGTGATGGACATTGGGGAGGTTATGTTCTATGGTCAGCGCTGTGAATTGTGTAAGACTGATGAATCACAGACCTGTACCCCTGAAACAAATACATTATATGTTAATAAAAAGATAATAAATTCAAAAATAAATTAAAAAATAAAAAAATTTTAAAGAATGAGGATAAGCAGCTTAAAAGGTGATTCAAAAAAACTACACCCCCCTGTAGAGCATCACTGTTTTTTCCTAAATTTCTTTAAAAGATTCTGGGATTTTTCCACACCTCTGAGAAGGAAAAGGCATTGTCACAGACATATAAACCTATACCAGTCCACTTCAGACCACACACCCACTCTCATACCTTCCCTTTAGTTACTGCAAATTTATTCTGTTTACATCAATCTCTAATTCAATTATGCTCATATTTTACAGGAGAAAATATTTCATTAGTTGGAGAATGGAAAGGATAGCAAATCCTAGTGTTCCAATGATATTCACTGGTTTCACAACATTGCTTTTATAATTTATATAAGATCAATGTAAGAAACATCCCAGCAATGAAAATAAAACAAACACAATGCAATAGAATGTGCATAATTATATATTAAAATGTTGATGAATCAAATATTGTATACAGTAAACACAGAACGGTCACTGATTAGAAATTTAAAACTTTTCCTTTTCCTTTTTTAGACAAATCCAATATACTAACCAGATTTTTATGCAGATGTCAGATTACCGTATGCCTCCATTATTACTATATCTTAATGTAATATCTCTATCTCAATGTCAATTTCTCTCTACCTTCTCCCCCGCTCAATACACACACAAAAATCTACCTCTTCCACGAAAGGCTGTCATGAGGCACCTTGCACTTTCTTCACATGTCCACTGGCCCCTTGGTTGCATTCCCCCAGCAAGTTCTTGGTGCCCACTACTGTGCCGTCTTCTTCCCATCTCTGGTGATTCTTACTAAGCACAGCTGTCTTCTACCCTGACCTAGGGTCATTACAAGCAACATGGATTTGGTGTCTGGTAACAATGGGTAACAATAAAGGTGGTGGAGATGGAGTGGAGAGAGGATAATTCTCCTTCTTTTAAAATCCAGTTAAACATTCTGGAAGCTAGGGCCACCTAGGTGACTCAGTCTGTTAAGCGTCCAACTCTTGGTTTTGGCTCAAGTCGTGATCTCACGGGTCTTGGGATTGAGCCCTGTGATAGGCTCCAGACTCAGCGGGCAGTCTGCTTAAAGATTCTCTCCCTCTGCCCCCCCCACACACACAAGTGCGTGCTCTCTCTCTCTCACTCTCTCTATCCATCTATCTTTCTCTCTCTCAAATAAATAAATCTGTAAAGAAAAAAAAAAACACTTTGGAAGCTGGTGATGAGGACATGCTGTACTTGGAGCCACAGAAAAGAAGATATGGAAACAACTTAAACAAAACCTGTACATATCCAGAAGTTCTTTGTAAGCTAGGCAGAGGATAGCAACCCAATTTTAGAAATAAGGAATTTGGGACACTGGGTGGCTCAGTCAATTAAGTGTCTGACTTCAGCTCAGGTCATGATCCTGGGGTAGGGATTGAGCCCCACATCATCGGGCTCCCTGCTCAGCAGGGAGTCTGCCTCTCCTTCTCCCTCTGCATGCTAGCTTGCTCTCTCTGTCTCAATAAGCAAATAAGTCGAAAGAGAGAAAGAAAGAAAGAAAGAAAGAAAGAAAGAAAGAAAGAAAGAAAGAAAGAAAGAAAGAAAGAAAGAAAGAAAGAAAGAAA
>NW_022589711.1:65424666-65429540 GCF_004348235.1 Phoca vitulina | reverse complement strand
AAAGAAAGAAAGAAAGAAAGAAAGAAAGAAAGAAAGAAAGAAAGAAATTAATTTTACACATCCCCTACCAGATGCCCTCTTCCAAATCACAAAGTAGAAGAATTTGAAGGAACCAGGCTCTTAATTCTGAATTCCACTGTTCTTATTCAATGATAACGTCTTTAAATCCTATATGTCAAGGACAAGACGATTAAATAATGAGCTCAAATCTGAATACAAACAATAGAGTTTTATTCAACATTTTATGCTAAAATTAGCACCTTTAGAATTAAAATGTAAATCTTGTAGCATAGCAAAATAATTCCATCCCTTAAATGATAAAAATGTGGTATCATAACATCTAGAATGTAACTATTGCTTCCTAATATCTTAAACTGGATTTAGGCCAAAATCCTAAATGTCAACAATCATAACTATGGATTTTCTCTTAAAATAATAATTTTTTGAAAATAAAAATAAACGATTTTTGTATGGCTGAAATTGCTTCATCCTGTTGAAGCTCCTGAAATGAATTCCCAAGGACTAAAGTAAAAGCAACTCTTAAATTTGACTTGGCATTTTCCATTTATTGCTTTCAGCTTTAAATGGCAAAGCATTATTCTTATCATTAAAAATAGCACTGAGCCACAAAAACTTTAAGTAATGTATGGTATTGGTTACAACAGTTGTAGCCCACTGTAAGAAAAGCTAATATATAAGAAAAACACTTATTTCTAAAAATTGGGACTGCTTATTAATATTACCAGAGGGTTCCTTGCCTTCAGAAATTATTCACTAAGGGTATTTTCAGTTATATTGTACAATCTACTTAATATTAACCAATAAATGATTAAATAGTGAACTCTGGGAGACTGTCACCTGGAGAATGTTTAATAGAGTTGTTTAAGGAGTGTCCCAGGGCAGTACAAATGAGAGATTCTTTTTTAGTAAGATCACCAGGCAGAAAAGCCCTTACCAATCAAATGGCCATAGAAATCTTCCCATAAACATAATATACAAAGTGAATGGATTCACAAGGAAGAAAGAATGATATACTACTATGTGGCCATTAAAAAGGCAAGTTGTAGAAGAATGTTAAATGACACCAAAAATCTTTTACTACTAGTGAGGGGAAAGAAAAAAAAAAAACAGATCACAAATGACTATTTCAAGCATAAGCCCTATTTTTTAAAGTTATGCAAACAAGTACTTACATAAATTTATAAACTTCCAGAGGATATACACCAAGATACTAGGATAATAGTTGACATTTTTTCCACTTTTAACATAATTCTGTATTTTCCATTTTTTTTAATGACCACATCTTTCTTTATAACCCATTATATCAGTCAGCGCAGACTACACTTTACTGTGGTAACAAATAATCTCTTGGCTTTACCCAAGAAAAGCTTATTCTTGCTTATTTATCAGCATAGGCAGGGATGTTCTGCTCATGGAATCAATCAGGGACCCAGACCGATGGAGTCTTCATCTCCACACACTCTTTCATGATCACTGAGACCAAAAAGAGCACTGTGGTGAATTGTGCACAGCTCTGAAAACTTCTACCTGGAAGTGACACATGTCGCTACCACTCACAATTCTTTGGAAAAGCAAATCACGTCATCAAAACTACCTTTACTGAAGGTAGGCAGGATAATCCTACCACATGCCCAGCAGAACTGGTTAAAAATCCTAGATGGATGTGAAATCACAAGAATAATAGCTAATTTTTAAAAATACATTCTAGGTTTTTCAAACTTTCCAAAATATCAAGTATTTCTTGTAATATTTTTGAAAAAAAAGAACTCTCAACAAATATTATTCTTAAAAAGTGAAAAACTCATTATCACAATATGCAGGGGAGGAAAAAAGAAGTTATCTTTCAAATAAAGAAAATAACATCACCAGAGGAGAATAATATTCACTCTACCACTCACAAAGTAAACTTATATACTAGAGAGAAAATAAGACTCGACATATTTCAATGATCCTAGAGTTCAAAGTAAAGACTATTTAGTACAAAAACACAAGAGAGGGCTAGGATTTAGTATCATGGTACTGAAGAAGCCCCTTCATCCAGACAAAACCATTGATTAAAGGATTTTACCCTGTGAGAAGGATCAGAGAGTGATATGAAAACACAATGTACAGCCATGCTGGCCCATTGTTCATAGTAAATTCTAACTTTTAATTAGTCATTACAGAGCCTGAATGTGATCATGTGGTCATTCTTAGTTAACCCCTTTGTTGTTTTATTCATTCATTCATCAAATATTTATTGTGGGTTGGCTGGAAGGTGTAATAGGAGGACCCTAAGCTCACTTCGTCCCATGGGTGCAACTAGACAACAACCATAATCAGTGTAAATAACCAGGACATGACCCAAAGACTGGCAGAACGAACTCCACAACTAAAGGCGGGGAAGAGGCCACATTGAAGAAGGTAGGAAGGGCAAAGATGAAGCAAAACAGCCCGTGGCCGTTTGCAGTGGGGAATGAGCCAGTAATGCTGAGAAGGGCAGAAAACAGATTTTCACACTGGGGAACCCATGAGTGGAGAGGATGAATCTCCATGATATTTATCTTTGTGAGTGAAGGGGCCAAATTTCATGAGTTCTTAAAACTAGTGGGACTTAAAGCCTGGAAGTTTAAAAATGGACAGGCTCAGCTCTGAAAGAGCCCAGAAGGTATCAGGAAGCTGAGTCCTTGCCCATAAAGAGACAGCAGGACAAATAGCTCTTGCAGATACAGCATAGACCAAGCACTTTGAAAAATGCCATAGACAGACAGCTGGGAGAGTAATTTGCTCATCTCAGAGCATAGCCTGAAGGGACAGGGATCATGGGGAGACCCCTTGTGGGAACCAGGGAAGTGCCAACATTCCTTATGTAAGTTGCTTACACCAACCCCAGCCCACGAAGGATTGGAAGATCTGCCCTTCCCAGTCACTCTCCCCTGAATCCCAGCACTGCAGGCCCCTCTCCCAGAAGACCAGCACAAACCCTGCCAACACCACATCTCCTGACCTGCATGTTTTGCAGGACCTCAGTTCCAGCAGTGGTGGGGGCAGTTCTTGTTTAGCAATCAGACCTCCCTACACCTTGCTGTCCACAAGAGGCAAAGAGAGCCTCTGTAGACAACTGGACTGAAGGAAAAAAGACCAAGACTCAACAGCAGAACACATGCAATACACATGGGAGACACTCCCTGAAATGCCAGGCCCAGGGGAACAGGGGACACTGCACTGCAGGGCATTACAGGACCTCTTCTTCATAAGGCTATGATTACTTAGAGCAAAAGAAGCAGCTGACTGTCCTAACACGCAGAAACAGACACAGAAAGTCAGACAAAATGAGGAGACAAAGAAACAACTCCCAAATGAAAGAACAGAACCAAAGCACAGCAAGAGACCAAAGCAAAATGGCTATAAATAATATGCCTGATAGAGAATTTAAAGTAATGATCATAAGATACTATGGACTAGAGAATAGTGGAAGACATCAGTGAGATCCTTAACACAGAGATAAAAAAGAACGAATCAGAGACCAAGAACACAATAAAATAAATTAAAAAATACTTGATGGAATAAATAGCAAGCTAAATGAAGCAGAGAAACAAATTAATGACCTGGAAGACAGAGTAATGGAAAGTAACCAACCTGAGCAAAGGAGAGGAAAGAAAACTATACAAATTGAGAATAGTCTTAGGGAATTCAGTAAATCTATCAACCATAATAACATCCACATTATAAAGATCTCAGAAAAGGAAGAGATAAGAGAGCAGTAAATTTATTTGAAGAAAGAATAGCTGAAAACATCCCTAATCTGGGGAAGGAAATAGACATCCAGTTCCAGGAGGCATAAAGATCCCCCCCAAAATTCAACCCAAGGAGGTCCACACCGAGACACATAGTAATTAAAATGGCAAAAAGTAGCTATAAAGAAAAAATTTTAAAGGCAGCAAGAGAAAAAAGAAAAAAAAAAAAAATACAGTTACATACAAGGGAAATCCCATAAAGCTAAAAATGGATTTTTCAGCAGAAACTTCGCAGGCCAGAAGGGAATGACGTGACATATTCAAAGTGCTGAAAGGGAAAAATATGCAGCCAAGAATATTCTATCCAGCAAGACTGTCATTCAGAATAGAAGGAGAGAGAGTTTCTCAGGAAAAAAAAAAATTAAAGGAGTTCATGATCACTAAACCAGGCCTACAAGAAATATTAAAGGGAACACTTTGAGTGGAAGGGAAGACCATAAGTGAGAATATGAAAAGTAAAAAATACGAAAGTAGTAAAAATAAATATTTCTACAAAAATCGGTCAGGGGATTTAAAAAATAAAAAGATATAAAATATGACACTATCTACCTAAAACGTGGGAGGGAAAGGAGTAAAGAATGGGTTTAAACTTAAACAACAATCAACTTAATATAGACTGCTATATGCAGAAGGTGTTATGTACAAACCAAATGGTAACCACAAATCAAATACCAGTAATAGATATGCAAAGAATAAAGAGAAAGTGATACAAATACATCACTAAAGAAAGCCAACAAATCATGAAAGACATCAAGAATAGAAAGGATCATAGAAAATCTATAGAAAGAACTATAAAACAAGTAACAAAATGGCAATAAATACAAACCTACCAATAATTACTTTGAATATACATGGACTAAACTCTCCAATCAAATGCTCATGGATTGGAAGAAAAAATATTGTGAAGATGTCAATTCTACCTAGAGCAATCTACACATTCAATGCAATCCCCATCAAAATACTATCCACTTTTTTCAAAGAAATGGAACAAATAATCCTAAAATTTGTATGGAACCAGAAAAGACCCCGAATAGCCAGAGGAATGTTGAAAAAGAAAAGCAAAGCTGGCGGCATCAC
>NW_022589711.1:65241674-65424266 GCF_004348235.1 Phoca vitulina | reverse complement strand
CAAAGAAGACATCCAAATGGCCAACAGACACATGAAAAAGTGTTCAACATTGCTTGGCATCAGGGAAATCCAAATCAAAACCTCAATGAGATACCACCTCACACCAGTCAGAATGGCTAAAACTAACAAGTCAGGAAATGACAGATGTTGGTGGGGATGCGGAGAAAGGGGAACCCTCCTACACTGTTGGTGGGAATGCAAGCTGGTGCAGCCACTCTGGAAAACAGTATGGAGGTTCCTCAAAAAGTTGAAAATAGAGCTACCATACGATCCAGCAATTGCCCTACTGGGTATTTACCCCAAAGTTACAAATGTAGGGATCAGAAAGGGTACGTGCACCCCGATGTTTATAGCAGCAATGTCCACCATAGCCAAACTGTGGAAAGAGCCAAGATGTCCATCGACAGATGAATGGATAAAGAAGATGTGGTATATATATACAATGGAATATTATGCAGCCATCAAAAGGAATGAGATCTTGCCATTTGCAACGACGTGGATGGAACTGGAGGGTATTATGCTGAGCGAAATAAGTCAAACAGAGAAAGACATGTATCATATGACCTCACTGATATGAGGAATTCTTAATCTCAGGAAACAAACTGAGGGTTGCTGGAGGGGGGGGTAGGGTGGGAGGGATGGGGGGACTGGGTGATAGACACTGGGGAGGGTATGTGCTCTGGTAAGTGCTGTGAATTGTGCAAGACTGTTGAATCTCAGATCTGTACCTATGAAACACATAATGCAATATATGTTAAGAAAAAAAAGAAGAATATAGCAGGAGGGGAAGATTGAAGGGGGGGAAATCGGAGGGGTAGACGAACCATGAGAGATGATGGACTCTGAAAAATAAACTGAGGGTTCTAGAGGGGAGGGGGGTGGGAGGATGAGTTAGCCTGGTGATGGGTATTAAAGAGGGCACGTTCTGCATGGAGACTGGGTGTTATGCACAAACAATGAATCATGGAACACTATATCTAAAACTAATGATGTAATGTATGGGGATTAACATAACAATAAAAAAATTAAAAAAAAAAAAACATTGGGTAACAGAGTGGATAAAAAAACAATACCCATTATATGTTGCCTACAAGAGACTCATTTCAGACTGAAATAAAGTTGGGGTGGGGGGGTGCGTGCCTAGGTAGCTCAGTCAGTTAAGAGTTGCCTTCAGCTCAGGTCATGATCCCAGGGTTCTGGGATCGAGCCCCACATAGGGCTCCCTGATCAGCAGGGTGTCTGCTTCTCCCTCTGCCTCTCCCATCCCCCGCTCATGCTCGCACTCTCTCTCTCTCTCTCTCTGAAATAAATAAAATCTTTAAATAAAAAAAGAAAGGGAGGGGATAGAGAAACATTTATCATGCAAATGGATGCTAAAAGAAAGCCAGAATAGCAATACTTACATAAGACAAAATAGACGTTAAAACAAAGACTATAACAAAAAAAGAAGAAGAAACCACTATATAATAATAAAGGGAACAATCAGACATGAAGATATAGCAATTGTATTTATGGATCCAACATGGGAGCACCCAAATACATAAAGCAGTTAATAACAAACATAAACTAAAAAGTAATACAAAAGTAAAACAATGATAGTAGGGGAGTTTAATGCCCCAATTACATCAATGGACAGATCATCCAGACAGAAAATCAACAAGGAAACAGTGGCTTTGAAAGACACACTGAACCAGACAGATTTAACAGACATATTCAGAACATTCTCTTAAACTAGCAGAATATACATTCTTTTAAAGTGCATATGGAACAATCTCCAGAATAGATCACATATTAGGCCACAAAACAGATCTTAACAAATTAAAAAAAATCCAAGTTATATCATGCATCTTTTCTGACCACATTGCTATGAAACTAGAAGTCAACAAGAAAAAATTTGGAAAGACCACAAATACACAGAATTAAGTAACATGCTATTAAGCAATGACTGAGTCAACTATGAAATCAAAGAAATCAAAAATTACATGGGAACAACTGAAAATGAAAACAGAATGATCCAAAACCTTTGGGATGCAGCAAAAGTGGTTCTAAGAGGGAAGTATATAGCAATACAGGCCTACCTCAAGAAGCAAGAAAAATCTCAAATAAACAAGCTAACCTTACATCTAAAAGAGCTAGAAAAAGAAGAACAAACAAAACCCAAACCCAGAAAAAGGAAGGATATAATAAAGAGAAGAGCAGAAGTAAATGATACAGAAACTGAAAAACAATAGAACAGATCAATGAAACTAGGAACTGGTTCTTTGAAAAAATCAACAAAATTGTTAAACCTCTAGCAAGACTCAAAAAAAAAAAAAGAGAGAGAGAGAGAAAGAGAGAGGAACCAGATAAAATTACTAATGAAAAATGAGAAATAACAACCATACCACAAAAACACAAACAACTGTAACAAAATATTATGAAAACCTATATGCCGGGGCACCTGGGTGGCTTACTCAGTTAAGCAGCTGCCTTCGGCTCAGGTCATGATCCCAGGGTCCTGGTATCGAGCCCCACATCAGGCTCCCTGCTCAGCAGAGAGCCTGCTTCTCCCTCTCCCTCTGCCTGCCTTTTTGACTACTGGTGCTCTCTCTCTGTCAAATAAATAAATAAAATCTTTAAAAAAAAAAGAAAACCTATATGCCAACAAATTGGACAACTTAGAAAAAGTGGATAAATTCCTAGAAACATATAACCTACCAAAACTAAAGCAGGAAGAAATAGAAAATTTGAACAGACCAATCACCAGCAATGAAATTGACTCAGTAATCAAAAAACTCCCAAAAAGCAAAAGTTCAGGACCAGAGAGCTTCACTGGCAAATTCTACCAAACATTTGAAGAGTTAATACCCATTCTTCTCTAACTATTCCAATAAATACAAATACAAGTCTTCATTCTATGAAGCCAGTATTACCCTGATACCAAAGCCTGACACACTGATACCAAAACCAGATAACTACAGACCAATACCTCTCGTGAATATAGCTGTAAAAATCCTCAACAAAATATTAGCAAACCAAATCCAACAATATATTTAAAACATCATACACCATGATCAAGTGGGATTTATTCCCCGGATGCAAGGGTGGTTTAACATTCTCAAAACAACCAATGTGATACATCATATCAATAAGAGAAAGAATAAAGGGGTGCCTGGGTGTCCCATTCAGTTAAGGGTTTGCCTTCAGCTCAGATCATGATCCCATGGGATCAAGCCCTGCATTGGGCTCCCTACTCAGCAGGGTGTCTGCTTCTCCCTCTGCCCCTCCCCCCACGCATACTTGCACTCAATCCTGCTCTCTCTCTGAAATAAATAAAATCTTTTTTTTTCTTAAAAAAAAAAAGAGAATGGATAAAAACCATATGATCATTTCAATAGATGCAGAAAAAGCATTTGATAAAGTACAACATCCATTTGTGATAAAAATCCTCCGCAAAGTAGGTCTAGAGGGAACATATCTCAACATATAAAAGGCCTTATATGAAAAACCCACAGCCAACATCATACTCAATAGTGAAACACTGAGAGCCTTTCCTCTAAAGGCAGGAACAAAACAAAGATGACTACTCTCACTATTTTTATTTAATATAGTACTGGAAGTCCTAGCCACAGCAATTAGAAAACATAAAGAGATAAAAGAGCATCCAAATTAGTAAGGAAGAAGTAAAATTTTCACTATTTGCAGATGACATAATACTATAGGTAGAAAACCCTAAAGATTCCACCATAAAACTACTAGAACTGATAAATGAATTCAGTAAAGTCACAGGATACAAAATCAATGTGCAGAAAGCTGTGGCATTCCTATACACTAATAATGAAGCAGCAGAAAGTGAAACTAAGAAAACAATCCCATTTACAATTGCACCAGAAACAGTACAATACCTAGGAATAAACTTAACCAAAAAGGTGAAAGACCTATACTCTGAAAACTATAAAACACTGATAAAAGAAATTCAAGATGACACAGAAAAATGGAAAGACATTCCAGGCTCATGGGTTGGAAGAACAAATATTGCTAAAGTGTCCATACTACCCAAAGCAGACTACACATTCAATGCAATCCCTATCAAAATACCAACAACATTTTTCACAAAACTAGAATAACCCTAAAATTTATGTGGAACTACAAAAGACCCCAAACAGCCAAAGCAATCTTGAAAAATAAAAACAAAACCGGAAGTATCACAATTCCAGATTTCAAGTTACATTACAAAGCAGTAGTAATTAAAATAGTATTGTACCAGCATAAAAATAGATAAATAGATCAATAGAACAGAAAACCCAGAAATAAGCACACAATTATATGGTCAGTTGATCTTCGACAAAGCAGGAAAGAATACCCAATGGGAAGAAGACAGTCTCTTCAACAAATTGTGTTGGGAAAACTGGACAGCAACATGCAAGGAATGAAACTGGACTACTTTCTTATACCATACGCAAAAACAAATTCAAAATGGTTGAAAGACCTAAATGTGAGACTTGAAACCATAAAAATCCTTGAAGAGAGCACAGGCAGTAATCTTTCTGACACTGGTAGTAGCAAACTTTTTCTAGATAGGTCTCTAGATAGACTTGAAACAAAGCAAAAATAAACTATAGGGACTATGCCAAAATAAAAAGTTTCTGCACAGCAAAGGAAACAATCAACAAAACTAAAAGGCAACCTACAGAATGGGAGAAGATATTTGCAAATGACATATCCAATAAAGGGTTAGTATCCAAAATATGCAAATCACTGATACAACTCAATACCCAAAAAACAATTAATCCAATTAAAAAATGGGCAGAAGACATAAACAGACATTTCTCCACAAAATACAGACAGATGGCCAACAGACACATGAAAAGATGCTCAATATCACTTATCATCAGGGAAATGTAAATCAAAACTACAATGATATCACCTCACACTTGTCAGAACGGCTAACATCAAAAACAAAAGAAACAAACAAGTATTGGCAAGGATGTGGAGAAAAAGGAACTCTCATACACTGTTGGTGCAAATGCAAACTGGTGTAGCCACTGTGGAAAACAGTAAAGAGGTTCCTCAAAAATTAAAAATAGAACTACCCTACTATCCAGTAATTGCACTGCTGGGTACTTACCCAAAAAACAACAACATGGATAGAGCTAGGAAGTACTATGCTAAGGGAAATAAATCAGTCAGAGAAAGACAAATACCAAGATTCCACTCATAGGTGGAATTTAAGAAACAAAACAAATAAGCAAAGAAAAAAAAAAGAGAGACAAACCAAGAAACAGACCCTTAATTATAGAGAAAAAACTGATGGCCACCAGAGGGGAGGTAGGTGGGAGGATGAGGGAAATAGGGGATGGGGACTAAAAAGTACACTTATCATGATGAAAAATAATAAAATAAGTAAAATAAAATAAAACAAATAAAATAAAACAAATAAAATAAAATAAATATTTATTGTGTACTTAGCTATAGCCTAGACACCGTTATAGGTCTTGGGACAGAGCAATGAACAAAGCAGATGTACTCCCTGCTCTTGTGGAGCTTACATTCTAACGTGGGGAAGGGGGATGGACAATAGAGTATGTCTAGATGGCAATAAGCACATACTTCTCTCTGGAGTGCGAGGATAGAGAGGAATAGGGGGTGGTGCTTGAGACAGAGCGGTCAGGTAAGACCTCTATGATGAAAGGACATTGAGCACAAACCTGAAGGAATTGTGAGAACAAGCCATGCAGCTGTCTGGGAGAAGAGTATTCCAGGCAGAATAGCAACTGCAAAGACCCAGAAAGTGGAGCAGAAGGTACTTTTTCGAGGAGTAGCCAGGAGGCTGGTGGAGCTGGGAGCAGAGTTGACAAGGCAGAGCTGTAAGAAATAGCATCAGGGGGGTTGCCAGGTGTGAAATCTGGGGCCTTTGGGGTCATGATAAGAAAAGGCTTTGAATTGTATTCTTTGTACGAAGGAAAGCCACTGGCAAGTTTTGGACAGAGAAGTGACATAATCTTACTTTCAGTTTAAAAGGATTTCTCTGGTCGCTATGGAAAACAGAGTCTAGGGCAGAAACAGGCCAATCTCTAGGAGGCTACTGCAACAGTCAAAATGAGATCACCTGAAATACAGTGAGAATGGAAGAGGTGATGAAAAGAGTGAGGGTATCATTTCAAGGAAAGCCAAAAGTATTTGCGGGTGGACTGGATGTGGTATGTGAGAGAGAGGAGTCTAGAAGAACTAGAAGAACAGACTAGAAGAACCCCTCTATATACTGGTATATAAGAATACCTAGGATGGATGTACCCTATCTAATAACTACTAATGCCCGAAGGGGGAAAAAATAAAATACAAAGTATACCCATACCTCATATAGAATTCTTTTTTAACGAATTGTATTTCTTTTTTTTTTTTTTAAGATTTATTTATTTAGAGAGAAAGCACGCATGAGCAGGGGGAAGGGCAGAGGGCAACGAGAGAGAATCTCCAGCAGACTCTGTGCCAAGCACAGAGCCTGATGTGGGGCTCGATCTCACAACCCTGAGATGACCTAAGCCAAAACCCACAGTCGATCACTTAAACGACTGAGCCAGCCAGGCACCCAAGAGATAGTATTTCTGTCTGTGTGGGTTACCTATTATAATTTCAAAATGGGTTCTAATATAAAAACAAAACAAAACCAAAAAAAACGCCTAATGTGCTTAGAACTTTTCATACCTACTAAGTTCAAGCACTGTACCCTTGGTAAGTGATAATTACATGGAGTCTAAAAATAATCCTTTCTGATTCATCTGTGGATTTAAGGGATAGGTCTTGAGAACATAAACTGTAGTTCTTGAGAAGCAGTATAAATAAGACAAGGACAGAACTGGATATACCACAGTAGTAAGCTCTTCCTTCAAAAGAAGTCTTGATTGCTAACAATTTCTTCCCAATACTTTTATTTAATACAAAGAATAGGATCAATCTTTTCCTCAACAATTCTTTATATTCTGGACACAGTTCTCCCATGGTATAATTTAACTGTCCAATACCAATATGACTTAAGACTGAGGGAAATATTAAAATGAATATTAAATTTTTTTTAATTTAAATATCCTGGGAAGAATAGTCAAAAGTGATTATCTGTAAATTTTGTGAAACACAGTTTTGAACATGAATCTTGGGAACACTAAACATCAAAAGCAAAATAACAAAGAACTGTGAAAACTTTTGACAGCCAAGAAGACCTGGAGAAAAAAGCAATTATAGTAATGGAACCACAAAAGAAAAGGTAGAGATTATATTATGATTTGATATATGATTGATAAATCATCACCAAAAAAATTCCAGTGAGAGAAGAGAGGATGTGTTGACTTGCTATGCATAGAGTCACTTAGAAAGAAATTCCCCCTGACACATAGTTACAGATTTTCTCCACCTTCTTTTCTTCATCATTCTTCTCTAAGGAATCTCTCTCTCAGTCCTCCCTCCTTGGTTATCCACTTGTTAAAACTAAAATCTTACCTTCTACATAAAGCCTTTCTAGACTTATTTATGAGGATGGTACTTTTTATATCAAGTATGAAAAATAAAACTTCCTCAATAGGCAGAAAAAAAGTTTTTGAACAGTTTAGTGAGTATTTTATAAGGCAGAACTGATTCCCATGTTTAAAAACAAAAACAAAAAAAATCCTCACACCAAAGCTCTATGATAAACATTCCTAAAATAACCAACGACTGATTTGTACAAATTCTGTCTTACTCTTTAATTTCTCTGGCATAGTTGTGTGCCCTTCTGGGGCTATAGCCAAATATGCTTTGTTCCCTCTGTATAAAAATAAGTCTATAGACAATCAAGAAAAAGGGCTATTTTTTAAAAAAATATATTGAATAAATTAAGTGGGAAAAGAAGGCAAATATTGGATAATATATCCAATATGACATCTTTGCCTTAATTATTTGCATGTTGAAAGACTAGTATTTTGAATAGATAATAGCTTCCATTCTGTCATTCACTTTTTTAGGTTGAACGAGTACCCAGACTAGCGGTTCTCACTTGTGATTTGGGAGAGGATGAATTGGACTGATTATTACAATCTTCATGGAAGTGTACTTTGAAACCCCCCCACAGGTAAATCAAGTGCCCAGACCACCCCTCCCTTATCTCTTCAACCCCAGTGGAGAACTACTAGCCTATATATGAATTGTTGTAAATAAAATCAATTCTACCCTCTTTTTCTAAGCCTCCCAAACCAGGGGAGGAAATATCCCTACTTTTATCAAATACAACATAAGACCTAACTTAATGTTCAACATCAATATGGCTAGGCTGGATCATATTAGGTATTTACCTAATGACTCCCCCAAAAGACCACCAGAAAACCTGTTGAGCAAAGAATGCTAAGTTTGTTAGACCTCCTATAGTAATACCAGCTTGACAGTGCGAGTAATGTCTCAGAAAAAAAGTGGTATGGGTATGGGGAGGATACTTATAGATCTTGGGGTCTGGGCTCAAATGATTTAAGGCAGGCTTCCAAGGCATAAAACAGATAGAGATTAGGGAAAATTTGTGACATAATTGTTTCTGATTGGTGACACACTGAAGCAATTGTCTATTAGAGAGCCTTGATAAGTAAGCTATTGGCTTGAGAAGCAAGCTGCTTGCTCAGGTGTGTAGTCTTTTGCTGAGAAAGGAGAGCTGTTTACCCAGATGAGCAAATTATTTGCCTGAACAAATTAGTTTTAAAAAATGTTCTGAAGTAAACACTGAGGTTATTCACTGGTTTACAGTCATCTTCCTGAATAAGAATTTCCTGAAACTAACAGTTAAGTTTTGCTGATGCAGGTGGCCTTGGTTATTAGTCCTGAGAGTCAAGTTATGTAGTTCAGGTGATTTCCGTCACACTACAAAGGCCAGCAGATGATGAGAAGTTCAATTCATAATAAATAAAGGGAACAAAAGTTCAATAGGGTTAGAAACAAACAAAAAGGATATATGGAGTTGTGAGCAGAAAAATGAGTCACTAGATTTGTACTTGAGAAGACAGGGACTAGGCAGGGAAGCCCAATGAGAAGTCAGTCATGTTAAGTAAGTCATCACAGAGACCAAGAAAATTGAGAAATGTCCATTTGTTTATTTGCAGTAGCTAAAGAAAGCAACAGGTATGGACCTGATTTAAGGTATCAGATAGAGTGAAGAGGTCATCTACACCCTTGCTTCTCAGATCATTCCCTATTTAGAGAAGGATCAGGACCAGAAGGTAGAAACTCAAATAGAGTGGTCAAAAGGGAGCATTAGGAGGAGGGCACTTGTGATGAACACCACCTGTGGTATGGAAGTGTTTCATCACTAAATTGCACACCTGAAACTAATATTACACTGTATGTTAACTAACTGGAATTTAAATAAAACCTTAAAAAAGGGGGGAGTGTTAGGGGGAAATTGATGAGATTTAATAAGATCTGTAGATAATACTATTTTACCAAGGTTAAGTTCCTGATTGTGATCACTGTGCTTGATTATGTAAAATATTAACATTAAGGAAAGTTAAGTGAAGGATCTACAAGGTTTCATTTGCAACTTTTCTGTTAAGTCTAGAAATATTTCCCAAAAAAGTTTAAAATGAAATTTTTGTTTTCATACTTACTGTTCGGTAATGGATGAGCCTAATTAGAGGTTATTCATTCTACCTCTCTGGGTGCATCTTAACTGAGACAACTATGTGAAAAAGTGTGATTTGGGAGGAAAGTGCCCTCTGCTTGGGTTGTCCTGACTCTGGAGAGCTGTCTAGCAACCCAACACTACAATACAGGAGAAGCCAAATGTGATGTCAAGGTAGACACAAGGTTCCTGATGAAGCATATATGTGAGGGCAGTGAAGCACCAGAGCAAGAGGGACAGATGGAGAAAGCTTCCCCAAAGAGCTTAAAGAGCTAGGGACCTAGAAAGCAGAGATGACTGTCCTGGGCAGTTCCAGGCACGACATCATGAATTCAAATCCTGCAGGTGCCAGGCCAGGAATCTAAATGTAGGCCTGTGAATGACAATAGGAAATGAGGGGATCTGAGAAGTAGGTAACACACACCCATCTAAAGGTATTCAAATATGGTATTTCTTAAATTCCACATACAAGTGAAATGCCATGTGATTTCACTCCTATGTGGAATTTAAGAAGCAAAACAAGGGGAAAAAAGTGAAAAAAAATTTAAAAAAAGGAAAGAGGGAAGCAAACCAAGAAACGGACCCTTAACTATAGAGAACAATCTGATGGTTACCAGAGGGGAGAGGGGTTGGTGGGATGGGTGAAATAGGTGACAGGGATTAAGGAGAGCACTCGTGATGAGCACTGGATGTTGTATGGAGGTGTTAAATCACTATTTTGTACACCTGAAACTAATATTACATGTATGATAACAACTGGAATTTGAATAAAAACTTTAAAAAGTAAAAAAATAAAATAAAGGTATTCAAATCTGCATATATATGCTATTTTTTAATAGTGAAAGCACCTAGAATTAGTCTATTGGCCATAAGTTTTCAATCCAGGTAAATTCTAGAGTTTAAGGGAAAAGACTCAATAGGATTTTGTGGTGCCTGTCTAGCCCAGCAACAGATAAAAAGTAGACCAGAGTTCAAGACAGAAGAGTAGTTCAGTACTGAAAGAGCTGACGATTGATGTACTTTGGAAATAAGACCACAGACCTGGAATATTTTCAAAAATGACTTACCCATTTAATTAGAAGTTTGCATGCAGACAGAAATGAAGGCAACAACCACCAGACTTCTGACAAATGTCTCACTTCAAACCATAACACATCACTGTGTTTTATTTTAGGTATAAGCCCATCCCACAATTCCCTTCTTTCCACAGCTTTCCAGGAATTGTTTTTGGATCCACAGGGAAGGGAGCCTGTTACACTCGAAAGTAAATAAATGTCAAAAAGCTAAAATATTTATTTGAGAAGCGATTTGAGTACACAGTTTGAAAATATTAAGAGTAACAATAAATGAGGTCAAATATATATCTCTATATCTATCTATAGATAGGTGTATCTATAGATAGATAGATTTCTTAAAGATTTTATTCATTTATTTGAGAGAGAGAGCGTGCACAAGCTGAGGAGAGGGGCAGAGGGAGAGGGAGAAGCAAACTCACAGGACCCTAAGATCATGACCTGAGCTGAAGTTAGATGCTTAACGAATGGAGCCACCCAGGCCCCCCAAGGTCAAATATATTTTTGACAAGAGATTTGAATATGTACATTGAAAATAAGGGCATTAGTGTAAACAAGATAAAATATACATCTGAAGAGAGTTAGATAAGCATTGTAATGAAGGACAGTCACAGTATTCTAGCAGTAAGACAAATAAAATTTGATATTGAGTATCTACAAAAGATTCCAGGGTTGTTCCAGAGCATAAAGCATTAAAGATTCTTCTGTTATTTAGAGTTTTAACCTAATTTGTGATGTGGGGACTCCTTTCTCTTCAGTCAGTCACTGTAATTTCTCTCTCAAGAATCTGACTCCTATAGCAAGAGCCAAAAGAGGAAACCCAAAGACTCATAATTTCTCATAATAAAAGTATTTTGCAGAGAGAAACAAAATTATTCTTTTTATATTAAAATACCACAAAAGGTTTCATAAACTCAAACACCAAAGGGTGTAAGAGCTTAGAAATGGACCCATTATGTCAACCTGATTTCAGCAGCTTACTTGAACTGTTAAGTCTAACAGCATCCCCCCTAAAAAAGAAATAAAGGAAAGAGGTCAGTCTCTAAACAGTGTAAATATATTGAAAATAATGACCCATTCTTTTGCCGGTCTTCTGTTCTCCCCTACTCATAAGAATTTGTATATTATACTTTCATCATCTCTAAAGTAAGATAATGAAAACAAGAGTCCGTATCTGTGAAAAACCATTTCCTGACCACCTCACTCTGCTCTAACTTTTCTGTGTTTGCTGCCCATGAAATATCATTTGAGCAAAATTAAACATCTCTGCAGAGGAAAACGTCAGGCTGCACAACCTATTATAAGGGATGCTTGTGTGTTATAAGAACTGGCATAATGACATCCTGCTTCATAATGACTATTCCCAGGTATAGAAATTACAGGCATCTTTTAAAAACAGGCAGAATTCTGACCATCTTGGCTGCATCTATTTTCCGTCTTTCAAGCTTGATAGTTATTCCTTTCATAAGGATAATGAATGTCACACTGGATTATACAACACAGCTACATCTGTTCTCCCTTGTTTTCTAGATATTACATTCATTGTATTTCACAGCATGAGCCTCCAATCAAGATCCTGAATATTGCTGCATGATAAATGTCACAGATGAAAAAATGGTCCAGTGCTAAAGTCATTATCACAGCTCGGGCCCATCTTGAACAAAGCCTCTCATTGCTCACATTTTTCCTTGGACAACGGTACCATAGTTTTGACTTTTCAAAACTTAGAAACTTTCTGCCCAATATTTGTATAAATATGCCAGTTGTGAATTGGCTGGCACATCTTTCCTGTGTATTTAGCTATGTGGATTCATTCTGTTATACTTCTCCTTCATAGCGCTCACCTTCCACAGCACTTCATCCTTTAGGATAAGAGAGCACATGATAGAGGGCCCATCACATGGGATGACACTGTACTGCCCACAGCTCTCTGATAAATCAAGATCTGGGAGGTTCAACACCAGCCAGAAAAGAGATTTTTGAGGTAACCCAAAACCCCAATCCACCAGAATGCCCAGGTGATGGTGTATTCTAGAATCAGACCTCAAAGAAGCATCAGGGACCTCAGAGTACATCTAATTGAGCCCCTTATAGTATGAATAAGAATACTGAGGCTCAGACAGGTGAAATAAGTTATATAGCTGCATAGCTGCTTGACTACAGAGCAAAGACTTGGAACCAGAACACTTAGCTTTCGGCATGCTCTCCAGGTTCCACATGGTCCTCTCTTATAGTAAACGCAAGTTTCTATTAAATCTATTTTTTCCAGGTATCTTAGATATTTTTGAATCTTATTTCTAAAAACATTTCTCCAAACAAGAATTAGTTTTCTAGCCTTATACATTAAATACATTGGCAATGACTGAACTTTCTTTGATGATTGACCTGCCGAGAAGCTGTTATTTTGCAGCTGAGTGATCATAGTAGAGCAAGGTAGACGAAAATGTAAAAGTTGTAGGTGAGTAGATGAAATTTATACTGACTTGAATTGAATTGCCACAAATACATAGTGATTATTTTCTTAGAGTTTTCTTCTCTCCCCTAAGGTTAAGGAAAAAAATAATCTGGGTTAGTTAATAGTTTCATACAATAGAGGCTTTTCGGCATTTATCTTGGGATTTAAATTACAGGACAGTCCTGATATAAAAGTTAGCCCAACTTTCCAACTCTAAACAATTTTTCTCCATTTATGTCATCAGAACCCCTATTTGATTTAATGTTGTCAGTTCTTGTGGTATGTTTTGGGAGAAGGGGAAGAGAGAAATCAAAATAATACAAGGAACAGTTCTGTATTCTTTCCTTTTCCCTCTACTGATAAAGAAGCTCTAAGTTGTACTTCTGGTTTTTAATCATTGCCCTTAAGTTTTAAAATAATGTCATCTTCCTACCAAAACCTTACCATGCTTCTGTACTCTGACCCCTTTCTCCTTTTTTTTAAACATTAACCTCTTTCCTTTTAGGTTAATTTCTTCTTCTGTGTTTCTTTCAACAATGGTCCATGGGTAGCAAATAGTCTTTATAGATCTGCAAGTATCTGTCTTTCTCTCTTTCTCTTGCATGATAGTACAGTTAGATATGAATCCCAGAATGCATATTCCATTCCCTCAGATGTGTGAAAATATTACTCCATGGGCCTCTGCCATCTACTGTTGTAGCTGATTAACCTGATTTCTTTTTTTTTTTTTAGGTAATCTGTTTTTCCCACTAGCAGCTCTTAAGATTTTCAATTTACCTCTATCTCCTGCTGTTTCATTACGAGGCACCTAGATGTAGCTTTATTTTTATGTATTCTGCTTTGTTCTCAAGATGCACTTTTAGCAGAGGATGTAGACTTTTTTATAATCCTGGTAAATTCTCAGCTCTTTTATATTTTTCCTGCCCTTCCTTTTGGTCTCTTTTTCTAGAAAGCCTATTAAACATGTAATGAGCCTCTCACACGTACTTCCTTCCATATCCCTTAACTGCTGTCATTTTTTTTTTTAATTTTTCTGTATCACTGGGCTATGTTCTGGAAGCACTTCTCAATACCAACTTCTAACTAGCTGATGATCTTTTCAATTTCATCCAATCTTGAGTTTCTAGTAATTGTTAATTTTTTTTTATTTTGATTAATTTCTTTCATTTCCACAATTGCACAGTGGTTCTTCTCCATATCTACATGGCCTTCTTTCCTTTATGCCAAGATGTGTTTCTCTCTCTCACTCTCTTTTGATGTTATTCTTTCTTTTATCTCTTTGGAGCTCCTAAATAAAAATTTTTTTCCAACAATACCATTCTTTTTAAACAAGTGGTGTGAATTTATCTGCTAATTGCTGATTTTCTTGGCTATCTTAGTTCTAGTTTTCTTTGAGTGATTTAAACTTTTGGTTTGGAGACTCAACTTGAATTTGGGGTATTTTTCCTCACACTATAGAGGCTCACATATGTCTGACTAGAGGTTTTGCTACTGCTTCTACCAGTTTTTCAAGGGACCCTTAATTAGATCCCATAGGACTCTTGACCTATGAAGATAAGAGAAATATCACTGACAGAGACAATGTACTAGTAGGTGGCTTATCTAAAATCCTGGTTACTAGGCTGGTTCAGAGGTACAGATCTGAGATTCAACAGTCTTGCACAATTCACAGCGCTTACCAGAACACATACCCTCCCCAGTGTCCATCACCCAGTCACCCTATCCCTCCCACCCCACCCCCCACTCCAGCAACCCTCAGTTTGTTTCCTGAGATTAAGAATTCCTCATATCAGTGAGGTCATATGATACATGTCTTTCTCTGTTTGACTTATTTCGCTCAGCATAATACCATCCAGTTCCATCCACGTCGTTGCAAATGGCAAGATCTCATTCCTTTTGATGGCTGCATAATATTCCATTGTATATATATACCACATCTTCTTTATCCATTCATCTGTTGATAGACATCTTGGCTCTTTCCACAGTTTGGCTATTGTGGACATTGCTGCTATAAACATCGGGGTGCACGTACCCTTTCGGGTCCCTACTTTTGTATCTTTGGGGTAAATACCCAGGAGTGCAACTGCTGGGTCATATGGTAGCTCTATTTTCAACTTTTTGAGGAACCTCCATACTGTTTTCCAGAGTGGCTGCACCAGCTTGCATTCCCACCAACAGTGTAGGAGGGTTCCCCTTTCTCCGCATCCCTGCCAACATCTGTCATTTCCCGACTTGTTAATTTTAGCCATTCTGACTGGTGTGAGATGGTATCTCATTGAGGTTTTGATTTGGATTTCCCTGATGCCGAGCGATATTGAACACTTTTTCATGTGTCTGTTGGCCGTTTGGATGTCTTCTTTGGAAAAATGTCTGTTCATGTCTTCTGCCCATTTCTTGATTGGATTCTTTGTTCTTTTGGTGTTGAGTTTGATGAGTTCTTTATAGATTTTGGATACTAGCCCTTTATCTGATATGTCATTTGCAAATATCTTCTCCCATTCTGTCCGTTGTCTTTTGGTTTTGTTGACTGTTTCCTTTGCTGTGCAAAAGCTTTTTATCTTGATGAAGTCCCAATAGTTCATTTTTGCCCTTGCTTCCCTTGCCTTTGGCGATGTTTCTAGGAAGAAGTTGCTGTGGCTGAGGTCGAAGAGGTTGCTGCCTGTGTTCTCCTTTAGGATTTTGATGGACTCCTGTCTCACATTTAGGTCTTTCAACCATTTGGAGTCTATTTTTGTGTGTGGTGTAAGGAAATGGTCCAGTTTCATTCTTCTGCATGTGGCTATCCAGTTTTCCCAACACCATTTGTTGAAGAGACTGTCTTTTTTCCATTGGACATTCTTTCCTGCTTTGTCAAAGATTAGTTGACCATATAGTTGAGGGTCCATTTCTGGGCTCTCTATTCTGTTCCATTGATCTATGTGTCTGTTTTTGTGCCAGTACCATACTGTCTTAATGATGACAGCTTTGTAGTAGAGCTGGAAGTCCGGAATTGTGATGCCGCCAGCTTTGCTTTTCTTTTTCAACATTCCTCTGGCTATGCGTGGTCTTTTCTGGTTCCATACAAATTTTAGGATTATTTGTTCCATTTCTTTGAAGAAAGTGGATGGTATTTTGATGGGGATTGCATTGAATGTGTAGATTGCTCTAGGTAGGATTGACATCTTCACAATATTTGTTCTTCCAGTCCATGAGCATGGAACATTTTTCCATTTCTTTGTGTCTTCCTCAATTTCTTTCATGAGTATTTTATAGTTTTCTGAATACAGATCCTTTGCCTCTTTGGTTAGATTTATTCCTAGGTATCTTATGGTTTTGGGTGCAATTGTAAATGGGATCGACGCCTTAATTTCTCTTTCTTCTGACTTGTTGTTGGTGTATAGGAATGCCACTGATTTCTGTGCATTGATTTTATATCCTGCCACTTGACTGAATTCCTGTATGAGTTCTAGCAGTTTTGGGGTGGAGTCTTTGGGATTTTCCACATAAAGTATCATATCATCTCCAAAGCATGAGAGTTTGACTTCTTCTTTGCCAATTTGGATGCCTTTGATTTCTTTTTGTTGTCTGATTGCTGTGGCTAGGACTTCCAATACTATGTTGAATAGCAGTGGTGATTATAGACATCCCTGCCGCGTTCCTGACCTTAGGGGGAAAGCTCTCAGTTTTTTCCCATTGAGAATGATATTCGCTGTAGGTTTTTCATAGATGGCTTTTATGATATTGAGGTATGTACCCTCTATCCCTATACTCTGAAGAGTTTTGATCAAGAAAGGATGCTGTACTTTGTCAAATGCTTTTTCTGCATCTATTGAGAGGATCATATGATTCTTGTTCTTTCTTTTGTTAATGTATTGTATCACGTTGATTGATTTGCAGATGTTGAACCAACCTTGCAGCCCAGGGATAAATCCCACTTGGTCGTGGTGAATAATCCTTTTAATGTACTGTTGGATCCTATTGGCTAGTATTTTGGTGAGAATTTTTGCATCCATGTTCATCAGGGATATTGGTCTGTAATTCTCCTTTTTGATGGGGTCTTTGTCTGGTTTTGGGATCAAGGTAATGCTGGCCTCATAAAATGAGTTTGGAAGTTTTCCTTCCATTTCTATTTTTTGGAACAGTTTCAGAAGGATAGGTATTAATTCTTCTTGAAATGTTTGGTAGAATTCCCCTGGGAAGCCATCTGGCCCTGGGCTTTTGTGTTTTGGGAGATTTTTGATGACTGCTTCAATTTCCTTAGTGGTTATAGGTCTGTTCAGGTTTTCTATTTCTTCCTGGTTCAGTTTTGGTAGTTGATACATCTCTAGGAATGCATCCATTACTTCCAGGTTATCTAATTTGCTGGCATATAGTTGCTCATAATATGTTCTTATAATTGTTTGTATTTCTTTGGTGTTGGTTGTGATTTCTCCTCTTTCATTCATGATTTTGTTGATTTGGGTCATTTCTCTTTTCTTTTTGATAAGTCTGGCCAGGGGCTTATCAATCTTGTTAATTCTTTCAAAGAACCAGCTCCTAGTTTCCTTGATCTGTTCTACTGTTCTTTTGGTTTCTATTTCATTGATTTCTGCTCTGATCTTTATTATTTCTCTTCTCCTGCTGGGTTTAGGCTTTATTTGCTGTTCTTTCTCCAGCTCCTTTAGGTGTAGGGTTAGGTTGTGTACTTGAGACCTTTCTTGTTTCTTGAGAAAGGCTTGTATTGCTATATACTTTCCTCTTAGGACTGCCTTTGCTGTATCCCAAAGATTTTGAATAGTTGTGTTTTCATTTTCATTGGTTTCCATGAATTTTTTTAATTCTTCTTTAATTTCCTGGTTGACCCATTCATTCTTCAGTAGGATGCTCTTTAGCCTCCATGTATTTGAGTTCTTTCCGACTTTCCTCTTGTGATTGAGTTCTAGTTTCAAAGCATTGTGGTCTGAAAATATGCAGGGGATGATCCCAATCTTCTGGTACCGGCTGAGACCTGATTTATGACCCAGGATGTGATCTATTCTGGAGAATGTTCCATGGGCACTAGAGAAGAATGTGTATTCTGTTGCTTTGGGATGGAATGTTCTGAATATGTCTGTGAAGTCCATTTGGTCCAGTGTGTCATTTAAAGTCTTTATTTCCTTGTTGATCTTTTGCTTAGACGATCTGTCCATTTCAGTGAGGGGGGTGTTAAAGTCCCCCACTATTATTGTAGTGTTGTCAATGTGTTTCTTTGCTTTTGTTATTAATTGCCTTATATAATTGGCTGCTCCCATGTTAGGGGCATAGATATTTACAATTGTTAGATCTTCTTGTTGGATAGACCCTTTAAGTATGATATAGTGTCCTTCCTCATCTCTTATTACAGTCTTTTGTTTAAAATCTAATTTGTCTGATATAAGGATTGCCACCCCAGCTTTCTTATGGTGTCCATTAGCATGGTAAATGGTTTTCCACCCCCTCACTTTAAATCTGGGGGTGTCTTTGGGTCTAAAATGAGTCTCTTGCAGACAGCATATCGATGGGTCTTGTTTTTTAATCCAATCTGATAGCCTGTGTCTTTTGATTGGGGCATTTAGCCCATTTACATTCAGGGTAACTATTGAAAGATAGGAATTTAGTGCCATTGTATTGCCTGTAAAGTGACTGTTACTGTATATTGTTTGTGTTCCTTTCTGGTCTATGTTGCTTTTAGGCTCTCTCTTTGCTTAGAGGACCCCTTTCAAGATTTCTTGTAGGGCTGGTTTCGTGTTTGCAAATTCCTTTAGTTTTTGTTTGTCCTGGAAGCTTTTTATCTCTCCTTCAATTTTCAATGACAGCCTAGCTGGATATAGTATTCTTGGCTGCATATTTTTCTCATTTAGTGCTCTAAATATGTCCTGCCAGTCCTTTCTGGCCTGCCAGCTCTCTGTGGATAAGTCTGTTGCCAATCTAATGTTTCTACCATTGTAGGTTACATATCTCTTCTCCCGAGCTGCTTTCAGGATTTTCTCTTTGTCTCTGAGACTCGTAAGTTTTACTATTAGATGTCGGGGTGTTGACCTATTTTTATTGATTTTGAGAGGGGTTCTCTGTGCTTCCTGGATTTTGATGCTTGTTTCCTTCCCCAAATTAGGGAAGTTCTCTGCTATAATTTGCTCCATTATACCTTCTGCCCCTCTCTCTCTTTCTTCTTCTTCTGGGATCCCAATTATTCTAATGTTGTTTCGTCTTATGGTATCGTTTATCTCTTGAATTCTGCCCTCGTGATCCAGTAGTTGTTTATCTCTCTTTTTCTCAGCTTCTTTATTTTCCATCATTTGGTCTTCTATCTCACTGATTCTCTCTTCTGCCTCATTTATCCTAGCAGTTAGCGCCCCCATATTTGATTGCACCTCATTAATAGCCTTTTTGATTTCTACTTGGTTAGATTTTAGTTCTTTTACTTCTCCAGAAAGGGTTTCTCTAATAACTTCCATGCTTTTTTCAAGCCCGGCTAGTAAAGAAGAGATTTTCTGAACCAGAAAACCTTTCTAGTGATACAGAAACCATGGTGAATGGGGGACCACATATTCTATTTCTTTGTAACATGAGTCCTGCCTATGATCCTTCAACCCAAATTTATAATTGGACGAAACTGTTCCTCCACCCCTGGAGGGGAAAACTGGGTAGAATGTCTCAG
Source organism: Phoca vitulina (assembly GCF_004348235.1). Lineage (NCBI taxonomy): Eukaryota > Metazoa > Chordata > Mammalia > Carnivora > Phocidae > Phoca > Phoca vitulina. Next base: position 65,404,494 of record NW_022589711.1, on the reverse strand, counting down.
TATTTAACTATTAAATGTTTTCCTATCAATTATTCTGGAAGATAGTTTCATTTCCAAAATAAGCAGACCAAAGTTTGTTTTAATCTTACTGTTGATTTCTCAAGGAAATCTTTTCTAATAAGTATATAAACCACATGCCTAGTGATAATCATGTAAGAGATTTAGAAAGCTCTTTCCTTCCACCCTGACTCTGGATTTATGAAACTGACATGCATGTAGTGTATTACAGTTGTCAGAGTTCTGCACATATTATCCAATTTTTTCCTCAGAGCAACCTTGTGAGGGATTCAGATCAGACTTGAATCTAGGGTCTGTGCTGTTTCATCTATAATCTGGAATGTACCAATGAGGTCCATTCTACTTCAAGTCTTGTTGGGAAGCGGCAAATTCTTACCAGAATTTGTTTCACCTTTGTTGTTTTGATATTTAGGAACTTTGTAAGGCCTGAAACAATGTATCAAGATTGTGTTTAAAAATCAATTGATTATAATGGGGGGAAAAAATCTGTTTTTTTTTTAGCATGGCATGTATCAAATAATTTCTATGTTCAAAGGGTTGGAATAGGAAAGAGTCATTGGCTTATAATTGAAGGCAGAAGAGAAGGCAAGAGAAAATTCCTCATTTGGCCCTGAAGACAACTTTCTGTTCTTTCCTTCATCACAAGTTTCTTTATTTCCAGTGGTGAAAACTAATAGATTTTACTCGGTTCTCGTTCTCTCTCTCTTCTCTGTGTGTCTCCATTTTATAAACACTATTAGAGTAATAGCCGAAAGCTCAGGACCTAATCAAAGTACTAACTGTAGTGCAATTCTACTTACAACCAAATTGACAAGGGGGAGAAATGACAAAGAAATTGTACCAAGGTCACCCAGCAATTTTGCATGAAGTTCTAGTTTCCTACTTCCGATGAGAAATTTGGTTTTCCTCTCTTTACCAACTCTCTTTACCCCTTCTTCTCACGCAACATTTATCTATTTTTTTAAGAAAAAAATTATTTTTGTAAAAAACAAAAAACAAAGCTAGCATGCATGTTCAATAGCATGGGATTGTGAGAGAACTTGCTATGTGTAGAGAATAACCAGCATTTCAGTACAGTGGAAGTATCACTGGCACAGAACAAGAGAGAGGTCAAGATCAGAGCCTGAGTGCATCTATAGACCATACTAATATGTCTGGATCATTTTGATTACAGGATTTCACCTACTATTACATTATTTCATATACCAGGCCCACTTCATTAAAATTCTTCACAAGTACTACTTTAATGATGATACATTCCATCAAATCAACATATTATGATTTGTTTAAGGATAACTTGAATGTTGTGTATTCATGTGTTCTTTTCCACCATTACAAATATCACAACAGTAAACATCTTTATAAATCTTTGCTTGTTATATTTCATCTCTATTTCCTGAAAGAGGTACTTCTGAGGCACCTAGAAGAGGTAAGACTAGAACATACTCAGTTCCAAGAAGCCAGACATAATTATGGCCCTATTCCAGGTTTGCATCTTTTCTTAGATTAGAAAAATGTCAGCATACAAATCTTTTTTAGACTGCGCATGGAAGTGTGTTCTATGTATATGCATAGCTACATGACTTGATACACAGAAGTAAGATAGACAGAGGCATAACCAATTTAAAAGCATATCCTAAATAATACTCCACATCGTTGTTTTAATTAGAGTCACATTAAGTTTCATGAATTTAATGTTCCCTGGGGGGGGAGGGGGGAGAAAATAAGCTTTTTCTACTTAATCTCTCACTTAGACATTCCCATGAGTCTCCATGTTTTCATTCGTTTCCCTGGAGAATAAGAGAGCAAGTCACATTTCACCCTCTGACTAGGAGAATCCCATTTTTCAATAGGAATGAATCAGAAGATGGCTTTCCTGAAATGTATACCAGAAAAGCCTTCTCTTAAATAACTTAACCATGGACTTTTTAGAGCAGGAAAAGACGCCCCCAAATCACATAGCCCAATGTAAAGTGTGATCCGCATTCTGTTAGTGGTACCAATTGCAGATTGCTTAAATGATGGAATCTGTCATCATGGAAACATTGTTCCTGGTACAATTTTCCCTGGGGTCCAGAAGTGTATTTCCTTTAAGCTAGTATTTATTTATTTGTTTTTAGGATTATGTTTATTGCGAGTGATAGTACTTTTGTGTTTGTTATTTACTTTAAATTTCTTTTTCAAATATATATTTTTTACAAGTGAGGTGAGTCAATGAAATGTGGTAGGTACAAAAGCAGACAGTTGAATTTGTCAATGTGTAAAAGCCTTGAATGGGGGGCACAGAAATGACCAAAGTTTGTGAAACAACTGTCCTAGGCTGACCTTCTCATTTGATGTATAAGAACCAGGGAAGTAAAGTAATTTACCCCAAATCATTCAATCTAAGAGCAGCACCCAGACCTCCTGCTCATGGTCCTGTTCTTTGTTTGTATCTACCCAACTGCCTCTGTAATGTTCTCTTGCAATAGGACTATTCATTCACTCCTATGTTCAGAGTAGGATGAAGTCAAATCTTGTGAATGAGAAGTGTGGCAAAATTAAGTGAGCATATTCCAAGTTTCTTCTTTTTAAGAAGTAGCTGTCATTTTCATCAGAGGTAGGAAAATTAAGTTGCTGTCCTTCACACTCCCAAAGACGATCATTATGCCATTTCTTGTGGGTGCACTGGGCCAGAACTGCAGAGATAATAGGTTATTATAGGAAAATTTGGCTTTGACGTTTATAAGATAAATTTGCAGTCAATTAGATGAAAACTACTCCATTAGATAAAGTGAGTGTACCAATTACTGTGAAGATAGCCTACTGCTAATAATATAATTGAAATTTAGAGAGGGGAAGGCTCAGCCCTCCAGAAACTCATTGCATCGGGGACAGTAATACAATTGTGTAAACATTTGTGCTCTCAGCCACTTTCAGTTGTTCTCAGAATTTTCCTAATTGGATGTCATTTTTGTGAATATATTAAAATCCTGCCCTGTAATTAGCTCCAAGATATTTCAGCTCTTTGCCATAAAATGTAAAAAACAACAAAACAGCTACACATCGATCCATCATAATACATGTAGACATGTAGCATTGGTAACATGCTATTTTTGAGATGAAAATACCAAGCCTATATCGCTAGGTAAGTAATGATTGCTTTTCAGTTCATCTTGGAAAGGGGCTATTTTAGCCCCACCAACAGGGGAGAAAGCAACTCATCCCGCGTAGGCTGCTCTCCGGCTCTGCGAAGTAGCTGTCAGTGAGTGGCTGGCTGCCAAGGTGCTTCAATCTCAATTGAACAAAACGGGAACAAGCGTGTTCTGAGAAACAATCCTGCAAAAGGATGGCCTAGTATTGAATTCTTTTTCATCTTCAATGATTTGGGGGCCCATATGAATTTAAATGTAAAATGAAATATTTATCAACAATCAAAAACAGACATGTCGGACCGCGTTTTCGGAATCCAATGCCTCTTTCATCTCAGAATAGAAGGCTGCTTCAGAGGAGCTGGTTCATCCTGCCTCAGCAAAGCCTCCTTTCAGGGGAGACGCTCTGAAATGTTAACCCTGGCGGTTCAAAGGAGCTTTTCCAGGGAACGGTACTTCAAATTCAAGTAACAATTAAATACAAGGTGTCTACCATCTTTATTCCAGAATTTTCAATTATTTTCCATTAGTAAAATATAATAACGGTTACCACTTTAAGCCCTATTGTGGGCCATTTACTTTTTACTTATTTTATCTTTACAAAAGCCTTGCAAAGTAGATGTTAATATTTGCCACTTTGTAAGTGAGGAAAATAAGCTTTAGATATGATAAATATGTTATTGGCTACTAATGGGAAGAAACTGCATTTGGACCGAGATCTGTTTGTCTCTTAAATACTGATGTCTTCTCACTACTGTGAAGTCTTTCTTCTACAAAATTTCTTCTTTTCCTAATTCCCTACCTCTATAACTAAAAGGCCTCTCCTCATCACTCTCTGCACTGTTGGCAGGGTTTCATTCGCATCCTATTGGTCTTACCATCTTTTAATGGTCATAAAGTATCTCAACGCCCCTTGTCTCCTGTCGGATTCCCTCCCCATGCTGTCCCTTGCCATTTCTAGATTCCAATGTTTTGTATGGTACTTTAATACCGTCTGCTGCCTGGATCTCCCAGCCATATCTGGGTCATTTCTAGAATGCCCAGGAGGACTCTCGCAGATACCTGATCCCCAGGTAAAGTATCTAGAGACAAACTATTGATCTTTCTCCTTAACACTGAGTTTAGACTTACATACTCAAATAATCTGGTTAGGTTTATCTTTTCCCCGATTAAACTGACTAGTAATTTAAATCAAATTAATGAAGTCAATTCAACCTAAAATTTAAAAGTCAACTGAAAATTACAGCTCTCCTCAAAGCCACCTACCAATGCTTAGGTATTCTTCGTGACTGTCAGAGTCTGTCTTACTCCATTTCTTTCAAAAGCTTCCCTAAAATCTGGAGGAAAAGGCCAGAGACATAAGTGATAGAGAAACTTGTTGATTTCCTAACATTCTGAGGTTGGCAGGGTCTCCAAACTTTTTAACCATCATCCCCCATTTCCCTCCAGTAGAATCTTGCTGGATAGAGATGCATAGCACACTCATACAGACACACACACACACACACGCACAAAGTCTGGGGTGAGGACAGCCTGGGTAGGAAAACTTCAGGCTGCCATGGCTGCAGTTTTCAAAATTATTTTCCCACTTGCAAGGCACAGGTAATGAAAATATCCATTTTCAATCCACCATTTCTTTCACAGGGCATGTGTGAATGGGTGCATGGGTCACACTTCTTATTTCCACTAAAACAAAGAGGTTTGTCTTAAGTCTATAATTGTTTTTAACAGCTTCACTCAGTATTCCTATAAGGACCCTATTTAACAGAACCACAATAAGTGTTAAGAAATGTCCCGTCTTTGCCAGAGATATATTCTTTGCTGGGCATATTTTCTGGTTTAATCATCATGACCCCATGGAAAAAGTTGTTTTGTCCCCATTGTAAATTAAGAAAAACAGAACACAGAATATCACAATCCAAGGCTATCTCTAAAGCCCATATTCTATTTTATCTCAATCTCCTGCTTCCCAATCCATTTATTCCTTTTGTGACACTGCCCTTTGGCCGGTATATTGTTTTGCCTAGGTGGTGGCTGAGGGGATTTTTTTTCCTTAGTCACATCATTAATGAGCTAGGATAACTTGCCTTATATGTGTCACAGGCAGCTGCCATATAGAATTTCAATTTTTCCAACCAGGCAGAGCTATGTGTTCTTAAAACCCAAAGCAAATGCCATAGTGTGCACTGCCAGTGGGATCCTCTTTGTTAGCAACATAAAAAGAAGTCCATTTCACTCCAGAAATAGCAGCCTCTTCCCCTTTTTTCAACACAGCACACAAGACAGTAAAGTCTCTGTCACACTATTTATGGAAATCATTTATGATTGCACTTGGACCTTCAGGCATTTCTGCCCAGGCTCTGTTCACCACCTCCAGGAATCCTGCCAATCTGATGCACTCACATCAGATGCATTAAGATTTTGTTTTTTATTGTCCTACTGGTATCCTATCACTATTGCTGTAATAAAGAGTTTTATTTCAGAACCAAACAATTATTTGCTAGGATATGTAGGGTATGTTGAAGCTAGAAAATTGCTTTGTACCTCAAGGAGCAGTGAGAACGTAGGAAAATCTGCTCTCTTGCTGCTGCATTGATTCCTGGAGGTAGACAGGAATGGATAAGAATTAAAATGCCCTCCACCCAGAGAACTGTTCAAAAAGATTTTGATTAAGCACCAATCTTTTCAGAGGGACCGCCAAAATTGTAGGCCTAGTTTTAAGTCAAAGAGGCGGTCAGATAAATTGACACTTAAGACCAAATATTCAAATGCACAGACCTATATTTTCATCTGCTATAAATTCAGAAGGAAAAGGAAAAATATCCCCCCTACTGCCACATTTTTAACAATGCGGATATTTTGCTAGATATTTCTACTCGAGTCCCATCATTAGCCATTCAATAAGTAATTTATTAATTGCCTTCTGTGAGCCATGTATTCTGCTTGGTACGAGACAGTTCCAGGTCCCTGAAGGAAAAGGATCAGTGGTAATTCTAATGTAAGGTGATGAGTTTTCCCAGGGAGGATTAATTTAGGACTTAACTGGATCCCACAAGAGGCACATCTAACCCTGGCTGGGAAGTAGAAGCATTAAAGATTATCTCACGGCTCTCAAACTAGGCCTTGAAAGACAGGCAAAAATTGGCCAGCCAAGAGGGGTGGAAAGGACACTGGGAAATGGCATGGAGGAAAGAGAGGCTATGGTGTGTGCGAAACTACAGATATTTCCAGATACCCAACAAAGCTACATGGAACCAACCAGCTGTCCTGCCATCACGTTGTTCACATATTTAAAATTAAATTTATTGTCCCTCCTGAACCCTATAGATTCTGTTCTTTTTGAATTTACATTTAGGCTCAATGCCTTTTAATTTTTCCTTTTGTCTCAACCTCACATTCAATCCCCAAATTCTCTTCTTCCACCTTCCATGCAGTTCTTTGGCTTAAATCTCCTCCTTTCTGATCCCATTGCCATTATATTGGTCCAAACCCTCAGTAACTTTTTCCTACACTATGGCAATAACTACCTTTTCTTTCTGTTCCCCAACACATTCCATAACTGCCATTAGGTTGATTTTCTTGAAGTTGATCAAGTTGCTCTCTTCTCAAAAAATGTGAATGCATTTACATTATAAAGCCCATCCTCTTGGCCAAACAGGCAAGTGATCCTTAATCTGGACTCATGCTGCTTTTCCAATCATAGTTCTCATTATGTATCTATAAAACTCCTCCCTTCAATCAAATGATTCTGCTCATTCATTGTATTTCCTACTCAAGGTCTTTGTTTTACCATAACCCACGCTTAAAATTCCCCCCAAATGAATCCTGCATAATTCTTAAGCAGCCTCACTCATCCCTTCCATGTAGCCTCATAGGACTAAACCATGGTTATTTCTCTCTCCTAAGAATCAGCATGCTTTGATATTTAAAGAACAATTTTAGTAAAGAAAGGAAAATAAGTGTTTGTTGAGAACTACTAAATGCCAGGCTATTTAAAACTCTAGGAGTTAAGTGTTATCTTACAAATAAGAAAATAGTAGTTAAAAGAGGCCAAATAACAAATAATATATTTGAACCTAGGTCAATATAAGCCCAATGTTCTTGGTCTTTTACCTATGCCATATAGCCACTTCTAAATTAATCACCATTGTTGTCATCAGCATCATTGCTACCAACAACCTAGCACAGTCTATGGCCATACCATCCTGAACGCGCCCAATCTCATCTGATCTCAGAAGCTAAGCAGGGTCAGGCCTGGTTAGTACTTGGATGGGAGACCAACAACCTAGCACTTACCATGTACCAACTGTGTACTAATATCCTGAGATGATCCAACAAATATCTGATAGGAGTTCCAGAAGAGAACATAGAATTGGGGAAGGGTAATATTTAAAGAGACAATAACTCAGAGTTTCCTAGAATTATTGAAATACATGAACCCTCAAATACAGGAAACACCACAAATCTAAGCAAACTAAATTAAAATGAATTCACCCCAAGATAAATTGTAGTGAAAACAAAAGACAAAAAGTTTAATTTCTCTTTATTGTACTTTTAGCTTCCAAGCATCCTCTTTTCAAATGCACATACCACTGAGAGGGATGGTATTCAGTCATTTATGGATAACTTGGTTTGTTTCTGCACAGGTCACTTGGATGAGAGTGCTCTGAGTTTTGCTGGAAGGGGGATCATTTTGGAACAGGAACATTCACTTAGAAAACCAGCCCTGGGTGAGTTTTGCAGTGTTTTTGGATATAAAAGAGGAGACAGCATGAGAGCACTTGATACTAAGAAGAAGAGATATCAAAAAGGCAAAGAAAAACATGGCAAGGTGTATGATGACATATTATCCACCTCAAATTTGGCTTTAAGTCAAGTCTACCAAGTGGCAAACAGGAATTCTCAGAAAATTATCATATGCCACATTTAACTCTGAAGGCCCCAAGAACAAATTGGGCTAATCCTGTAACAGATCAGACCTGGCAAAATTATGCAACAACATCATTACATAATAGGGAAGGCATCAAATTGCTGAGTTTCGGCCCTAGTTCTAACATATTCTGACTGTGTGATCTCAAAACTGCTCCAGTGGGCGCCTGGGTGGCTCAGTTGGTTAAGCGACTGCCTTCGGCTCAGGTCACGATCCTGGAGTCCCGGGATCGAGTCCCGCATCGGGCTCCCTGCTCAGCAGGGAATCTGCTTCTCCCTCTGAGCCTCCCCCCTCTCATGCTTTCTCTATCTCATTCTCTCTCTCAAATAAATAAATAAAATCTTAAAAAAAAAAAAAAACTGCTCCAGCATCAGCAACTATATGCAGATATAATGCTACCTGCTTTACTTATCTCATTTATGAGAATGAAATGAGTTAATAAATGTAAACACCTGATTAGTCTGTAGTGTGTGAAAACATGTAAAGGATTGCAGTTATGTCAAATGAGTCATGGTATAGCAATGAACATCCGCTTACATTCTAAAGACTGTAACTAAAGACTATTATGAGCTTCCTAAGAAAGGTCTTAAGTGGTGACCCTTCCGAAGTATTTAAACAGACATTTACCATCCCCTAGAAGTGAATCATTCTCAAGCTTATAAGATGGAACTCAAAGTAGATTCAAAGGTCACCCAGTCACCCATAAGTTGTGTGATGGTAACAACATTTTCAGTTCATTCTGAATGATCAGAGTCAAGTTGTGTTGTTATCTACAGGTGGCCCACACTTGTGTTTTTCTTTTCTCTACATCCTTTCTTTCAAAAAGCAATGGAGCATATAATTACTTGATTTTCACACAAATGGCCAATTGTCTCATATAGCAGGGAGATGAGGCAAGTTTAATTCTGAGAGCACAATTCCTATGCTTGTCATTGGAAATGTATCCATTTGACCTAATTTTGTTTGATTCAAATAAACACATTTTAAAAAGTTAAAATGATCTGATTTGCTTATTTAAGAAATTCTCTTTACTGGAAAGCCTATATTTGCATCATGTCTTAGATTTGTCCTGAGATACTGTGTTGGAACAGAATCAGGCTAGATACAATGAGAACGAGTAAATTAAAAGGACTACCTTGCAAGTGTTTCTTTAGGATTGAAACATGCCATTGCTAATTTAAGGACCAAATAAAGTAGACAAGAGCAATATTTAGGAAATACTTTCATTGCAGTCATGTTGAAGGTTTCTATGCTATGGATGTTTAATAAATCTTCTGAGCTGACACGGGCATAAGGTAAGATGTTGGAAGATGAATCAGCTTCTCTACAGTTCAGACCCTCTAGCTACAGAAATATTCTAATGCCAAAACTTAAGCTATTAGAAATAGTGAAATAAATCTTCACTCTAAGAGGAATCTTGGTGACACTATACGTAATTTGTTGATGCTAAATGGCATTAGGCCTTCCCTAGGCATTTCTTTTTCATTATCCTGTGTCTCATATTACCCTGGAAGAAAATATTAACAACTCAAAAACCTCATTGGTCCTTCACCTTGAAAAATTGTAGTTATATGATTTTATCTTAAAGTTGGAGATTAAAAGCATTGAATCTGGAGATGGGCATTCCTGTGTTCAAACCTGCTTCTTCTATTAGCTTACAACATGGTACCACTTCCTCGACTCCCTAACTCTGACATCTGATGTATCAAATGGGGACAATTATACTTGCTTCATAGGAGCTATAATAAGGCCAGTGTACCTGGATTTAAATCCCGGTTCTTTCTTACTAGCTGTGTGACCTCGGACACTGTTACACAGCCATTCATGCCTCAATGCTGCCATTTCAAAATGAGACTCTTAGGATTTGTTGCATTATTCAGATAACTGCTATGGAGTGAATGTTTATGCTCCCCTCATTTGTATGTTGAAAACCTAACCCCCAGTGTGATGGTATTAGAAAGTGGGGCTTTGGGGAAATGATCAGGTCATGAGCTCATTAATGGAAAAGAGATCCCAGAGGCCGCAGAGAGCTCTTCATCCCTTCCCTCATACCAGGACACAGCAAGAACCAGGAAGCAGGGCGCCTGGGTGGCTCAGTCGTTGGGCGTCTGCCTTCGGCTCAGGTCATGATCCCAGGGTCCTGGGATCGAGCCCCACATCGGGCTCCCTGCTCGGCAGGAGGCCTGCTTCTCCCTCTCCCACTCCCCCTGCTTGTGTTCCTGCTCTCGCTATCTCTCTCTCTGTCAAATAAATAAATAAAATCTTTAAAAAAAAAAAAAAAAAAGAACCAGGAAGCAGGCCTTCACCAGACAAAGCATATGCTGGTGCTTTGATCTTGAACTTCCCAGCCTCTAAAACTATGAGAAATAAATTTCTATTATTTATAAGCCATCCAGTCAGTGGTATTTTTTTATAGCAGCACAAACAGACTGACTATAATGCATATAACTAGGGTTGCCAGATTTAGAAAGTAAAATTACAAGATGTTCAATTAAATTTGAATTCCAGGGAAAAAAATAACGTTTAGTCTTATACAAAAAATTACTAATTTTTCATCTGAATTTCAAATTTAACAGGACGTCCTGTATTTTATGTCTACCTTACATATAATGCACTTAGAAAAATGTTGGTACCTACTGAGTAATCAACATAAAATATGAGACAGCATTTGAATTCATGAATACAGGGCTTAGCACACACTAACTGCTCAATAAATGAGAGACATTGATAAAATTTCACCACCACTGTCCCTCTTTTACAGTTTTGGCTGCCAGAAGGCCCAAAACTTAGACTAATTAGAAATTTCAAGTAAAATTTGTCTCAATAACACTGCCCCTTCATTCACATTAGAATAATCAGGTCTCTTCTTCCAATTAATTATCAAATAAACACCAAATATTCACCAGATTGTTATAGGTTCAGAAAGCATGGAAAAGCTAACAGAGAAAGGTAGGGAGTGTTCCCATGAGAAGCAAATTACCATAATCCTTTCCCACACCTCCAAAATTCATTGCTAGGATTAAATAAATTACTTTGCACTCTGCCAGGTACATGTTCAGAAATGGAATTGCCATTCTTATTATTATTTACATTATTTTTGTTAATCTTAGCAGATAAAAGTAAACCAGCCTATATATTTTACATATATCTATTCTCTATTTGCCTGTTTTTTTTGTTTTGTTTTGTTTTTAAGATGTTATTTACTTATTTGACAGAGAGATAGAGAGAGAGCACAAGTAGGCAGAGAGGCAGGCAGAGGGAGAGGGAGAAGCAGGCTCCCCGCTGAGCAGGGAGCCCAATGCGGGGCTCGATCCCAGGACCCCAGGATCATGACCTGAAGGCAGACGCTTAACCGACTGAGCCACCCAGGCGCCCCCTCTATTTGCCTGTTTTATTTAAGAAAACCAACTCTCTCATCCAAATTTACATCTTACTGGACAAGGAATATCTTCTAATTTTACAACAGATGTTAATTAAATGCAAATTTATAATGCATATTATGCAGTAATGTGCATTCTAGTGAGGTAGTCCAATATACTTTTCAGACAATAATCAAAATTCTTTTTACAATAGCCAAAATGATTCTGGATGTCTAAATATACATTCACGATTATGATATCTCTCACAGCATTTCATTGATAGATGCCATCAGAATACATTTAACTTCATTGGGACGCCAGAAATTAATCACCTCCATCAGCTTCTGATGCGTCTCACGAATTCTGCAAGTTTCCTTGATAATAAAATCACTTAAGACAGCAGAACACAAGAACCCTATTGCGCATAACCCATGGTCTTCACCTGTGTAGAAATTGCCAAATGAATGGGATAAATGAAGTACTGTATAAAAATATAGTCATAAAGTGTAGAGAATTAGAAAAGTCTTGAGGAAACGTAACATCTAAAGACCTGTTCATAGTCACATAGCTATCACAGCGTGGTCACACAAGGAGCATTCTGAGAGCTAGTCATAGTCACATAGCTAATAAATGGCAGTCTTGCTTCAGAACTAGAAGAGTTAGGGCCTTTGAGTTCCATAGCTTTAGAGTCTATGACAGTGGAATGTGATTGAAATAGGGATTGCCTGTTGGGTAGTGTTCTAAGTCCTGGTGACCATCACCACACAACCACAATCCTGGAGAACAGAACTATTAAAATTGTAGTTTGAATAAACTAGCTTTTAAAATACAACCATTCCTTCCATCTCAAGGAAATAGCATCTGGAGCTCAACAATGTTGGAGCTGGAAATGTCAGAGTGAGAGAAAAGAAATTTTTTGCATTCATATATATTGTTCTAAAAAGCATGACAACACTGATAAGCCTTTGCGGTCAATCAACAAAAGGCAACAGTCTACCTATAGTTTCAGGGAGTGCTTAAACTAGTGAATTTATCCCAAATGTGAGCAATTCATCATGAAATATTAAATATTCTATTTAATAAAGAAATTATTTGGCATTGCTATGGGCAAAGTACATTGCTCAAAAGATATTATAGTTGAGTTTTGCTCTGTCCGGGTGGGCTAGAGAGGAGAAACCAGCTCATATCAGGGACATGGAAACATGGAAAGTGAAGAGACAGGATGGTTTTGAGTTCCTGTCCAGGAAGTCTGAATCCCAACAGGGGGACCTCCTGCGAAGGAGAACAGCTAAATTGATAAGAAAAGTGATACCTAATATTATGGCACTGTAATCCTCATGTCTTCAGTAAAGCATTATTAAGCATGGGGTGAAGTGTGGCCCTCCTGGCATACAAAATGGAAGGAGAGAACCATAGCAACAGAGAGTAGGCCAGAGTGGTCAATGAAGAAGCCCAGAACAGGCACCTGGAGAGAGAAATAACATCCAAGGTAGGTAGAACGTGCCAGTGCTCAGTAATGATTTTCAGTAATTTTCAAGGCAACACCAGACCCTCCTGTGATCATGCAGAATAATGATTCTATGATATTAGTTGATACTTAAAGGAAATACAACCTGATCCTTCACCTCCTCCACCCCTACCTCACAGAGGCAGGCAGTGTTGGGAATGTTTGGGCTATCTCTGATGTACCTCCCAAAATCATTTCCCCAAGAAAACACTGACACTGAAATAAGCTCTGTGTACTCGCCTTATGAATTCCACTTTCTCTTTATTCTACTCACAAACTCAATCATTCCCAGTTTCCAAATTACCACTTTTGTTCAGTCACATGTTTATAGATGACTTCACTCTGCTATTCCTTCATTTATTCTGATCTCATTGTTGGAATTGTTTCCAATCAATGTGCTCCATGTTTTGTTTGGGCCTTTTCTTCCCCCAGTGGGGAGGGCAGTGGGAAAAGCAGGAAGGAGCAGGTGCTTGGGGAAAAGTCCCAAATGTATTCAAACCGAAGTTACAGTGTAGGAAAATGTGCACTCCCAGCTTTTTGCATTTTTAATACTTCCATTCAAGAGAAGAGCAATATTTTTGTTATGCAATTTGCTTAGGCTCCTTTCACTATTTGTCTTGCACAGCAAGTTATCTGACTTCCTTCTTCTCTCACGGAAGTGGTGCGGCCTCCATTTAGTGGTCCTCCAGGACCCTGTACAATACACCATGTTGCCTTCCAGTCAGCCTCTGTGTAATCATCGCTAGATGAATTGCCCAGGCTACAGATGTTTCACTAATTATCTGTTCACCATAAGGATATGCAATCGCACTTGTATCCCTCCACACCCTCACTCATTACAATAATAATGTCCTGTTCCCTTTCTTTTTTTTTTTTTTTTTTTAAGATTTTTTATTTATTTGACAGAGAGAGAGATAGTGAGAGCAGGAACACAAGCAGGGGGAGTGGGAGAGGGAGAAGCAGACTCCCTGCCGGGCAGGGAGCCCGATGTGGGACTCGATCCCAGGACCCTGGGATCATGACCTGAGCCGAAGGCAGACGCTTAACGACTGAGCCACCCAGGCGCCCCCCTGTTCCCTTTCTACAGCTTCTCCATTCTTCAGGACTCCAGAGTGCTCCAGAAAAACAGGAATTGTTTTTCTCCTCCCTGAAATTAGTTAAACGTTCCTGATGCTAAGTAATCATTTGCAAAGTTAAACAACTGAAGAGCCAGAAGTGAGAATTTCTTTGACCAAATCCTCAGGACCCGGACAGTAAGAGTAGCTCCCCCCAAAATGGACTTCACCAAACCCAAGCATGATTTTTTTCAAGAACTTCACAGGCACAGTTTTCTTCATGTAAAACCTGTCCTATAAGACATAACTTCTAAGTAAACTCCAAAACTTAGAGATGGATTGTACTTGATTAATTCTGTATAGTGATGTTTAAACGAATATGGCTGGCCTCTTTATAGAGAGAAGGATGCACTATGCATCATGGAGGTCATTGTGCTATTCAGTAGAAAACTTCCTATTTCATTCATTCTTAATTTCTCCCATTTATAAAAGAGTTACTTCATTTGTTTTTTTTCCTACATCACAGGAGCATCGTGATGTTTTTGAAGTAGAGTTCAGCTTTCACGAAATTTCTTGCCATCTCTCAAGTACTTCACACTCTCTTTTCTTCCCACCGTTTCACATTCTAGTCCACTTGTGCTTCCTGCACCTTTATGCCCACTCATCCTTCAAGAGTCATTGTAAATATCACCAATCTTTTACCTAGCATCTGTCGTGAAGGGTTCTAGAAATATAAAAACTCTGTCTGCCATCAAGGAGTTTATAATAGAGTTAGGAGGGAAAGACGTGTGTAAACAAGTAAGCATTATAAAATGTGTAACCTGAATATAATTGGAGCACCACAGTGTTCATTCTCCATATCCTGTTGATTCCAAAAAAGTACAGTCTAACAGAAACTAGACAATTGAAAGTAATTCCAAAATAGGTGAGGGGAGTGGGGGATAGAGGCTCCTGGTTATGGAATGAATGAGTCAAGGAATAAAAGCTACAGCATAGGAAATATTTTAAAAAGAAAGAAAGAAATCCCAACTATTATGTGGTTCCATGAGAAATTATGTAATCCCAAAGAAGTATGGAATGAGTAACTCCTCGAGGAATACTTTCCAACGTAGTTCCTCATCTACTTATTTATTATATCCATTCTTCACTGTCTCCTCCCCACAGGCATGTGAGTTCTATGGAAGCAGATATTTTTGTTTTGTTCACTGAGGTAACTCAAGAATGGAATGATACCTAGCTCACAATAGTCATACAGTAAATATTTCTTCATTTCTGATCCTTAAGATATTTTGTTCGGGGCGCCTGGGTGGCTCAGTCAGTTAAGCGACCAACTTGTGAATTCATCTCAAGTCATGATCTCAGGGTGGTGGGATCGAGCCCTGCATCGGGCTCTGTGTTCAGTTCAGAATCTGCTTGCCCTTCTCCCTCTGCCCCTCCCCCCTTCCTGTCTCTCAAATAAATTTTTTTTTAAAAAGATATTTTGTTCAATTTTGTAACACCCAGTGCATATCTTTGTTTGGAAAAACAGGAGGTGGTCAAGAAGTACATGTTGTAAAACTTTAGGGAATAAATACGCTATATGCATTTGGGACCAAATTTTCAAGACCCGGAGGCTCTTCCCTTCTTAGGGTGGACTCTGGACCTAAACATGGGGTGGTCTTTGAACAATTTTGAAGATGAGTGTGATACTTTAAAACTGGGAATTATTACATTATTTCTAGCATTACTGGGCTTGATTTCCTTGCATGTCATTTTTCTGGATGGAGACAAAGAGAAAGCTGATGATACTACTGCTAAAAAAATATTTTCTCTCAATCTAATTTTTAAAATATAGAAAAACTCAGTCTACACACAACTCAACACATAGAACTCCTGTTATTTACCTGTATTGTATAATAAGATGTGTGTGTGAATGTATGTATGTATGTGCATATATGTATATATGTATGTATGTATATATATTTTTTAAATGCTGTGTCAAATGCAAATGAATAAAAGACATCTCATAGTATCTGGGGTCTCAGGGACTTATTGGTTTTATAAGCAAAACAAAATGTTATTTGCTATGAAGAGCTGTGTTCAATAACATCAGAATTCTTCCTCATTCTCTTGGGCCACAAATCAAACAAGAAAATAAAAGAGAATCTCTACTAAGTCTGATTGGCTGTTGCATGGGTTCAGTGCTTTCCTTTAGCAAACAGAAAGCAGTGGACAGGAAGTTTTAGTTTTTAAAAAAATGATATAATTTCTAAAACAGAAGGAAATGCAGGGCAGGTACCACTTGAATGTCAACCAATGGGGACTTACCTAAGCAACACAAAACAAATGAGGCTGTAAATGACCAAAGGCAAGTTTTTAAAACTCACATCTACTAGTTACCAAGTATCACCTGATTATCATAATTTGAATTTGAAACAGGAAACCAGGATTTAGCAATATAAGGTAGGTATCAGTAGGGAACATCATACAGAGCAGATGCAAAAAATGGTTATGAATTTTGATTAAAGTCCTTTTTAAAAAGCTTTGCTTTAGGGGCATCTGGGTGGCTCAGTCGGTTAAGCATCTGCCTTCAGCTCGGGTCATGATCCCAGGGTCCTAGGATCCCAGGGTCCTAGGATCGGGCTCCTGGATCAGCGGGGAGCCTGCTTCTCCCTCTCCCTCTGCCTCTCCCCTGTTCATGCTCTCTCTCTCTCTCTCTGTATCTCATATGAATAAATAAAATCTTTAAATAAAATAAAAAAATAAAAGGCTTTGCTTTAGACTTAATCTGATTAATTCCTCTCAGTAGATTGCACTGTTTTGTTTGGTTTAGTTTTTTCAAAAATTCACTTCTATCATCTCCTTTCACGAGATGACTTTGCAATTTCTCCACTAGACACAGTATATTTTCCTGGTCCACTGATATTGGGTTTGGCCAAATGATGCTTTGTTCAGTGGAATGTGAGCAGAAGTGCCAGTGTGCCTATTCTGAAACTAGGCTTAAGAGCCACCCCATGTTTCTATTTGCCCCTCCTGCACTTCTGCCATTAACATTAGAAGAACCTGCCCTGTCCTGCCTGTTGGACCAAGGAAAATGAAAAACACATAGAGCTGACCTGCCCATATCAGCAGTTTGGAGCCATGTTCTGCTGGTCCCAGCCTATCTGCAGATGTGGGAAGAGGAGTAAAATGATGTCAACCATGAATTTTGTCCAAGATCTTAACCCCAAAAATCTTCAGTAAACTTCCCAAAATTGCATTTTGTTTCATGAAGCTGGATTCCTTGTCAAAGGTGGGAAAAGAACTGGGATTGTGAACAGGCTAGGGTAGGGCTGAAAGAGATGTAGCCCCCACGAATGAAAGCAATAGCCAAAAACAGGTGACAAATGAAAACATAAATCTACTTATGACTTTTAATAAATATACTATAAGGTAAAAAGTATAATCTGGTGGCTCAATTTAGTGTCTCCATGAATTTTGGCTGTAATTTATGATCTGACATTGCTGAATGACTGAGAATTCTTATTTCTTTCTGAAAAATACATTCATTGATTTTCATCATTGTACTGCTGGGGAAAATATTAGACAATTAGATTTGGTGACAATAGGGCAGAATTACTACATAGTAATTTAGCATGCTCCCTCTCTACTTCTGCAGAATACTCACCAAATGTAAGATTTCAGTATTTCAAGGGCTAGGGCCTCTTGTAGTGTTGTAGGGTGACTATGAGTGGAGGCAGAGGGAGGACAGAAATGACTGAGAAAGGAAGCTGAGACAAATATCTACCAGCTCTGACACTTGTCCCCACTTGTCACTGCTGACCAACATTTTGGGATAAGGGAAGAACAGCTAAAGGAGAGAAGAAGAGGATGGTGGTAAGAATGAGAGAGAAGTTGTTAAGGCATGAGGGATGCTGTGTGCAATTGAAACAAGGCTGGCAGATCATAGGAAAAAGTCTTTGCTGTTATTGTTTGAAACGGATCAAAATAAAGAGAAACTGAACCACCCAAAAGAGCAGAGTGGGAACTCTCACTCTTAGTCTCCCTAACATTCAGTGAGTACCCACCAATATATCCTCCGTGGACTCACTGAAGAGAAGAAAGACATGCATAGAGCCCCAGAAGCTCCTATCCTCCACAGCCACTGCCTTGCTCCCTCTCACTTGGCTTTGAGATCTTAGCAAGTAACTGGCTCTGCAGGGTAGTTGAATGAAAGAACAGATTGACTGCGGAAACTGAGCTCCAGAGACCCCTCTTTCTACCAAAGGAATTTTCTCCAGCAGGAAGCTCCATTGTTATATAGCCACAGGGTTGTTCCCTGCCCTCTTTCTCTGTAAATATTTGAAGCATTATAGGGGAGGAGTCCCTCTTTACCAGAGCCCTCTCTATGAAGCTTTTAATCTATCTAGCCAGGCTTCAAATTCTCTTCTCTGGGATCTTGGAGGCTGGGGAGGAGAAAAATTTAGAAAGAAAGCAAACAAGCTAAACAGTAGATACAAACACCTTGAGTTAACGAGATCTGAGAATAGGAATCTGGGTATTGGATATGCTCTGGCCCATTTCTGCTTGGAAGTCTTTTTTCCCCTTAAACTGTAAAGTGCATTTATTAATAGTATTCAATTCTGCTACAGAAAATAGGATGCAGAAAGAATGAATGAAGTTCATAAGATGTGCTGATCACAGATAAATAATATGAGGCATATTCAACTGTCATAGGTAGAACGGTGTTCACTGAAGTTGGCCAAGAATCAGTTTATAACCATGATACACTAAATAGATGGACGGCATCCCAGGAACTAGATAATCCCGAGGTTCTAAATCCACCTCCCATTAATCATCTCCATTCTGGTCCCACATTTTCTCTGCCCAGAAATTCAAGTAAGATCCATAGTTGCTCGTGAGGCTAATTGGCAAGCTACAGCTATCAGCCCGGCTAACGTGCCTCTACATCTTTCCTGGATGACAAACATGTATATTGGCCAAATATACCTCCCATCTGATTGAGTCCCCTTGATTAACATCAACTTGCCTTAATAACCACACCATCAGTAGAAGAAAGCTGTTGAGGTAGAGAAAGATGGACAGAGAGAGAGAGACAGAGAAAAACGTATGAATATTGCATACTCTAGAATACAGGTAGGATGGTCCTGCCACCCCATTTTCACCTTATCCTACATGTATTAGCTTTTCCTATATTTCCCCTTGCCTTTCACTGTTTAATTTTATTCAATAAACCAATACACCATGATTCAAGCATCTTAATTTTGTCTTTGAGCTTCTCTGTTGTTCTGTGACCTCTGGGATACCTGCCTCATAATATAGTTGGAGACTATCTTTGCTTCAAGTACTCGAGGTAATTTCCCATACAACAAAATAATATTTTACACCATTTTATACAGACACTACTTATATATATACTATATGCACAAGAGGAGTCCATGTATGTGTGTTTGTGCATACCTCCTTTGTGTGGCCAGCAAGAGTTTGGTTCAACATACTAAGCTGAAACTCCTTAGTATGGCTCAAAAGAGCCTCTCACTTTAAACACTCATTACTATTCCAACCTTCCATACCACTATCCCCACCTGCTCCATACAGGTTATATACCAACCAGACTAAGTACATGAAATGGTCTCAGTCATGACGTACACTCTCACTCCTTAAGATCTCTGAATGTGAGCTTCCTCTGCATAAAATGTCCCTCTCTGCCTTTTGAAATGTTGTTATGAGTGGCCCAATGATGGCCTCTGTATAGTGGCCTCTATGCTGTTTATTCGCAGCAGACTGAGACCCATTCACTCAAAAACTTGCTTTGTCGACGTCACATTTTTACACATCCAGCTGTTCTTAAGATTACATTTATTTATTTGAGAGACAGAGAGTGAGAGAGAGAGAGAGAGAGAACATGGAGGGGGGGCAGAAGAAGAGGGAGAAGCAGACTTCCCACTGAGCAGGGAGCCTCACACTGGGCTCAATCCCAGGACCCAAGATCATGCATGACCTGAGCCAAAGGCAGACTCTTAACAGACTGAGACACCGAAGCGCCCCTACACATCCAGTTGTTTTAAATACATCCCTAAAAAGCAGATTTTTCGCCATTTAGAGCCTGCTGCTTTGCACACCCTACAAAACTGTGCCCAACATCTGTTAGCCATGGATAAAATAGACCCTGCATTTATAAAGACCCCAAGCCGCCACTGTCCTCTGCAGCTCTCAGATCCAAAGACTCCCTACTGTGCCGCTGAGCAACAGTACCTAGACCCGCAAGTCCCCTCTCCAGTCCCCTTCTCCCCCAGTAGTCCCCTTGCCCTCCCCTTCTGGATGGTTTCCACCACCCCACTCCACCCTAGAGCCACCCACCCCAACCCCCTCTGACTCAACTCCCACCTCAACTACCCCACCAATCCCTGTGCCTTGTAGCTTCTCAACGGACTCCTCCTGTAAGTGACTTAAACTGCTTGCAAACCTGTCAGAGCATTGCCTAAAGTCTGTCTGTGCTACTGCCACCTTGTGGTCATATCTCTTTCCTTCATCAGCCCTGAAATCCTTCACCCTATAAATAGCGTTTATATATTTTAGGACTCCGGGACAAATCACCTTCTCTGTGAAGACTTTAATGACATCCTCAAATAGTCCCTTCCTCCCTTTTGCTTCCATAGTATAATCTCTCTATTATAGTACTTTCTCCATTATAATGTAACTAACATCTCTCCAGACTATGAGTTCTAGAGGGCATAAACAATACCTATTTTATTTTTACCTTCCTTGTTCCTAGAATTGGATTTAGCAATAGTAGATTCTCAATAAATATTTTTTCCAAATAATTTTTTCCGAATATTAAATGCTAATTTACTATATGAACTCAATCAATAAATATGGTGAGAGGACAATCAATATGTAATGCATAATACAGTGTGTAATCAGTATGGATAGGGACAGAGTTGTCTCTGCAAGCAACTTATGCTTACCCGCTACAAATAGATCTGGACATCTATAGCCCTCTGAGAAGGGAGTCAATCCCCTACCTCACTCCTACCTTCATCAGCCAAACATACTATTGAGTGAAAATGCCGAACTGGGTAGATGTGGTGAGTTAGTTTAGGACAGAAAAGAGCTCAACATAGATTTTAAAAATACACTCAGGTATGATATATGGGAGTAGAAAGGCTCAAAAAGAACACCTATCACCTACATGGTATGACAGGAGTATAGTAAATAGGGCAGCACAGTCTGATGGATCTGAAACTCCTAAAGGGCCTCAAGCCGTACAGAATTTCCTCAAAACACCATGGGTCAGCATAGAAGATCTAAAACTCCTGGAAGACCCCAAGCTCCACAGAATTCCTCATAGCACCATGTGTGGTACAGAATAAGAGATCTGAAGCTCCAAAAGACACCAAGTTCTATTTAATTTCTCACGGCCCCACAGCACAGCACAGCAGAGTAGAGATAGCTAGATGGAGTTCTGTGATAGGTGACGCTGTAATGGCTTCATGGGGAACCTCAAGCATCCCCAAAAGGAACTAAGATGTTCCCCATATTGCAAGAGTCAAGTGGATATGCTTTTAAACACGGGAGTTCCATAAAGGTTTTGTTGTCTCTGTAAGGCACCAGGAAAGTTGATGTGATGTGGACCATGTGAGCTTAACACCAGCTGGGTCCCCAGGTCTTCAAGGACTACCAGTCAGGATTAACACAGACACAACCAAGTGCTATATATCAGCAGCAGATGCCAGCAAGGACAGCTAATGATAAATGAAGACCAGATGCCACCATTTCTCAACCACAGGGTAGCACTATATAGGTTGTTCCCTCAAGTCTCCATCTTTTCAGGATGAGGTTGAGTGGAGGAAGTGGAGTTGACTGAGAAAGCCCAGAAGTGACTGACATTAGTCTGAGTTATGTAAGACTGAATTTCTACCATTAGGCCAAATAGCCATTCACATAGAAATTAACTTCATTATATGAAAATTTTAAAAGAAAGTATTTTGATACACTTGAGTAAGTGGCCTTTAAAATCCATACCCTTTATACATATTTCAAGTACCTACTATGTGCAAAGCACTGTGCTGGGTGCTTGGAGGATACAATGCTGGGTCAGACATCATCCTTAAATGAGTCTAGTTTGGGCAAAAATGTGATCATACAAAGTGATTATGTCAACCTGAGATGGTTTACAGAGAATCCAAGAGCTCTAAAGAGGTTCACGAAGGTCAGAAATAATATTGATGTCATTTATTCGGGGAAGTTACATGAAGAAGAGTGCATTTGGAGGAACAACGATGAAATTCCAATATTTTGAGTGTCCTTTAAGACTGTAATAAAGCATTTAAATTTACAGGGATCAGATTTGTACAAGCAGATGGCAGACAAATCATCTATTGATTTAATGTTGCCTTTTCTAAAGCACTATCACCCACGTGTTGACTTGAAGCCATTGCAAAATCACCATTTTTGATGTCTCCATAATGAAGCAGGAGGGTCAGAAATAGCATTTAGTGTCAGAGGACTTGAAACTGAACATTGTAGCACCAACAATCAAGTGAACATCTAAAGATAAACTTTAATGCTTTCACCTCAGCTTTCACTATTTGCTTCCTCTCAACTGCACCAGAAGTAACTAAGAGACTGTCACATTCCTGTAACCATGGAAGTTCTTAGCCACTTGAATGACACTTGAAACAGGCCCAGCAAACAAAGAGGGTTACTCTTCAAAGGCCACAGTACAGGTCAGAGGCCAAGGTAGGAAAAAACTAGGAAAATGCCAGCACAGAGACTCACATGATCCTCAGTGGTAGCAGTCATAAGATCAGAAATAAGGAAGAGAATGTACACCAGGCAAAGTAGTTGACAATCTTCTTTGAAAGCTGATTCAATGTTTAATTGATTCTCTGAACCACTTGGCTACCAAAATGAACAAGTAAGAGATAAAAATAGAAACTGGAGAGGAAAGATGAAACCTCTCAGCTGTACTCTAAGACAAG
The DNA here is from genome assembly GCF_004348235.1 of Phoca vitulina. Classification (NCBI taxonomy): domain Eukaryota; kingdom Metazoa; phylum Chordata; class Mammalia; order Carnivora; family Phocidae; genus Phoca; species Phoca vitulina. The sequence goes on along the minus strand of NW_022589711.1, from coordinate 65,381,531 downwards.
CTAAATGCAAGATCATGAACAAGTGTTTCTGCTTTTCTGGGTCTGTTTCCTTGTTGATCTGAAGAAAATTAACTGAATGGTTTCCATGTTCCCTTCCAGCTACGGAAGTTTAATAGAATCCCAGTACAAATAAAAGGAGTGAAAAAATAACTTAAAAAATTGTCTAGGAGAAGGGACAAAAAAAGGGGGAGAGGGAGAGAATCAAATAGGGGAGAGTGAAATAATTTTTTTCTATTGCCTGTATAAATATTTCAATTGTAACATGCAGTTTGCTATACATTCTTACCCATGATGTATTCTTGTTTCCACTGTCTGAGACCTAAATCCAATGCCTTATAACCCAACTCACATTGACAAAATGTGGTTGGTGGAATAGAGAAGAACCTAGGCATTTCTTGTCAAAGTGGATGTTTTATCTCAAAGACTAGAGTCACAAAGTTGAGCCATGCTACATAATATTCCTGAGAAATATGTGCAATAATTTTTATCAAACCTACATTATTTTGTTTTGATTTTGCTTTATGTGGATCATTAATCCCAACTATACTTGGTCTTAAGCACATAAAAGCTGACCTCTGTTACCTGCAGTTCTCATTTTATTCACCAAAATGGCATATCACTACATACTGATGTCTTCTCCTTTAGAAAATCCTCAATTGTTCAGAAAAGACAATAAAATACATCTTTGTTTAAAAATTCTAAAATGCTTATGCTATTTGTGAGCACCATTATTGAACCATGTACAGACCACACAGGCATTCTCTTATCCCTCCAGTTCTTTTACTCTCCAAAAACACTAATATAGTTAAAAAGAGCTCTGGAATCTAACATTATTATATTAGCTTCAGGTTGGGATGCCAACTTACCATGAAGTCTCACTAAATTCACAGGTATGAAACACATTCCCCTAACACAGGAGCTCATATTCAGTGATAAATTTCTCATGCGAATGAAAAATCTCCAAATGTGTATGTTCAATTTACCATGCACAATTTAAAATACATAATACATATACATATTATTAATATACATTTATATAATAAATAATATTATATATAAATGTTCTACAAATAAATGTGTTCTGATTATTAATCCAGAATCTATAAAGGATGTTAAGTTAAATAAGGCACAATTCCCAAACTCAGAAAACTTAAAAACTGGTTAAAGAGATAAGACCAGAGGATCACTTTTCTATATGAAGTATTAATAAAAATAACAGTTAACATTTACTGACTATTCACTATGTAGAAGCCACTTTTGCATGACACTTAAATGTATTGAGTTATTTAATTGACACAATAACTTCCTATGGTAGGTGCCATTATTAAATTCATTTTATAAATAAGAAAAGTAAAGTTTAAAATACACTGTTTGTATTTATAAGATGTTTTATGTAAGCCTCATGTTAACCACAAAGCAAAAATCTACAGTAGATTCACAAGAAATAAAAAGAAGGGATCAAAACATACCACTACGGACAATCATCAATTCACAAAAAGACAGCAAAAGAGGAAAATCCCTGAAAGATTGTACACTGAAATTATAAGACACTGATGAATAAAACTGAAGAAGACACAAATAATGGAAAGATATTCTGTGCTCATGAACTGGAAAAAATATAGTTAAAATGTCCATACTGTCCAATGCCATCTATAGATTCAATACAATCCCTATCAAAGCTCCAATGGCATCTTACACAGAAATGGAAAAACAATCCTAAAATTCATATAAAACCACAAAAGATCCCAAAATAGACAAAGCAACCCTGAGAAAGAAGAACAATGCTGGAGACATATGCTTCCTGATTTTAAACTTTATTATAAAACTACTATAACCAAAACAGTATGATACTGGCATAAAAACAGACATATAGACCAATGGAACATAATCAAGAATTCAGAAATAAACCCATCATAAACAGTCAACTAATATTTGACAAGGAAGCCAAAAACACTCAATGAAACTTCAGCTGAAACTCAATGAACTCTCCCACAAATGGTGCTGGGAAAACTGGATAATCATGCAAAAGAATAAAACTGGACCCTTATTTTGGACACAAAATTTAACTCAAAATAGATTAAGACTTAAACATAAGATCTAAAACTGTAAAACTACTAGAAAAAAAGGGGGGAAGCTCCTTGATATTGGTCTTAGCAATGATTTTTCGCATATAATACCAAAAGCACAAGCAACAAAAGCAAAAATAAACAAGTGGGACTACATCAAACTAAAATCTACTGCACAGAAAAAGAGACAACTAGAAAAATTACAAGACAACCTATGGAATGGGAGAAAGTATTTGCAAACCATCTATCAGACAAGGGGTTAATATCCAAAATATATAAAGAACTCATCCAACTCAATAGAAAAATAAACCAAACAATCCAACTAAAAAATTGGCAGAGGACTTGAATAGATATTTTTCCAAAAAATACATACAAATGGCCAGTAGGTACATGAAAAGAGGCTCAACATAACCAATCATCAAGAAAAGGCAAATCAAAACCATAATGAGATATTACTTCACATCTGTTAAAATGATGATTATCAAAAAGACAAAAGATGACAAGTATTGTCAAGGATGGTGAGAAAAGGGAACTTTTATGCACTGTTGATGAGAATGTAAATTGGTGCAGCCACCTTGGAAAACAGTATGGAGTTTCCTCAAAAAATTAAAAACAGGCACACCTGGGTGGCACAGTCGGTTGAACGTCCAACTCTCGGTTTCAGCTCAGGTTGTGATCTCAGGGTTGTGGGATCAAGCCCTGCGTCAGGCTCCTGCTCAGCACAGAGTCTGTTGAGATTCTCTCTCCTCTCCCCCTACCCCTCCCCCCAGTCCACGCTCTCTCTAAAATAACTAAATAATTCTTTTTTAAAAAGTTAAAGACAGAACTACCATATGACGCAGCAATCCCACTTCTGGGTATGTATCCAAAGAAAATTAAATCAAGATATTGAAGAGAGAGCTGCACTCCCATGTTCATTGCATTACAGCATTATTCACAATAACCAAGACAATGAAAACAACCTGAGTGTCCATGATGAATGGATAAAGAAAATGTGGTGTGTTTCTGTGTGTGTGTATTATATATGTGTGTATATAATGTGTATATATGTATAATAATACACACACACAATGGAATGTGATTCATCCATAAAAAAAGAAGAAAACCTTGCCTTTTGCAATTGCATGGATGGACCTTGAGGGCATTATGCTAAGTGAAATAAGTCAGACAGAGAAATACAAATACTGTATGTTCTCACTTACATGTGGAATCTGAGAAAGCCAAACTCAGAGAAATAAAAAGTAGAATGGTGTTTGCCAAGGCTGGGGACCTGGGGGAAAGTGGTGAAGGTGGTCAACAGGACAAATTTCCAGCTAAAAGATGAGTAAGTTCTGGGGATCTAATATACAGAATGGTAACTACAGTTAACAATACTATATTAAATACTTAAAAATTGTTAAGAGAGTAAATCTTAAGTGTTATCACCACACCAAAAATAAATAAATAAATAAGGTAATTATGTGAGAGGGATGGAAATGTTAACTAACTTTATTCTGGTCATCATTTCACAATATAGATGTATACCAAATCATCACATCATATACCTTAAACTTACTAGTATGTCAGTAATATCTCAATAAAGCTGGAAAAATAAATAAGAAAAACGGATATAGAAAGGGTATGTAAATCTCACACACATAAAAGTCGAAGTCAGAATTCTAAGCAGGCATTTGTTAACCACTGTGCTATATTGCGTTAATACACCAGACACAGTATAAACAAGGGCACAAGGCAGCCAATTATCAATTAGCAAATGAGTGGTGCAAATAATGTGTAGTTAAGGATAATATGACATTTGATGAGTCCCTGCTACATTTAGGCTTTGTGCAATCCAGAGCCAAGACAGTGAATATTTATACTTTATGCTGTGGGTTTTACACCAATGGTTGAATGTTTGATTACCACCTACTTTATGCAGAGCCTCAATGACTTGCTTCATAAAATAAATTCCATGTGTGCCGACTGCCAGGAACCCAAAATGTATATCATTGCTCATTAATACATTGAAGATTTTACCAAAAGTATTCTCTTAAAGTCTTCTGCATCTCAAGAGGGAAAAAATAACCCATTAAAAGCATAGTTCTTCTGCTTAGTTCCACCTTGAACTATGTAACAGTTCATCCTAAAACAGTAATCACCTAAGAATTTATGCTGCATGTACCCAACAAGATCTACAATTAAAACAGCAAACCTTCTCTATGTTATTTTCTTCTGTCATTTTCTATGCAAATCTACCATTTAGTCAAAGCCAAGTATCTGTCTTGACTAAGGTCTTACTAAATTGAATCTTTACATTGCTTTTAGAAGCAAAGCAAAGAATGGAAACACACAGTGAGCTTTAGTCCTAAAGTACTCCACAATACTGAAATTGCAATCATTTAAATAGTCTCATTTCTCCAAAATGAAATAGAATGTATAGGGAAATGGAAATTTTAATTTACTATGAAGAGCCTAATTAGCTTTGTAGATAAGAACTAAAGGTTTGTGTGGGTTTCTCCGGCCTGCCCTAACCTCCCAGGCTACTCAGACAGATCATTAAATAAATTCATCTGCAGTTGGTTTTGTTGGCCCCACAAAAGTGACCAGTGGCTCTGCTCTGGCCAAACCAATAAATAATAAAATTGAGATTGACATAATTCCTAGGAACCACTATCTCATCACAACATTTCTAGCAACCTCTGTTACTAAGAGAGCTCTGCATACTTTTCACTAGTGTCTAAGCCCACACTCTCCTTTAGGGAGCAATTCAAGCCCCACCTCCTACATGAAGGGGTCCATAACTGCCCCCACTTCAGGGGACTCACTCTACTATGGACCTCTGGGACGTGTGTTTTCTGCATCTCTCAGCTTTTGTTGTTCTTTATTAAGAGCAGAATATACCCTACCTGAGCACAAGATGTTTCTGCTCTAATTCCTTTGTATCCTTAAGTTCACCTAGGACAGTGATTTGCACATTGTAGCGGCTCACAGCTTCAGAGCATTCTTCTTTAAGCCGTATTTGTTAAGAGCCTAGTTTTTTAGACTCTAAGCAGTATGCTTAAAGAACTTCATTAAAATAGGATACCACACCTCACAAGGAGGTGTAATTGTGAGGCCCCAGTATGCTTGAGAGGCTCTGGGGGAATTTTCTGGGCTAAACTGGCAAACACCACATTCTCTAGTCTGTAATATTCAGGCAGGTTCATCCTCAACACCTTTTAAAACTTCACAGATCTGGGCGCCTGGGTGGCTCAGTTGGTTAAGCAACTGCCTTCAGCTCAGGTCATGATCCTGGAGTCCTGGGATTGAGTCCCACATCGGGCTCCCTGCTCAGTGGGGAGTCTGCTTCTCCCTCTGACCCTCCTCCCTCTCATGTTCTCTTTCACTCTCTCTCTCTCAAATAAATAAATAAAATCTTTAAAAAAAAAAAAAAACTTCACAGATCTCACATTCCCCCTCTAACGATGTGTTTTACTTTCCTTACATTCCTGTTTTATTTATTTCCTATGATGCTTCTCTAGGACAAAGAAATTTAAAAGAAATTTTTAAAAATTAGACCAAAATATAACCTAGAAAGGTCCTATATGAGAATTTTTTTCCAAGGAAAAGGGCAGGCAGGAAGAGTACCTTGGGCCTGGGCAGAGTTTTAAAATCACAGTCAGGATAAGAGTAAGAATGACTTTGATTTCAAGTGACAGGAAACCAATTTGAACCAAATAAAGGGAGAAGAGTGGGAACTTTTATAAGAATTCTTAGTAATCTCATGAGATCCAAGTTCTGTAGAACAGCTCACATCAGTTCTTTAAATGCCAGTATTTCTCTCTCCATTTCTCATAGCTCATCATTGCTGCCCTTCACATATCTGTTTCATCTATCTATCCCACTGTTCCTTCACTTACCCTGACTCTCACATTCTCTCTCAACAGCACTCTCTGCTTCTCTTGTCCATATGGCAGTAAACTTGGCCACCAGCAGCTCTGAAAGAGCACATCTCATAGCTTCAGTTATCAGACAAGTCATTGAAGAGGTTTCTCAATTTTAGTCCAAAGTCTTAGAAGAAGATGCTAATTGGCCCAGTTTTAATCAAATGCCCAAATCTGGAACTAAAGACTATAGCCAAGAGATAAAGTCACGTTGTCCAAAATGGCTGCCCCACGATAACTGTACAAGTGGGGGTAAATCAGAAAAAGGAAAGAGGGGATCTAAGAAGAAACAAAGTATTCTATGTGGTAGATTTGACCCTTGGCAGGTCCCCTACCTCCAAGAGGAGGCCCTTTTGGTAATTCCTTGTCTGTTATATTTTGCAATGAAACAGAATGCCAAAATGTCTTCACCAGCAAATAAGGGAGTTTTAGTCATCCTAACTGGACACAGTGGTCATATGCTCCTACAGATTGATAGATATATTCAACTTATATTTAAGTCACAATGAAGAAGTCCTGACTCCATAGAAGAACGCAGATTAAATAACTGATTAAAGCCTGGTGATAGTTACGTAAATTTATGGTATGTCAAGAAAATAGTCTTTAGCCACTAAGATCATGCTTCTAAAGAAGTTGGAATTATACACAACAATGCTCACAACAAAAGTTGCAGTAAAAGAACAAGGTGTAGAACTTCCATAGCCTAATTCCAAATACACAATATGTTGAAAATATTCCAATAAAGCAATAGTTATATATGGATGTCAGGGTTACAATGAGTTTTATTTTCTTCTCTATATCCTTCCAGTATTTTCTGGATTTTTCCTACCAAAAACTATATTATTTTATGATCAGAAAGATGAAGGGTTAAAAAGCTTAGTAAAGGGTTCATTAAAGTGTTTGATATGTGTCACTAAAGGGTGGGTTGTTCCATATGTACCCAGGGAGCTATGGTTCAGAAATTTTGCTGTTCTCCTGGTTATCAGCAATACTGCCCCCATTTCAGGGGACTCACTCTACTATGGACCTCTGGGACATGTGTTTTCCACATCTCTCAGCTTTTGTTGTTCTATATTAACAATAATATAGAACTAATAATTTTGTTGTTCTATATCACCAACAGTTCTCCTGTTGGTGAACCCAGAGAAGATTTGCCAGAAAACGTACTAAGTTGTTGGGGATGAAGAGAGGACCGAAGGAAAAAGGAAAGTCTGAAAATGGGCCAAGTGCTCACTCCACATCCCATATACAGGCATTCCCACTTCACAGACAAGCTGTGAACCCAGGCCTGCCACACCAACATCATTATCCTTGCATCTCCTCTGTGGATCAATCCCATAGCCATAGCCTTTCTCTACTGACTGTTGCCCTATTGAAACAAAAAATGTTCAGCTGCTTTCCTTTCCTATAGTCCTGCCCTGCCCAAGCCCCTAATCACAGAACCAGATCAAGGGAACCACTTTTAGTCCAGCAGCAGTGAAGACAAAGTCTTGGGCCAGGTTCCAGACAAGTCTAGTGGACATTCATAACTGGCCTTACAATTCCCTAACCTTAACTATCCTGAGGATCAAACACTCTCTGTAGGTCTGTGATCTTGCTCTTGGATTAGCAGTATCAGCTTAATTTTTAACAAGAAAAAAAAAAAAATCAAAGTTATAAGCTTACAAATTCTGTGTCTGTAAAGTTCAAGGGAACTCTCCAAATTTATAATCCAAGGCAGTTCTGATAATCATAGAGTCCTACACCCTGACAGAGGAGTGAACATTTAAATGATGAAGACTCTTTCTTTGTGTTTACCAAGATGGACATTCAGGCAACCTTTGTCCTCCCCCGTCTTTCAAACTGGAGAGCATTTGAGAACCAGGTCAATTACGCTCTTCCCTGGGTGGCTGAAGGAGCTTTAAAAAATGTTGTTGTCGCTGTGTCCGATCAAGTGGAGAGGAACAGAAATATGACTTGGGAGTCTCAAAAGGTATTAGGCAGCATGTTAGGTAGAAATTAAATTCCATTTGCTGGGATTCCATATAATGCCCCAAGAGAGCAAAAATGTTCGATTCTCTTTATTAGTGCTGGATTTATGGTTCAAAATGAAGATTAAATTAAGAAAAAAATATCAAATTTGATGTTCTAAATAGCTCTTTAAATTCAAGATCCTCAGCCGTGTGCTTCAGGATCTGATCTGGCCTCTCTGATCCCAGAGTCTCTCCGGAACTAATCTGTTGAGTCATTGCTACTGAACCAGTTTTTATAAGGCTACTTTCATCATGCTAGCCCTTTGCTCAGAAAACCATATAGCTTTTGAATATCCATGAAACAAGTCTGGATCCCTCAGCCCAGGTCTCGAGGACTTCTCAAATCCGGCTTAACCACACCCAGCCCACCAGCAGCGCCAACACATCTTCTTCCCCTCACCTGGGATGGCACTTCTTTGTCCCACAGACATGTCCCACCTTACCCCAGCCTCTGGCCTTTCCCTGTGCTGGTGCCCTCCACTCCAAGCATCAGAATCTATTCTCAATGCCCAGGGAAGCCCTCTCTCTTTGTTAATCCTTCCATGGCCTTTCCAGGCCACATGAGTCTCACCCTTCTCTGAATTCCTGTAACCCTGACTGGCCTGACAATTAACATTCACTGACAATCCACTACAGGCTGGGCTCTCTACATGTTCTTTTGCAGTATTATTCCATCTCATCTTCAGAAGAACCCTGTAAGACAATCACTATTACCTTATTTCATTGTCAATGAGGGAAGTGGGATGTTAACATAATGTAGCTCCTCTGAGAGCATGAGCTCTACGGAAGCAGTACTGTGTCATTTCCCAAACACATCCCCTCCTTACTGTCTAGTGACTGGTGCCCCTAAAATATTGTGTTTTACCCACAAAACATTACAGAATTTAAGTGGAAAAGCTAAAGTCCAAATCTGAATCTGTCTCCAGACACTGTGGCTTTATGTGCACGTACAGACACAGGCAATGGGCAAGAACGCACTAGAGATAGGCTGGTCGTGTGCTGTCGCTCAGGGTAAGCGCTCCCAAACTGTACCCTCGCTGATCAGTGCCAGAGCCAGCTGAGCGGCACAGGAGCTTCAGCACACACTCCCTACCCACAGTCTCCACACACATGCACAGTATAAGGAAGAGCCCCGTGCAGGCTGTGCAACGGCCACATCCAGGCATCTCCCAGGCACCATCACCACCCCCTCCCGCCACACTGCCACTCTGAGCCCCTCCGACATGGACAGAGAAGTGCTGTTTGTTGCTGTGAAAAGAGCAGAGCCAAGGTAGCCAGAGACCACCCTTGTATATACGCATACACCTGCCCTCCAACACTCCCAAATGGACTCACCCAATGAATATAATCTGCTCGACTTTAAAACCTCCATCATATTCACATCAAATTCAGATGTGACTGAATTTGCCTCTAGTATACAAAAATTACAGAGGATTCATACTAAGTGAGACCTACTTGTTTGCATAGGTAATGACCAATAGTGCCAACCTATGCATCGCTATAGCCCTTTGCTATTTGAGGGTCTGAATCTCTGGGGGTCCTGATAAAAAGCATGGATACTCACTCATATGGCTTCTGAATTATGACATCTTAACAGTCTCCAAGTGAAAATAAATTTAGAAAAAGTAATGTCCTATATAACCCTTCTGATCAAAGGGTAAATCAAAATCATATGCCTTATTTTTTTTCAGTTCAACACAAGGAAGTATTGACTAAGCCTGGGGCCCTATGTTTTAATTTAACATGTCCATGATACCTGCTGGATCCAAGAACATTTCATCTGGTTCCTTGGCTCATGGTACTCACTGTAATAAATAAAGATTTTCTTATTAAAAATAATGTTCTTATCCAAGAGTTTAATAGATCAATATTCACAGATCTGCTTATTATACATCCTCGTTTTAACCGTACAGAAGCATTGAATTAAACGCAATGAAAAATGAAACAATGTGTCAATGCTTAGTTGTTTCTCAGCATTTGGGATTTATGGGGCTGCGACCATAATTAGTTGATGGGAACGTAAAAGAATCAAAGACTATGAGATGGTGTTCAAGCGAGGTAGGAGAGAACACACTCCTGCCCTGCTAATACACGGGAACAGTTACATACTGTTCCTCTAAGTTTACATATTGACTTCAATCAATTCAAATACCGAAAGGCTCCCCTCATTCTAATATTTGTTTTCCTTTCTCTGGAGTTGTACATACCTCCCTCTCCCCTCCTAGACTATGCACTAACTGAATGCTGAGGTGAGGTTTTATTCACCTTTGTATCTTCCCATTCCCAGCACTGTGCTTGCAACAGAACATGTGCCTCTTAGGTAAACAGTGGGGGAACTGAATTTCTGGAAATAAAAAACATAAGAAGAATTTCACTTGGTTAAATAATTAGGGCCTTTACTGGGGCCTACTCTGTGCTGAGTGCTGGACCAGATATCTTACAGGTACCAGCCTTCATCTCCACAACAGCTCCAAAAGTTGGGGTTTTTCACAGAGGAGGAAGTAGGCTTAAACAAGGTGAAAAGCCTGGTCCCACAGGCAACGGGCAAGCTGTCAGGGGTAAAACAGTCCCCAGAGCCAGGGGTGTCTTTCCATCTCGAGCAGGCTGCTTCTTTGAAAATATAAACCGAGGCCTGGTAGCCCCTCATAGAGGTCCGCATGGGCGCCTTCTTCCCACTCCCCCCAGGGGAGCCTGTGATCTCCAGTGCCACTTGCAGCCCCTTCTTCCCCCAGAGCCTGTCACTGCCTGCTGTGTGTGGGCGCCTGTGCGCCCCCAGGGCAGCAGTTAGAGGTCAGCCACCCGCAACTTCAGCTGCCAACGTTTTTAAGAAGGCAATGAAATTAGAGTGCAAATTTGGGAATTCCTGTGCCACGACGTGGCCTCTGCGGGGTTCCGTCTGTCAAGACTCAGGAAGAGTAGGCTGTGCAGACTTCAGAAATTGTCATTCATTTGATGGCTTTGAATTATTTCTTCTGGGAAAACCCATTGCTGTGCTCAAGGCATTATCGATTTTATCTTCTCCTTCCCAGCAATAAGACTTACTGCCAAATTTCCTGCCGAAGCATAATTAAAAATTCCATTCTGAGACCATCTTTATATACAAACCTACACACCATACTTACAAAATGGAAATTTTTTTTTTATTTGAGTTATACCATCTTATAATAGTCCCAAAGAAGTGTTGAGGTCTAAAAAGCAAACTGCTTTTTGCAGAGACTTCAATGGGGACTTTAAGTCAGGGTCAACCTCATACTAATAATCACATAGTTCCATTCTCTTGGCCCCAGCAGAGATCTCATGAGCTTTTCCAACTTAATAATAAAAGCCACCAAAATCTCTTAGAAATCCATATGCCTCCAGTGGAACAATTTAATTGTTACAAAGGCTACAAGGCTATCCACTCTAAGTTAAAATAAGGAAAACTAATAGGGAAGACAGGTTACTTCAAACCATTTTTCTCAACTTTTGCAGGGTCCTAATGACTGTCTGGGTCCATGTTTTATCCAAATAAAGAATGGTTCAGTGCACATGTCTTAGAATTACACTCAGTATCTTAATTACTTTTTCTCCCCTTTCCATGAATACAGACATAAAAGAACTCATGGAGTACAGTCTCTCTGTAATTCTCTATAATATGAAATAAAAGGCATTGCAAGTGTCTCAGTATAATTACATAGTCTAGATTCATTGTTTGATGTTGTGACCATATTTACTAATTGGATCTCTCTAACTTTCCCAGGTTTTTTTTTTCATTTTCTTTCCCAGATGCACAAACTTCAAAGCACAGATTTTAGGATGTAACAGACCTGGATTTGAGTTGATAGATCCCCACCTTTTCCCAACTTCACCCAACTCTATGAAGTTACTAAACCTCCTGCAATATCAGTTTCTCCATCCATATAATGAGGACAATTAGCCTTACCTGCAAGTGATGCTCTGCAGATAAAATGAGAAATTATAAGTAAAATACCTTGCATAGTATCTGCTATATTTTTAAGAATTTTCCCTTAAAAAATTATTTTCCCTTCTATTTTAAGAATTTCCACTTTGACTTCCTAAAACTATAGTGTAGTGGTTCATCCTTGCATTTCTGCTTCATTTGAACATGGTAGTTTTTCAAGTAACACAAAGCGAAAGTATATTGGTTCTCTATTTCTGTTTTCTTTGAAATCTTCACTTTACGAGAAAAGATCCTGTGATGCATGCCTGTCATGTTTCCTTTCATGTAATAACTTAGATGGGTGATTTTCTCAGCAGTAATCATGTCAAAATCTGAATGGATAATTGCCATGATTCTGTTTGTTGACAGATTTAAATAAAATGTCACATGAATATAAAATCACTTTTCATATCTTCTTGTGAATGATGCTGCAGTGAGGATAAGCTTTCAAATAATACAACAGGGAAATGAACACAAAATTACTTACTTTTAATTCCTTCATTCTTTTAACAAGAGAAAGGCATTAATCAAAGTATTAAACCTAAGAAAAAGGAACTCTATGAGTCAATTCTTGAGTATCTACAGTTGCATAATTGCACAGTTAAACACTGAAGAGAATCTTGTATTCAAATTTATTAATAAAAAGGGATAACATGGTGAAATGGAAAGAAATTGGGATTTGGTCCTGCTTCTGCCATTAAGTCACTTTATTATTCTGGGGAAATCATTCATCTCATTGAGCCTCAAGATAGAGTTTGTGTCAAACTAGAGCAAGTGTCATCCTACTACAGCCTACGTGTCAAACACTGCCTGCTACCTACTTTTGTAAATAGTTTTATTGGAATACAACCATGCCCATTCATTACATATCATCTGTGGCTTCTATTGCATTACAAAGGCAGAGTTGAGTGGCTGCAAACACAGACCAGGTGGCTCACAAAGCCTAAAATATTTACTATCCAGTCCTTACAGAAATTTTAAGTTTTGATGAATTTGACAATTTTTTATGCTTTATGACTTTGGATTCTATTTAAGAAATAAACTGCTCCAAGGTCAGAAAGATCTCTCTTAGAAGTCTTAAAGTTTGAGATTTACGGTTATTTCTATAATTCATCTCAACTTAATTTTGTATACAATGCAAGTTAAGAATTCATTTTAATTTTTGGAATATTGATATCCTGTTGTTCCAGCAACATTTATTGAAAATACTTTCCCTTCTGAGGCATCTGGGTGGCTCAGTCGGTTAAGGATCTACTTTCCTCTCAGGTCATGATCCTGGGACCCTGGGATGGAGTGCCGCCTTGGGCTCCTTGCTCAGTGGGGAGCCTGCTTCTCCCTCTCCCTCTGTCTGCCGCTCCCCCTGCTCCCTGTGCTTGTGCTTTCTCTCTCTCTCCTCTGTCAAATAAATAAATAAAATCTTTAAAAAAAGAAAGAAAATACTTTCCTTTCTCATTGGATTGCTTTAAAAGCTTTGCTGAAAATTAATAGGTCATATATTTGTAGTCTATTTCTCAATGCTCTATTCTGTTCTACTAATCTGTGTGTTTTGCCATATGGCAATACTACATGGCAGTGATTATTGTAGATTTATAGAAATCCTTGAAATCAGGTAGATTACATTCTACAACTTTGCTTTTTTTTTTTTAGAATTGTTTTGGCTATTACAAATCCCTTGAATTGTCAAATTAATCTTAGAATCAGCCTGTCCAATTATAAAAATAAACTTGCTAGGATACTAGTGAGAATTGCACTGAACCTATAGATCAATTTAGGGAGAATCGACATCTTAATACTGAGTCATGAACATGATATAAATCTCCATTTATTTATATCTTCTTTAAATTACTGTAACAATATTGTATGGCTTTCAGTGGGGTCTTTTACATATCTGTTAAATTTTTCCCTAGTAATTTTATGTTTTGGATGCTATTACAAATGGGTTTTTGTTTTGATTTTCAAATAGATCATGATCAGTATATAGGAATACAGTTTTCTTAGTATATTGATTATTTATCCTGTGACCTTGCTTTTATTTTTGTAAATCATTTAGGACTTTCTACATATATAATATGTCATCCTTCAATAAAGGCAAATTTACTTCTTTTCCAATCTGAATGCATTTTGTTTCTTTGTCTTACTTTATTGCACTGAGTAGGACCTCTAGTAGAATGCTGAATAGAAATGATAAGACCAAACATTCTTGCTTTTTTCCTAATCATAGGAGGAAAGCACTTGGCCTTTTACAGTTAAGTATAATATCAGTCTTTACAGAGTTGAGAAAATTCTCTTCAATTCTGCATTTGCTGTGAGTGTTTATCAGGAACTGTTTCTAATTTTGTCAGATGTCTTTTTTATGCATCTATTGAGTTGATTATACTGATTCTCTCCTTAATCTGTTAATACGGTGAATTCCAATGATTTGTTGTTTAATGTATAATCAGTCACTTTCCTGGGATAACACCACTCTAACCACTGCTTTAAATGCACTACACAGATTTTACTATATTTTAATTTTTATTCAGTTCAAAATATTTCCACATATTTCCTATTATTTTTTACTTTGACCATGGGTTATTTAGACATGTATTATTTAATTTCCAAACATGTGGGGATTTTACATATGTATTATTTTCATTCCTTTCTAACTTAATTCCACTGAAACCAGAGAACATACTTTGTATGATTCAAATCCTTTAAAATTAACTGAGACTTGTTTTAATAACCCAGCATATCATCTATTTTACTGAATGTCCATGTACACTTTTGGAAAAGACATATTTTTCTGTCATGGGATGGAGTATTCTATAAGTGTCAGACAGGTCATGTTCACTGATAGAATTGTCCAAACTTTATATGTCTTCACTGATTTCCAGTCTTTTTCTTATATCAATTACTAGGAGAGAAGTGCTGAAATTGCCAACTATAATTGTGAATGCCAATTAAACTCTCTTTTGAGTTCTGTTAAGTTTTTATTATATATTTTGAACCCCTGTCATTAAGTGAATACACATTTAAGATTTCTATATCTTACTCATGAATTGAACTTTTTATTATAATGAACTTTTTATAAACGTTTTCTCTTTATCACTCCCTGATAACATTCCTTGTTTAGAAATTTACTTTGATATTAATATTACTACTTTCTTATAATTAGGATTTATATATTTTTTCTAGTCCTTTACTTTTAATCCCTCTGCATAATTATTTTCTAGATTGGATTTTTGAAAAACCCATATAGTTGAATTTTACTTTTTTATCAAGTCAGACAATTAAAGCTTTTTTAACTGGAGTGTTTTGACCATTTATATTTAATGTAATCACTAATATCATTAAGTTTAAACTTACTATCTTATTATTTGTTCTCTATTTGTCCAATCTGGTTCTTTGATTTTTTTTCCTCCTTTTTTCATGAATTCTTTTGGATTGAGTAATTTTAGGATGTTATTTTATCCCCCAGCAGTGGCCTATGAGTTATTTAAATTTTTTAGTGATTAGTCTTGGATTTGTAGTACTTCATCATCTGCTATCAACCACACTTCCAGTTTTCTCTCCCACAATTATTGCTACACTGCAATTAAACAAGCCTCTGTCTGTTGCCAAATACACTCTTCACTACCATACCAATAATGCCATAAACTCTAATACCATTTATGCTTTAGCCACACCAACCTCCTATATGTTTTCCAACTTTGCAGTTATTTCCAGCAGGAGGGAAAGTCTCATAGCAGCTTCTCCTTCACAGGTAAAAAAGGAATTTGGTCACTGTTGGCAATAGTCTTTGACCCACCTGACTTGATTGCAGTGTAAGCAGTGTATTTCTACATCAGGGTTGAAAACTCAGCTGTGTGGTCTCTGACGTTTCTTTCATCTCTAAAATTCTGCAATTTTATGGTTCTATAATATCTTGTATGTGACCAAAACCTTTCAAATTTCAAAGAGCATCCACACCAGCCATTCCATTGAGCCTCACACTAATCTGTGAAGAAAACAGATCAGGGACTATGATATCTATTTTATAGATAAGGAAATTAATGTCTAAAGAGTTAAGTGAACTTTTCTAAAATCATGCAAAAAAATTAGAGTCCAAATAAGCATTAGATGCCAAATCTTCCAATTTTTATTCTACTGCTCTTTCTACAACCTCAACAATTATATTACTTTCTTCTTAACTATTTGTTTTCTTAACAATGTTCTGATTAAATAGATTTTACAGAAGCATTGTCTATTTTTCTAAAGTTAACCAAAGCACAAAAAGGAACCAATAATGGAACCAATAATGGTTACACACACACACACACAGAGAGAGAGAGAGAGAGAGAGAGAGATAAAGCAATCAGTGTGAAGGTGAGCAGTATATATAAACATTTAATAATTCCTTGCTAACAAATTTTCTTATATACAGTGGCACATATCACGTTTTCCACAGGTTTGTAAAAATCATCTAAAGTGAACTCAGCAGCAAGCAAAGCTGAAATCTGTCCTCAAACTCTAGCTTTCCCCACCCTAGAAGATCAGTATCAGTGATTTCGTGTAGGAATAATTTGATACCCAATACAATCTACAAGAGTTTCAAACACAAAAGACTAACAATGTTCAAGGAAGACAGAATTTCTGGATAGACTGTCTGGCAATTCACAGATAATAATTTAGTGTTTGGGAATCAGCCATTCAAAACATTATACTTCCTTAGTATGCACACTAACATTGTAGGTGATAAGTCCCTAACTGAGCATACCAAACCCTACAGCTTAGCCACCATTTCATTATCAGGCCAGAAAAACAAAGTTCTCACAACAGAAGTATTGGCATAAACTTTACTCCTTGGGCTTTAGTTGACAAAGAATTAATGTTATAAAACTCACTATTTCTCATACCTCATACTTCTATAATACATGGATCATTAATTACGTGGGGTTTGAAAACTGATTAGTTATTTACATTCCATTAGCTTTTTTTCTTTTCCTGCTTTGACAAGGTTACCTTGGATGAAGCATTCTATCTTAACCTTAAGGTTGCTAGTTATTCAGGATTACATCAACCCTGAATTCATTAGTATCTAAAAGAAACAAGGAATGCTAAAGATAGAAAATCTAGGACAATCCATTCAGCAGACAAGGAAACTGAAGCTCAGAGAGAATTCTGTTACTTGCTCGAGGTCACACAGCCAGATAGTAGCAGAGCCAGAAGTACAATTTAGATCTCCAATTCTGAGGCCAGGACTCTTTTCTGAAAATACTGTGAGTCTCCTAGATTCAGTTTAACTACCTGTCACTTTAAAGCCAAAATTTTCTTCTACTTATAAATGTGCCTAGTACTTTGAAATATCTTGAGATTTTACAAAATAAGCTTAAAAGTACATGTAGTTCCAAACAAACAAAAAGGCTCTAAGAATCCTATGAAGTTTCACTTAGTTTAAGTTTGGAAATATAATTTAAATATGGAAATATAATTAGTTTATCCTATTTTCATAAATAACTCTAGACACCTTTTGGGATGTATTTATTCTTGGCTCATGAGCCTCTTACCTATTAAAATTCAAGCCTCTATTAATCTAGGCTAGCTTTTTTCACTATTATTGTTGTTTTCTTTCCTCCTTTTTTTAAAAAATTTTTTTGGTCTGATGGTCTGATAGCAGATGGTGTAGGATCCAATTAAGTATACCTAGGTGATTAGATTATGTCTTTGATTTTCCTGGTCACTAATATGTAGCATGAAAATCTGCCATTGGATTCTTATGTATATCAGAAAGATATACATAAAGAAACTGTAACTGAAATTCAAAAGACAGAATTCTCTTCAGTCACAAGCAAGGTATTGGGTATTGTCTTGCCCTGGGTCCTCTAAAAATCCTGGGTCCTGTGAGGCAAGAATTAATATGTTAACATTTTATTTGGAAGGCATAAACCCAAACTGGTGAGAGCAAAGAAAAAAGAGAAGGAAGACAAGGGAAGATACTAAGGGATGCAATGATTATCATGCTGGTGCTACATTTCATAGCAAAATGAGAAGAGATACGCATAGATAAACCCTCAGCACATGGGACTTCTCTGAAAGGGTACAAGGAAGACCTGAACATAAATAAGTTCCACTTATTGAACACTTACTAATAAAAGAAGTTAATATCTATACCGTCTCAAAGGAAATATAGTTCAGGAACTTCTGAAGTTCACTCTTCTTTACAATATATTTCTCAATAGATTATAATATTCAGTGAGTTAATGGTGATGACATAATGGAAAGCAAACAAACCAATAAAAATATCAAAAAAATTATTTTTGTAAGAGGAAGATTATATGATTGATATTCAAAGAAGATAAAGGAAATTAGCATTTTCTAAACTTCAACCCATAAAACCTCAGACATAAAATATATAAGAAAAAGTAACAGCAAGGAATTTCAAATTGAAGCTTTTCTTTTTGTCTAAAAAATTCTAGACCAGTAGCAATAAATATTTATGAGCACTGAAAACCCTAATATTTATTGGGTTAATTTTTTTAACAAATGGACACTTTTGGTGGAGTTTCCTTTGTCCAGGCTTCCTTCTCTTGAACTACCCACCACACACATCCTCAAAGAAATAGGCCTCTCAAGCACATTTCTAGTATGTTCTCTCCCCACCTACTCTTCACAGCTGATTAGATAAAGAAACAGCTAACACATAAGGAACTAGTCTGGAGACAGGTCTGCGTCAATGTCATTTTCTTCCCTAGCGAATTAGAAATGGTATGGTGAGAAAATGGGTCAGTTAGACTCAGACAGTGGGCTTTCCAGATTCGTGTGTATTTGGAGCCAGGCAGTCTTGTCAGGAAGGTCTGGCAAGTTAAGTAAAGTTTATTCTGCCAAGAGAGAAGAATGAAGCAGAGATGCAGAGAGCGGTAACTGCCAGCCTACAAAATGAGATGGGAACAGTACTGCATCAGATCAAGTAACTTTCTAAGTTCTGGGACTACTCCTTTGTAAGTAGAGCAACCACACAATTTGTCTTCCAAGCCAGGTGTGTTGGTTTCTTTGGGCTGCCAAATTACCACATAGTTGGTGGTTTAAAACAACAGAAATTTCTTTTCTCACAGTTCTGGAGGTCAGAAATGTGAAATCAGTATCACTGGGCCAAAATCATGGTAGCAGCAGGGCCACATTCCCTCTGGAGGCTCTAGGGGAGAATCTGTTCCTTGCTTCTTCCAGTTTCTGGTGGCTGCCAGCATTCCTTGGCTTGTGGCCACACGACTCCAGTCTCTGTGTTCCAAGACTCCCTCTGCCCCTCTTTTATAAGGAGACTTGTGATTGCATTTAGGGCCCAAGATAATCCAGGATAGCTTCTCTATATTGAGATCTATAATAATCCCAACAGCAAAGACCCCTTTTCCTTATAAGGTAACATTTACAGATTTCAAGTTAGGACCTACCTGATATATATTTTTTTAATTTACTTATTTAAGTACTCTCTACATCCAATGTGGGGCTTAAACTCACGACCCTGAGACCAAGGGTCGCATGTTCTTCTGACTGAGCCAGCCAGGCATCCCAGACCTACCTCATATTTTGGGGGGACCTACCACACCAGGACGTCTTTGGGAAGGGGGGACTAATATGTAATTCTTAAAGGATAAAAGACAAAACCCAGGTCTGTCTCAGGCAAACTGGATGTATGTTCTCCTTTGGGTCCAGACATGGGTTAGAGATGAACTTCTGGGCCCAAGGCCACGAGAAATCTCATTATCTTGTCTCTGCACTGATTACAAATGTTCTCCTTGAAACAGCCACAGCAAGTCAATACCAAATTCACTTCCCAGTCCTGAGTTCTATAAGAGATTGCCATTTTTTTTCTAATATATTCTCATTTATAAAACTAGTTAGAGAAATGTCTGTGTTTTGCAATCCAATGATCCCTGATTAAGACAGAGGACAAAATTCTGTAACGTCAAGTTTCACTGTCTCTCCCACTTTTAAACATATGGTGCCCTCTTTGAATGAACCTATATTTTAAGCCTTTCCTACATAAATGTTAAATGACAGGCTTGAATCTGTTTAGTAAACAAATCAATAACAAATCCTGCAGGTGTCAGCAAACAAGTGAGAGGAAAATTTGCAGTGACGAAAAGGCTTTCTGATGTTCCGTGAAGTGATAGCACCTAGATGCCTGCCCTCTTGCCACACAAGCTAAGGTCACCTTTGCTGAGTTGCAAAGTCAGTAACTTTCCCTTCTCTGACCATAACATGGTGAAAAGGAAGAAACCACATTCCTATTTTTGCAATAATTCAATTATCAGGTACCAGAGACCATCACCAAGAAGCATGTTCCAGCATCTTTTGAGGTACAAATGAACAAATACCACTCTCTGGAAAAACTTCAAATACATTTGCCCCACAAAAGATAAAAGAAACCTCAGAATATACAGAAATCAAAAGAAAGCTTTTGTCTACATTACCACAATTTTCAAAACTAAGGCTACTGATTATTTTCATTGCCAGTACAATTGTATATACTACTGAACATATTACTTAAGTGGTCATTAAAATGATTGCCTGTGATTCAAAGAGCCATTCCAATAAAGCCTTCTATTAAGATTACTCTGCTCCTACTAGTCTGTTTAATTTTTTAGGGTTATTGCATGGCAAGGAGATACTACTTCCCTTGTCCTACTATCAGACATTGTGTTTGACATAAAGCATCATTCATGGCTCATATTTTTTGTTTTCTCCTATCCTTTCCTCTGCAATGACAAAGGTTAGGACTCGGGTAATTAAAAATAGCTTTGGGAGTGCTGGGCTGGCTCAGTCAGTAGAGCATGTAGCTCTTGATCTTAGGGTCCTGAGTTCGAGCCCCACATTGAGTGTAGAGATTACCACAAAAAACAAACTTTAAAAATAGCTTCAAGGTACTAAATCAGTGTGACAGTTGCAGCTGAATCACCTAAAAGTTTTCATTCATAGAAGCCACGTTAATCTAAAAGTCAAGAAATCTTCCAGGAAAAATAGAGTAGGTGCTGGGTAAAATTAATTAATTAATTAACCTGCTTCTTTTCTTGAAAATAAAATTTGACACATAATTCTTGAGCCTACTCAACACTAGACACTATTCTAGAATAAAGTCTCTCCCCATGAGGCATTTTCAAAAACTTAGAGAAAACAGATAATCTCAGAAAAAAAAAAATGTTTTGGGTTATCAATCTCCAAAACAGGAGACCATGTGTTTCTTGAGTAGCAATGATTCCTCAGTTCTTAAAATATATAAGGACTAATAAATAATTGCCAAATTAATGAAAGTTAGGTAATATACCATAAACAATGACACATGACAATTATCTTTAGAATGACTTAGAAATGTCTATGAGAGTTCAGATGAGGGAAAAATTACTTTGGGTTGGGGAGGTTCAAGCAGGTGATACTAGGAAGGAAGGGGTTAAAATTGGTCTTAAAGGGTGGGTGGAATTTAAATGGTGATATAATAGAACCCAGGAGAAATATGCAAGTTGCCTTTAACAAATAAAGGAAAGGCTAGTTGTGGCAAAGCCAGGGATGGAGTATAAAATTAACAGATGCTAAAACTGGAAACACCTGTTGGGGACAGATTATGTAGTCTTTCCAAGTACACATAGGAGTTAGGACTTTCTTCTGTTATATAAGTAAAACTATCATCCAGGCTAGGAGTAAGGAGACCTGGTTTCGAGTCCCTATGCATTCTAATCACTAACTAGATGTAGAACTTAAACCAACTCACTCAATCATACTTTCCTTATATTCATTAAGAAAAAGCTGGACTAGAAATTGGTCTAGGGCATTGTTTCCCAGTCTTGTTGAATACAAAAATCACTTTTCAGAGTAAAAAAAAAAAATTTAAATTATTTGAATGCTTATAATTGTACTTTTTAAGAAACTGAGAATATGTAATAAAAAAGTTATTATCAATTTAACAATGTTTAATATATTTCTACTCTATTGTCCACAATAACAGCCACATATTCAGGGTTTTTGTCTTGTTTTGTTTTAAGATTTTATTTATTTATTTATTTATTTATTTATTTATTTAAGAGAGAGAGAGCAGGGGAAGGGACCCTGGGAGAAGGAGAGAATCCGGAGCAAACTCCATGCTGAGCACAGAGCCCAACATGGGGTTGTATCCCACGAACCTGAGATCATGACCTGAATCAAAATCAAGAGTCAGATGTTTAACCGACTGAGCAACCCAGGCGCCCCAGCAACCACATATTCGTTTCTAAAAACTCTGATAAATATAAGGCTTATCACATTATATTTTTAATTTACATTTCCCTAATTGAGATTGTGCATTCTTTTGTGTATCATAGGTCTTTTTGAGCCGTCTTTTATGAAATGCCTGTTCATCTCTTTTGCCCATTTCTCTTTTGTGCTGTTTCCTTATGATTGACTTGAAGGATATTTTGTATATATCAAAATGTATATTTTGTGTATACAAAATCCTTTTCAATTTTTGCTTTGCAAATGTTTTCTCCCTGTTGCTGGATTGTTACTTTCTTTATAATATTCTTTAAAAAAAAAAAAAAAAGATTTTATTTGTCAGAGAGAGGGAGCACATGCACAAACAGGGGAAGGGGCAGGCAGAGCAGGCAGAGGGAGAAGCAGCTCCCCCCAAGCAGGGAGCCTGATGTGGGACTCGATCCCAGGACCCTGGGAACATGCCCTGAGCCGAAGGCAGACACTTAACCGACTGAGCCACCCAGGCGTCCCTCTTTATAATGTTCTTAAAATGAAGAGAAATTCTTCATTTTAACAGAGTTAAATTTATCATTCATTTCCTTTATAGTTTGTACTTTTTTTTATTTTCTTATGCAAACCTTTCCTATCCCAAAGTCATAAAAGCATTCTATATTTTCTGTTAAATATTTTATTATTCATATTTCAGTCCACCTGATACATGTTTGTTGTAGTACAAGATGGGTATGGAAGTTGACTTTCCCACATGAATAATTATCCTACATAATTTTTTAATATTCCATCTTCTCTCCACCCTGATTAGCAAAACCATACATGACTGCTTTATAGAATTCCCCATTGGCATGTGTTTCAGCAGTCTTTATTCTCTTCTATTTGTGTAGTTATTTAAATGTCTGCCACACTGTTTTAATCACCAAAGCTTTATAATAAACCTTGATTTCGGCTTGGGCAAATCCTTCAACATTATCAAGTTCCATTAAATGCTATTCAAAATGCACAAATGTTCAGATAACATTCACTTCACCAATAAGTATATCATATCACCTTCTCTCTCAAACATTTTGTTGAAGATGGAGCAGGGGAGGATGAACCAACTTACTTAAACATATAATCAGTTATGAATAACTGGAAATTTATTTTAGTGCATCTCTGGGCTCATATTCTGAGAATGCTTTTGCCGCCCACATAATCGAAAGAGAAAAGCAAATGCCAGATTACCTTGGTACATCTCAGCCACCTACATGAGAGACATTCCAAATAAAAACTCCAAACCAGGATGAAATATACCACCTTTGGAGATAAGAAAAGTCTTTACTTAACCTTTTCAAAAAGGTGATGAGTTCAATAGATGGTGAGAAAATGTTTAAATAACTGACATGTCAAAAATAATTCTATTTAAAAAAAAAAACTGCCCAAGGACACCACACAGACTGAGTTGCTAAAGATGCAAACATGTCTGAGTTTATTTTGATCATGTCATTTACATGGAAATGTATGAAGGACGTTATTTGAAATCAAAACCTTGAATAAGGTTCTGGTTTATTCTAATATACATGTCATACTCTTTCAGTCCTTCTGATATGAAATTTTTTTCAAATAATTCGCCCCTCCATTCATTTATGTGCCACATTTTTTTTCTAAAGATCACACAATGAAAGGAATTATAGTTGAACACATAATTCTACTTGAATAATCAAGCTCATTCGGGAAGTCAGTTTTAATGTCTGCAGCTGGGCTGTGAAGGCATTAGTGGGCTCGCAGCTATAAGAGTGTAAATGTCAGCAGGAGAACACTTAGAAACGGGTAACATCTTCCCTTCACAGCAGCCTCTTGGTTAAATGGAATGTTGTGCTCTAAACTAAATTACTTCAAGTCTATTTGTGAAACTCGGTTGGATACATGTTTCTTATATAAACAATGGCTGGAGATAAATCTGCCAAAACTGGTGTGGTGATTTGTATTTTTAGTCATGTAAAACTTTTAAACCCAGAAGTGGAATCTAAGAAAAATATGTTATTTTAGCCCCAAAATTTTCCTGGATATTTTATTGAATACATTGTAATGTTTAATACATATATTTACTATTGGTCTCTTGGTAGTGCAGAAATTATACTCATTTCTCTGAACTGTCCCCCAATGACCAACTTACTTCCAGGGCATTTCAGATACTACTGAGAAGAAATTGGTAACAAGAGAATTTAAAAGTTGCCAAAACTCTTCAATATTAAAGACAACAAATAAGACACAGGCCTTTTCTCAAGGGATCAAGACTTAAACACACTTAGAAACAGAGGAAATTCCATTCTAATGTTTTCACATATTTGAGGAAGGGCGTCATTCAAGAGTTAGCAAGCTATAAATTAGGCAGAACACCACCATGGCTTGACCCATGGGGAAGTAAAGATATTAGGATAAAAATTTGAAAAATATTCAAATAATATTTATCTCCATTTAAAGGATGAAGTAAGAATACAAAATTGTGGCAAAGACAATTGAGATCTTAAGAATCCCAAAGGCCTGTGGTTTAGGATAAATCATTCCATTCTCCTCAGATAATTTTTTTAAAACCTCACTCCATAGCCTCCAGTGTATTTATCTCAGTGTCTTCATCATCTATGGCCCCACCCTCCAGCTCTAAAACAACTTCATCAGTGATGATCCTACAGAACCCCAACTACTGTTTAGAGAAAACAGAAAATCCCATACCAGTATATGTGAAATTGAATACATTTTATTTATTTATTTTTTTTAAGATTTTATTTATTTATGTATTAGAGAGCGAGCGAGAGAAACAGCATGAGAGGGGAGAAGGTCAGAGGGAGAAGCAGGCTCGCCGCTGAGCTGGGAGCCCGATGTGGGACTCGATCCCGGGACTCCAGGATCATGACCTGAGCCGAAGGCAGTCGCTTAACCAACTGAGCCACCCAGGCGCCCTGAAATTGAATACATTTTAGAAAACTACTCTCTGTTCAGGCCCTAACTGACAGAAGAAAAAGAAAGCATTTGCTATTAGGCATAAAAGTGCTCTGCTGGGTATAGGTAATCCTTTCAACATGGCATCCAATTTGATAGATGGTAAAACTGAGAGAAATAAGTGCATTGGCCACTCATCACATCTGTCCTTCTTATGATAGATGGTGGGTTTGTTAGTCCAGCACCTGTTCCAACCCCCTTCTAGCATGCCAAAGCAGGTAAGCTAGAAAATTATATTTCCCAAACTCTCTGTAGCTAGCATTCTACGTGTTATTCAACTGCCACCAATCAGGTATCCTTGTGTAAGACCTTAACTCAAAACTAAGTCACTTAGAGAGCAAAGCACTCACTTCAGACTTTGATGACTTGGGATGGATTTACAAGAAGCAAGCAAAGCAAGATTCAGTACACGTATCTTCCTAGCACTGAGGCTGACAGTGGGTGAGTTCTTGGTGTCAGTAACTACGGCAGTAGCTGCCGGGGTAGCAGCTCCAATCCCCCTGGCAGCTCCTTGGTAGCCTGTCCTACACTGTGGTTCTGGCAAGAGTTCAGCCAGAGCATGTTTCTTCAGGCTTCTCAATGAACCTCTGAGCTCTTTATTTGTTCCCCTGAATAAATACTCATCTAATTAAACAAGGCACAGTGGATTCTGCTATGTGTATGTAAGAACTCTGACTACTAATGTATCTGATGTATCTATGAAATACTCTAGCATTAAACAGAAAACAATCACTGAATGAAATAGTTCAATAGCACTCTGAAACTTAACAGTGGATTAAGATTAAGCCTTATTTTTAACAAGTGTTTTATATGGCTATATAAAAATACCTATAAATCAGACAAAAAAAGAGACTTTGCCTCAGATGCTAAGAAAATACAAGCAATCTTAAAATTGCAAGCAAATTATATTCCTAAATTAATTTTCAGTGGAGTGGTTGTGACCTTGATTGAATTTGTATAGAACATCAGTGTTCTAAGTGGTGACTGAGTTCCTAAGTCATGTCAAAAACATTACATAAGCTTTACTGCAGCAGAAAGATCACAAAATTGCCATAAAAAAATAAAAAACTATCACATTATGAAAGTAGTGATTATACAAAACAGAAACAAATTAAATAAGAAAAATTTAATATAGTGTGAATGCTGGTTCTTGAGGGGACAAATGAGTTTCATTAGATTGGATGAGGAAAACTTAGAAATTATTATTCAGCTTCTCAAAAGAACACTGGAAGTCATGATACAGATTCATTTTTATGTCTAATTTTTTTAAAAAAATTATCTCATCTCTTTTCTAAGAAATACATGTACCACTGATGTTATACACAGTTTCTCAGCTATAATTAGTGACACTTTGAGGACTCATAAGTACAACAGAGAAGGGAGGGCCAAAGACGTAAGACAGGAAATTTTTCTTAAGAAACTGTTAAAAGAAGAATGAATATATTTGTGGAAGTGCGCAGTAAAGGGTTAACTCAGTGGGCTTGTGTACTCAAACCCTGCACATTCCAAAAAAAGGACTGGCCCCAGAGATCATCTCTAAGTCTTTGGAATATCCTGCCTGATAAGATTGTCTTTGTATACCTGAGACCTTCGACCACACTAGATAGTTGATGGTAAGAATGAGATTTAGGGTGAATGCCTGTTTTTGTTTTTTCTGGTCCCCTAGGCCATGCTATATTAAGTTTGACCTCTGGGGGTGTGGGATGGAAAGATAGGTAGAAACGGTGCTCCAAGGCTAGATGACGGACACCCAGTGAACCTAAACACCAAGGCTCAAGTGAGCTTCCCTGCTGGGCAACGCATCATGTTGCCACACTCGTCTGCTGGGAGAAATAAGAACTGTTCATGTGACTCCACTGGAAGCTTGCTCTTGACTTCTCCTGGACTCTGCCTTACAAACTTTTTCCATTTGCTGATTTTAATCTGTGTTCTTTCCCTGTAATAAACCATAACCATGGGTATAACAGCTTTTCTAAGTTCTGTAAGACCTTGTGAAGCATCAAAACTGAGAGTGGTTTGGGGACCCCCAAGACAGTAAATTTGAAAAGGATACTGCATGGGGTAGAGTTAATAAAAGGATACTACCTGTGGTAGAGTTAATAGAAGACAGATCAGGGAGGAAAATAGCATGGGCTCATTTTTTTCCACAGATGATAAGAAAGTTATTTAGATATTCACACAGCCTCAAAGTATCACCCACAGATTACTTATTTAAGGGGTAATGTGCATCAATAGTGGAAAATTCTGTTGTCACTACCTTAGCCAAGTGATCCAGCCCAGCATAATCAATATTAAGAAGGCCTGATGGTGACACAGCGAGGAGCTGATGTGTAGAATTGGGACACATGTACACACACAAAACATACACACACACACACACACACACCTGTCATTTATATGTATATAACTTAACATGAAGATTGGATTTAGTGTAGAAATAAATGTGGGAATTTGGGAAGGGTGAGTGCATCTATACTATTCTTGCATATAAATATAATTGAGTTTATGAAATGACATGTATGTATATTTGAATGACATATGAATGACAGTATGTATAATATTATAAATTTCTTTTCCATTGTAGAGACCCATAGAGTTATAAAGTCTTGGAGCTAAATGAAAGTTTAGATATTAGTATCACTCAGGAATTAACATCCAAAAGCTCTAAGTAGAATATCATGCTAGTAACTATTGTGGGGACAGGGAGGAGATAAATTCAAAGAAACAGAACAGCCTAACCCATACTCTTGAGAAACTTGGATTCTTCTTGGAAAGGTAGGAGACATTGCTTTTGTAAAAGCTGTAATTTTCATTTCCACAAACATCCTTAAAACTCTCCTATTGGAAGATTATTAGAATCCTGGAATAAACCAAACAAAAATGGTTATGTGAGATCTTTGAAAGACTAAGTTATTGACTTTTCAGTTCCAGTGCCCAAGTGTTTGATGAAACATTGCAGAGGAACCCCAGGAGAGGTTGAAATGCTGTTAACTTTGGAGGGTCTCCACACTGGAAATGTGACAACTGGGAGAGAAGAAAGAAGTATAGGCTAGGAGTCTTCAGATGTTGGCCAGATCTCAGTTCTGCAATGTGCTGGGTATATTACATGGGAAATACTATCTGGCATCTCTGAGCTTCAGCTTTCATTATACAATAATGTCCACAATGATAACACAGAGGGATCCTGTAAAAATAAAATGGCTGAAATACGTGAAAGTCTTTGTCATCAATTCAGCACTCTGCAAATATTAGGCAGGGGGAGTTGAAGGAAGTTTTGTGGGCTGATTTCTGGCCGCCCACTCCTGCCACCTATACCTCTCCCTTTTCTTCTTAGTTTCTTTTTTCTCTCAAAATAGAAGGTTTGAAGTCCTTGGGCTAATATTCAAGAAAGCAGCACTTCTAGAGGCTACAACAGGAGAGGCAGAACTGACTCTAGCACATCAAACATGACTTTGGTAAGAACAAAATACAAACCTCTACTAAATTCAACTGCTTAACCAAGAAACTACTTTATCCTAGCAGGTTGCAAAGACCATCTTGCATCAAGCACTTTCAAAAATGTCAAGAAATTATTTGTTATGAAGTATTTCTCAAACTGAAGGGACATATTCTTATAAATTTTCTGGAAACTAAATACACCTTCCCAAGGTGACTTATTTTATAAGGGTGTTGAATATTAAGGATATAACTTTCTATATAGATAAATACTCTTCAATCCAAGAATGTTAACAGAATAAAAGCTATCAAAAAACTTTCAAAGCAGCAAAAAATTAAACCCACTAGCCCAAGATAGGAAAATTTTAGAAGCGTACTTTCATTCTTATGGGAAATCAGGGCTGTGGTGAAGGAAAGAGTATGGGACGAGGACTTAGTTCACTCAGGCTCAACCAAAGCTTGGCCACCGATCCACTGGACTTTAGACAAATCACTTAACTTTTCAGAGTCCTAGTTTTCTCTGGGTAAATTAGATGCATGTAAAGTCTTTTCCAACCATAACATTCTATGTATATCATTATTTTAAATTCCTATTCTAACCTAAATTTCATTTACAACCTTCCCTTTTCTAAAACTAGAAAATTGTGAGTTGGTCCTACAATATAATTATTTCCAATCTACTCGACTGAAATGGATTTTAACTTCAGAATGAAATGCTTTTGTGCCTAATCCTTGACATGGAGTGCAGTAAAGTTTCTCATCAGACTACCAATGAGCCAAGCAGAGGCCGAGTTTACCCCCCCAAAAATGTATTTATCACTGAACACTAATTTCACCGTTCAGCAGAAAATACCATGAATTGAAATTATAAGTAAATGTATTTTTTCCAACTGCAGGATAACCTCTTAAATGACTCCTTTACTGACTTTATTGTGGATTAATTTGTCTTCCCTAAAATCAGTGGGTCTCTCAATGCACCTGTTTTCATCGCCGTGGCACCTGTCCTCTGCCTCAGCCTAACAACACGGGATTCATAGGTCAGCCCCCTCTCTCCTACCGCTGGACAACCTGACAGGAAAACAAAAAAAGGGCTTGATTTCTTGATATCTAACCATTCTGAGGCTCTATGTATTCTTCTCTAAAAGGGGGATTATTAATGCCTGCAGTATACATTAAGTCAAATACATGTCAACTATGTTTTCACCTTTTAATATTTTAGCAAATGAATCACTCAACACTGACTTTAAAAATACCATTGTTTGTTTCTTGATATTTACCCTTTTTAATCAACAATTTGTGCCCATTTTCTAAATAGAAGAATGTTCATCCAATGCACAGGAGTACCATTTGCTACATTCAATTTGACAAAAAGTTTCAAATTCCTGCCATGCAGTCTAGATCCAAACATTGTATTAAGCTCTGGAGATGTAAAGACCATGCTAAGATGCTTTCCCCATTTTCACAATGTTTCTATTTAGTGAAGGGAGTATTCCCATAAGTCAAAATAACAAACTATAGCTATACACATATGTATATTATTCATTTATTATAAGTGGCACAAAGGCATCTACTAAATACCATGGCAATACCAAGGAAGGGACAGTTACTAATTCTTACTAGGGAGTTCCAGGGAAAGTTCACAAGGAAGAGGACATTTGAAGATTGAAGAAGTTACCCAGAGAGAGAAGGAACTGAAGGTAGAGGAAGCAACATTAGCAAAACCACAGAGGGAAGCAAGTGTATAGAGAGAGAATGGGAAAACCAACATGATCAGAATGAACGATTCATGGGGAAAGTAACAAGAGATGACCTGGACATTAAACATCATGTCAGGATCTTAAAAACCATCCTGTAGAATATGCACAATGAACAAAGATTTTTAGCCAAAGTTGTTGAATGAGCAAATTTGTATTTGTTTTGGAATACTAACTCTGATGACAATATTGTGGATAAACTAAACTATAGATGGGTAAACTGGACATAAGGTTTAATTGAGGGAGACTAGTGAGATCTTCTTGGGGAAAGGCAAGAATAGAGAAGCCAGATTCTAGAGACATTTAAGAGGTGGGCCTCACAGCATTTGGTGATCAGATGAGTGTAGAGGTGAGGGTGGAAAGAATTAGGAAGAGGGAAAAGTCAGAATCAGTTCCAAGATATCAAGCTTGGGGAACAGAGGAGAAGGAGCAGTGTTAAGAGGAAAAGAAATACAGAGATTGACATTAAACATAGACTGTAAGGTGCCTTCAACATCTCAAAGTGAAATATTCCATTGTTTCTTAAGAAAAATGCAACTGAGCTTAAGGAAATATGGATGCTAGAGAGAAGTAACATAAGGTCTGAGATTCCCTGGGGTCCAAGTAGCAGCAGAGGTCATGAGAATGGATGTGATAACCTAAGGGAAGTTTATATGGGGAGAAAAGAACAGGAATAAGGACAGAAGCCTGAAGCATAGCTACATGGAAGGGACAGGGAAGGAAGAAGAGTCTACAAAGAATACTGAGAGGTGGTTGAAGATGCTGGAATGGACCTAACAGTCACCGCTTAAAATGGGAGAGAACAGAGCCTACCAAAACACAAAAGAACAGTGAAGACCTGTTCCAGGAAGCAATGAAGGAAACTTTTGTGGTTGATTGTTCTACCAAGAAATTCCAGACACACATACCAAAAGGAGAAATGGAGTTCTGGACTCATCTGACACGACATACGGCATGTACTAACGTCTTGGGAAGCAGGGCTATCATTCTTGATAAGTACAAAATAAGTACAACAGAGGGAATCCAACCTGGTCAGAGAGAAGGTAGGAAAGACATCCCTGGGGAGGCGATGATGGGGATCGCCTGACGGAGATCTGATGGAGAAATGAACATTAGCTGGGTGAGAAGGAAACGAAATAATATTATAAAAGGAGGGATTATCAGGTGCAAATTCTCTATGGTGGGAGAGACAAGGGCCTGAACAAAAGTCAGTGAGGCTTGAACTCTGGGACTGAGGGAAAGAATAAGCAGATGATGTTGGAGATGTGGTGAGAACAGACCATGAAGGACCCAGAAATCATGGGAATGAGAGGCTATTCAATGGTTTCAAGTAGGGAGGGGGACATGATCAGATTTTGCATTTTTAAATGATCCAGTTGAGTGGAAGAGGCTCTACAAATACAAGGAATATGATTTTCAAAAATGACTAATCACTAAGAGTGATTCATCATAAGATGAATGTTTGAAGATGTAGGTTTAAAGCTAAATGTGCTCAGGATTCACATTCGTTAATGAAAAACAGCAGGAAGGATTTTTATCTACCCTTCTATTCGTCGCAGGAGATACATCCTTGTTTGGCAAAGAGCAATACCTGTTTGAGATGGGGAAGTAAATCACTACTATTAGGAACTACAAATTTTCTGAAGGACCAGGAAATCATTTCCTTCCTTCTGTCAGAATAAATATAAAATCCTTAGCAAAGTAAATTGAAACTGGAAAAGGTCCTTCAAAATCTGGCTCTGCCTACTTCAACCTCACCTGTTCCTGTCTTCCCCCTTTTTACCTTACACTCATTTTTGGGTCTTTGTCCCTGCTTTCTTTCTCTACTTGGGTAACGCTTACACATCCATCCTTCAGGTCACAGTTTAGAAAAAGCTTTTTCAGGAGGGCACGTGCTGGGATGGGCACTGGGTGTTATATGAAACTAATGAATCAAACACTACAACAAGAACTTGTGATGTACTATATGCTGGCTAACTGAACATAATGAAAAATAAAAAGAATAAAAAGAAAAAAAGAAAGAAAAAGCTTCTTCAAGGAAGTCCTCCACAATGAAATCAAACGGATACCCTAAATGTATCTCCATGTGCACAGTACGCATAGCTGGTTTCCAGCCTGTAGGCATGCCAAGTCCACCTTCCAGAAGTTGTTCAGCTGGCAGCTGTGGTGAAGGCAGAGGAAATCTGACATGCTATGGGCAAGTAGAGGCCCATATAGGGAAGAGAAATGGTCAGAAATCAAGGCGATCAGAAACAAGTTCGGGAGTAAAATCTGCCTATTACTCTGTTGCTCACAAAAATTATAAGGGATTATTTTGTGAACATTAATGCTCATCTATTTTTAAAAAACAAAGAATAACACAGGGGAGACTATCACCAAGCCTCTTCCAACCTCCCACAAGAAGATTCACTAGAAATCTTACCAAAATTGATTTGCAAATAGAAGTCACATTAGTCATGCAACAGAAGTTGTTAAGAGATTTCAAGGAGGGTAAAATAATCTACAAATAGAAGAAAGAGATTTTGTCTCCAGGAGTTTCCTTGAGGATAACAAAGACTATGATAGGAATGAGATATTGTCTCTCCTCTAACAGACAGAGTGGAATTTGGGGAATAGAACTGTGGTTTATTCCAACCTTTTTTATTGAGCTGGACTGCAGTTTCTCTGTCATCTCTCTCTGTAATGCTGTTGCTTTGCTTTATTTGCATGCTGCATCACACAATCACACAAACTGCAAACCAACACTAATACTAACAGTAGTATTATCATTTTGGCAAATTCTTATACTTAAAGAAATTGGAAGAGATTGTGGAGGCAGATGCTATAGCAATTCAGAGTAACGTGACTGTGCAATTTATCAAGAGAGACAGGAACTGCCAGCAATATTGAAAAATCCGTCCTGGGACTTGGAGGATTTTACTAAAGTTACAGAGAAGTTCAAACCGCCAAACTCCCCAATGACTGAAATGTGGAGATCAACCATTGGCCCAAATGGTATCATTTTTGCCCTGCTCCAGAAATTAAGCAGGTCTGAGCTGATAAAGCCCATAATTTAACATGTAGGGCAAATTGCTAAAGCACTTAACCAGTGAGGTACTAATCTTCCTTTTCTATGTGAACTCGAACTGACTCCTGACAGCAAAATCAATTGAAGAGATTTACTCTAGGGATCGCTTCTAAAAAGCAGTGTAATCAGGAGATAAGGGAATTGATGGGGGCGCATTATCAGAGCCCACCACCAACACGCCACCAGCTGCCAAAGCCTTCCCACAGCCCTGAACCTAGAGTTGCATTCCTCTCAAGCAGATCTCATTGAACTCAAGATATCTGGAGGTCAAGAAACCTTTTCCCATATTGATTTAATCTTGTCACCTGAAACACTTGAGGTCGAGCAAATTCACCACATCGGTTGGGCAGGGGCAACCAGGGCACCTAGAGAATTATTAAAAAATGCCTCTGTTTTTTCATGTTTTACATAATGCTTTGAGCTACCTGCTTGATGTATTTGATGGCTGACAACTTTGCATGTGCCTTATGGCTTCTTAAAGTGAACTGTCTACTTTGAACTCAAGGGGGTTCCAGAAATTCAATATTTTAATCTTATGAATTTTCCACTAAAAGCAAATAACCATTTGTTGCTTAAAATAATGAAAAGATCATTATGGCCTCTTTGCTCCATTGCTAAATGTTAGGTGTTGAGACCCCCACCTCTCTCCATGCAACAGAGAATGCAGCGTGGTGTGGTAGAAAAGGCAAACATCATACATTACATCGAAAAAAAAGGCAAACCTATGTCAATGTAAATCACCAATCTATAGCTTACTAGCTGTGTATATACTTGGGCAAGTATGTGACCTCCTGAACTGTTGCCTTACCTGCATCTTTTACCACCTACCTCCAAGGGTTATTATGAGATTTGAAGGAGGTAACATAGGTAAAGGACCTAGCAGAGGCCATGGCACAAAAGAATATAAACGCTATTTTCTTTTACTCTTTTCTTAGTACTAATGTTTGGTCTGAGTGACCGAATAAACCCAAGTCTCCTATCTAACTATCAGAACACACCTGGAGTAATACCAGGGGAGGACACCCACCCCAAACTGAAATTTCCATTATTCTCTCTCTACAAGAAAACAACCTATCCATTATAAAAACTCCCCCAAATTTTTGTCTCCAATTTTGTCTCCTTATGTCCCTGCTTCCTCTATTGTATTTGCCAACATTACCTCAAACTCTCCCACAAGCCAAATAGGTTTCAAAATAATTCATTTGTGAGAGGACTTTAATGTAATTGTGGAGGTTATAATGTCTAGAGTTAAATGTCTACAGTTAAATGATTTAAACTTGCAAGTGTAAAAAGACTGAGTTTTCATGGGCTGCCTGGGTGGTGCAGTAAGTTAAGTGTTGTCTGACCCTTGGTTTCAGCTCAGGTCATGATCTCAGGGTTGTGAGATCGAGTCCTGCATCAGGCTCTGCACTCAGCACAGAGTCTGAAGTTTCTCTCTCCCTCTCCCTCTACCCCTCGCTCTCTCTCTCTCTCTCTCTCTCTAAAAGAAATAAATCTTTAAAAAAAAAAAAAAAGACTGAGTTTTCATGGAAAGTTCTACGTAAGGTCAAATGTAAGAACCTAGGAGAACTAGAATATTCATTGGGTCTTATTGAAGATTTGTCACCAAACTCCTGCCAATCAAATGTTAAGAAGCCTTTCCATCTGACCAGAGCTAGAAATTGGAAAGCTATAGGTAATCTAGATATGAGTACCATAAAAGGGGTTTGAGTTTAAAGGAGGAAGGAATTTTCAGAAAGACAAGATGGTAGTCAGAAGCCACTTGAATAAAAATCAGACAAAAAGTTAGGGAGAAAGGAAGCTAGGCGAGAACCCTATTAAGTTGTACCATCCCTTTGAGATTAAAACATAATTATCTTGGATTGAATTACTAGAAATCTGGGTTCTTTGAAGTTAAGCAAGCTGAAAACAGCTTCATAGAATGCTAAAAATTGAGGCATGAAAAAAGACCTTAAGTGTTACTTAATCAGCCTAAGTTTGGGTGCCTGCTGTAACATCCCATGAAATGATCCCTCTATTCTGGAACACCTCCAATGACTTAAAAATAAATCACACATTCCACTTCAGAGGACTCTGACCATTTGAAAATTCTTCCATATCTTGAGCCAAAATCTATCTCCCTGGAAGTTCTATTACTGGTTAAAATACTAAACCTCAAGTCTTCACAGAAAATGTAATTATACATTCACATGATAGTCCTTCAAATACCAGAAGATGGTTATCACATCACCCAAGTTATTGTTTTTCTAGAATATTTATTATTTATTTCAACACACTGTTTAAATGACATGGCTTACCCACACTGGTTACTTTCTTTTATATCTCTTAGCTATTCAATCCATCTTCATCCCCTTTGTGACCCACTAGAATAGAGAGGGAACAAGGCCATACCTGTTGTCTTTTGAGACATCTATGTGCATTCCTACAACCTTGAATCATATTCCCTTTTCTTTGGAAGCCTCATCACACCATTAGTCAACTGTGTACTCACTGCCATATGAAACTTCCTATCTTGGGGCACCTGGGTGGCTCAGTTGGTTGAGCGACTGCCTTCGGCTCAGGTCATGATCCTGGAGTCCCTGGACCAAGTCCCGCATCTGGCTCCCCACTCAGCGGGGAGTCTGCTTCTCCCTCTGACCCTCTCTCCTCTCATGCTCTCTCTCATTCTCTCAAATAAATAAAATCTTAAAAAAAAAAAAAAGAAAGAAACTTCCTATCTTTTACAGAATCTTTGGAAACTAATAAGGGACCATATATTCAGACATGGTAAATTCCAGCATATTGCAGTCAGTCTGTCTTCCAGATAGTAAAGATTTTTTTGCCTGATGACTCTGTTATCCACAACTTGGATAAACAGAACTTCTATTTCTTCTTCAAAGTCATTGGCAAAAATATCAAAAATGACAAGGTTAAGAACAGAAACCTCCCTCCAAGTGAACAGAATTCCAATATTTAAGTTGACTATTGGGATCCAATCTGTATGTCTCCAACTTGTCCACAACTTAGAGGACCTTGTCAAATTTCTTCATTAGGTTCAGATATATAGTATCATTTTGGCTGCATTTCTTAGCAAGTTAAGAAATTCCAAAGAAAGATGAGCCAGTCTAGTATGGCCTTGTATCAACCCATTCTATGTCCCAATGATCATTTTCCACTTTTGGTAAATCACAAATCTTTGTTAAATAAGCCACCTCTGCTAGTATTGTGGTTATGTGTAAAAATAACCTTTTTTTTTTATTTTCTAAATGAATATGGATATGTTTAGAGATAAAATAACATGATATCTGGGATTCAGTTAAAATTGTCAGCAAAAAAAAAAAAAAGGCTGGGGAGTTGCAATAGATTAATAAGAGATATGGCTAAATAGTGACAGAAATGAGTATTATGTTTACAGAGATGACCTTTCGTTTAAAGATTTATAGAATAATTCCTCAACCTCTGTCTCCTACATCTTACCCAGTTTCCACAATTTCTGTAATAACAAATAGTGATTCAGTTAATTTGTTTGAATCTTCTGAGTACCCTAAGGTGTCATTCATTTGCTTCATACAATTTGGATTCATTTGATCTGCTAATACGCTCTCATCGCTTTATTTGTATTGAGTTTGCATTTCCCATTCCAATGTTTGCCCCACTTTTTTTAGTATGAAGATCAAGCTGATACAAGGAATTCTACTGGGTAATACATAATACTGCATCTTCTTTCCCAATGTTGGTACATGGCCTCTGCCTGGTCTTTTACTTTCTCTGAACATATTGAAGAAATTCCATTTTATTTTTATTGTCGGTACTTTCTGCAAATCTGAGTATACTTGAGCCTTATGGACATTATTCTTATCCATGTGTCTCATCCTTATATACTTTTTAACTTATTTGTACCCTTTTTTCTATCACTTACACATATCTTATAAAAATCTGAGTTCACTGGAGATGTCTCTGTGTAACGATCTTAATTTCTTTTTGCAATTCCCTCTAATAATTATCAGATGGTTGGTTTATAATATGCAGAGTTGAAACTGTATTTCTAAATATGCTATCATCTTCTCTTTGATATAGCATGCCATAAAATCATGCCTATGTTTTCCTTGTTTTTTTTTTTTTTAATCTACCCTCTGGAAGTGTGTGTAGCACATGGCTGACGATGCCAGGTTTCCCATCAGTGGTTATTATGAACTCTAAGATGTCAAAGGACTTCCCCCAAAGCTTCTGCTCCTTTCAACTGTCAATAAATTCCTTCTATATATCAGAGACAGACCCAGAGGAACTGTTGTTCTCATGGCCTATGTTTCGGGAGATTTTTACCAATTTCTGAAAAGACCTCATGAGCATGCAAGCACTGAGCTTCTTAGCAGCTTGAGAATTCTAGCAGATTTTTAATAACTAAAATCCTTCAATCATGACTGTGCCTTGACACAGGTTATCTTTTGGACCTCTAGCAGAAGCATATTATCTCTTACTTCCATTTGGCCAGGAAGCTTGAAAACACTCTCCAATAATATAATTTCTGATTCCCTTTTCAATTTTCCTCAGTGATAGACCAGTGTAGAAACTCACGATGGTGTAGATGATGTCTCCTTGATACACAACTATATCTCTAACTTATTATCACAATATATCTGGTCCTTTTAAAGGGATACCATCACCATCTTTCAATTTTGAATCATATCTCAGTGAATCTCAATGATAATTATGAAAGCATATAAACCTCTTGCCATGTATTAAAATCTCACAATGTCTAGGGGTACCTGGGTGGCTCATTTGGTTAAGTGTCCGACTCTTGGTTTTGGCTCAGGTTATGATCTCATGAGTCATGGGATCAAGCGCCCGTCAGGCTCTACGCTCAGCCGGGAGTCTGCTTGAAGATTTTCTCCCTCTGCCCCTCCCCCCCCCACACGCATGCTCTCTCTCTGAAATAAATAAATCTCTAAATAAATATAGATAGATAGATAGATAGATAAATAAATAAATAAAATCTCAATAGGCCTTGCTCCTTTCCCATGTTCTGCAAAGGTATCTAGTGTTAGAGGCCATAATTTTTACTTTTAGTACCATTGTTGATTTTCCATGCAAATCACTAAGTTTCTCCCACATTCCTTTTTACTACTTTCATTTTCCAAAAGTACAGTCTACACCAGTGTATCTGATTATTTGTCTTCTTCATATTTACTTTAAATCTCAACCATATAATTTTGAGATCTATCCTCACCTTGCCAAAAACGAACCATGCTAGGGTCTTAAGTTATGGATCAAAAATCTAAATTCTATTTTAGCAACACCGCTGCCATCCATTCAGCATCAATATTTTCCTCTCTCATGTATTTATTCCACAAACTTCTATTGAGAAAACACTTTGTACAATGTGCTACGGTAATAACTCGGGTTATAATAGTAGAAAGACAGACAATGTCTGCACCCTCTAACGAGCATGTCAAATAAGTCAACAGGTCATTTTAATACTCGTCTATGGCTCCATCCCCAGACAAGAAGTAATAAGAACACCGTTTGTATAACCAAGTTCTTGCATTTCTTATGGGACTTCTCTGTCCTTGTTCCTTACCACAAGTCTTTTCTGATAGACACAATCAACATCCTGTGAATCAACAAAATGAGATAATGGATGGCAGGATTGGATATATTAGTGGAAACTCTGTTGCATCTCATCTACCTGATCCAGGAAAACAGAGCACTGTCCAATTTCCCGTGTCAGGTTGGCATAAAACTACCTCCATACAACTGATACTATGGCCTAAATGAGAGGACACCAACCACCATTACGCACTTCTCCCTCCTTGACCTTGTAAACATGCTTACCTGCATAGACTAGGACCTAGTCCTTTTAATGATCATTCTGTGGAGCATGAGAGGGTACCATTTCTTCAAAAGATCCAAATTCCCCTTTTCTGGGAAGATCCTATATACATAGTATTACAAGCTAACGGATACCCTCAGTGTCTCAATCTTCCACTTGCCAGTAGTACTTATCTCTCCCTTTTTCATTAAAAATTCCTTTTCTTCTCTATTCTTTGGTTAATTCTTCCATTCAAAACAAAAGTACTCACTATATCTAGCAAACCAGAGTTTAGAAAGGCTTATACCTCCATGGTTTCTCCTTTAATAATTACAGAGTGTAAACTTTTTAAGTGAAGAAAAAAAGTCCTTATTCGTCTTGATGCAACACTGGCACAGGGCCTGGCAGCTCGTAGGAAGTAAGCACCTACTGAGGTGACCGGAAACAAGAGAACAGGGAGAAACGAGAGCTCCCGTAACTGGTCAGGGCCTCAGACGGGAAAACAAACATCCCGCAGGCTTAAACACACATTTCTGCCCTAACGCACACCTTATAGATTGTTATAGGAAATAAAGACCTTTATAGTTTCCCTTAGGAAATATTCCTTAAACTCCTGTAACTCATTGCCCAAAGGCTCCTAGGAATACTGCCTTCAAGGAAGCCAATTATGTGGCCCCGCTCCTCTCACCCTCTGCCCTCTTCTGTTCAGAACTTGGTACCTAACCTAGTTCTCATCTGCTCAAAGATCTCTTTATCTCCTTTGGCAATACCAATCGCACATGTGCACGTGTGCACACACACACACACACACATATATAATCTACAAAACACTCCTTAATCACTCTTCCTGCCTTTTTTCTATCTGCTCTAGACTTCTTCTCAGAGTCAGTATGGAATGAGGTCTTCCCACAGTTTTAAAAAAATTTTAAATACCATCTACAGCATATTATTCCTTAAAAACCATAAGCAGGAGGTAGTGAGTGGGCAGATATTTTATTTATGAATAGATTTGACATGAGCGCTGAAGCTCTTTACCTAGACTGTACACTCACCTGAGCCCAGAAAAAGGAGGTGAGGGCTGAAAATGAGAGATGTGGACTGTCCCCCTTCCACTGCAAAGCTGCTTGAAAAGTCAGAATACTATGTCAAATATCCATTTCTGAATGCTTTCAAATAGCTCAAACATTGTACAAACTAGCAAGCAGGGTAAGAGTGAGATAAAAATTCAATATTTAGATTCCCCCATGTCCTTTATACATAACAGTGAGTGACTCCCCTCTGTTCTATTTGCGGAAGAAGTCATAGACATTTTCCAAACCAAAACATTAAATGACATAGTTCAAATTCCTAGTATTCACCCTAGGGAACTTCTCCATTTAAAATGATAGTAGAAACTCCACATGCCTGTATAATAACCAGGGTAGAATCTCCTGAGAATACTGAAAAGTTTGCAATTTGCAAAGCTCCAAGGCAAAAAAAAGAAGGGGGCACATTAATTAAATCAAGTAAAACTATTCAGAATCGCTAGTAATAAGCATATAGCCAAATAAATACTCTTACATATCCAGGTATATATTATGTAACTTTTCATATTTTATCATATTCCCAAAATATCATAATTTATCTATTCATTATAGGTACAAAGTTTGACCTGTAGTTTCTATTAGCATAAATAAATACTACAACAGAAAGAAAAATGATGCAGAATTCCTCCACTTTCAAATGATTTATTCATTGATAATAATCATTATTAATATGCAAGGGAAAGTTCAAGTAACAAAAATGTCCTATATACTATAAAGGGATAGGGAATTTTAGGTAACAAGGAAAACCATGGAAAGAAAACACACAAAACAAGGTTGGATCTAGCATGGATTCCATGAGTGAACAAAAGGGAAAAAAAAGGGGATATAATGCCCCTTTGCATCTGTATTAGCTTCCTAGGGCTGCTATAATAAATACCACAGGCTGGTGCTTTAAACAACAGAAATTTGTTTTCTCACTTTCTGGAGGCTAGAAGTCCAAGATTAAGGTATCAAAAGGGTTGGTTTCTTCTCAGGTCTCTCTCCTAAAGTGTTAGATCTTTCTTCTCACTGTGTCCACACAGTCTTCCTTCTATACCGCTAGGTGTCCAAACTCCCTCTTTTAAGGACACCAATCATATTGGTTTAAGGCCTACCCTAATGACCAGGTTTTAAATTAATTACCTTTTTAAAGACCTATCTCCAAATAAGGTCACATTCTGAAGTACTGGCAGTTAAGACTTGAACATATGAATTTTGAGGGAACACAATTCAGCCCATAATATCATCCTCCAGCAGTGCAGGTGGGGAGATAATTCTGTATAGGAGAAATGCTTTATAAGGATCTCAGTTGTTCACTGAAGG
Organism: Phoca vitulina; assembly: GCF_004348235.1. Taxonomy (NCBI): domain Eukaryota; kingdom Metazoa; phylum Chordata; class Mammalia; order Carnivora; family Phocidae; genus Phoca; species Phoca vitulina. Next base: position 65,340,016 of record NW_022589711.1, on the reverse strand, counting down.
ATTAAGCTAATATAAAGTATTAGATTGTCCAATCCGGCTCACCTAAATCAAAGATCTCCCCAGCATCAAGGTTTACTAATAATCTCAAAGGATACACGCAATCAAAAGGTAAAGATGAAACAGAAAAAGTCTAGAACATTCCATGGGATTCTCCAGGTCCTTCCCTCTAATATTGGACATGTGCTGCTGGCCCAGAGTAATGGTGAGGTCTCCACTGAGGCACATGGGGCCTCACAGCAGGAAATATTTATGACATAAAAACCCCCACATTATATCAAGCTTACAGGACATTCTCTAGCAAGTCATGCCCCATGAACCCATATATCCTAAATTTGGTCACCATAACCAATCTTAAACTAGGAACATAATGATTCTCCTCCTTGCAAACATCATTAATTTATTTACTAGAAGTTTCAGCTATCAGAATGTTTACAGGAGATTAGACTGGTTCACCTGCCTTGTCCCTTCTCCCAGGAGCATCTTCTTAGTAATCAGGAGAGAAATAGATCTGGGCCAGCCGCTGTAACTTCTTCCTCCCCAGGGATCCAGTGCAATGTAAACTCACTCTCCTGTTCCTTTACACAATCTCCAATATGTGATACATTGCTCGCTCATGTCAAAAATAATAAATTTGGGGGCACCTGGATGGCTGAGTCGATTAAGCCTCTGCCTTCAGGTCATGATCCCAGGGTCCTAGGATAGAGCCCCACGTTAGGGCTCCCTGCTCAATGGGGAGCCTGCTTCTCCCTCTCCTCCCCACTCATGCGTGCATGCTCTCTCTCTCAAATAAATAAAATCTTTTTAAAAATTAAAAAATAAATTTATGGAACATTTTATTGGATAAAACCAGTTTCATTATCTTTATGTGAAATAAGTGCATATTCAGTCAGGAATATAACTTGCTAAATGGTTGTATATACAGTGTTGTTACGATACACAGAAATTTCACTACATTTAGGGTTCAACCTCATTGAAGAATTTATTTGCAGTGAGCACCTATTGATTTGTATATCCAACACCTCCATTTCTGAAAATTTCTTTCCCCTTTCCTATCATTTCCATGATAACCGCAGTAGCATGCCCTGACCCCCACTCCACCCCTACAGACTCTCCTCACTGGATTCCAGCCCCCAGCCAAATGAAGCAATCAATCTAAAGGTGAACACCTGATTCTAGCTGAGGCGGAAACCTTTCCCTCAGAAACTAATTCCAGCTTTAATTGTTGACGTTCTCTTGAACTCAACAGTTGTCAGCAGCCACTTTTCTGCTGTACACAAGAGAACCAGTTCCATGGTGAAAGAAAAGAAGTTAGCAGTTACACTAGAGGAGCGCAGGTGAGAGGGCCCCAACAGCATGCCAATCCCTGCTTCTAGGCCATCCTGGCTGTGTATCTGCCATTGGGTTCCATACAACAACAGTGCCTACATCTTAAAAATAAATTTCTTCTCTTAAAAAAAGTATTTTCTATTGCTTTAGACCAAAAGAATCCTAACATGTATCTACAGATCTATCTTCAAACTCTGGCACTGACATTTACTGATTGTGTGACTTTAACTTATTTATTCTCTCCAAGTTGAAGCTTCCTTATTCATAAAATAGAGATTATACCATGCACCTTACAAGTTTGGGTTTTTTTTTTTAAAGATTTATCTATTTATTTGAAAATGAGAGAGAGCACACAGAGGGGAAGGGCAGAGGGAGAGGAAGAGAATCTCCAGCAGACTCCCCACAGAGCACAGAGCCCAATGTGGGACTCGATCCCATGACCCTGAGATCACGACCTGAGCCAAAATCAAGAGTCAGATACTTAACTGACTGAGCCATCCAGGTGCCCCCACAAGTTTGTTTTGTAAATGAAATATTAAAGTTGTATGGACCATAGGATGCACTCTGTAAATGGCAGGTGTTAATGGAGACTAATGCTTCTAGTTGCCACTCTTTGGATCCACCATGGAATTCACAGCAAGGCCATACTTTCCCCTGGTGTTCCCACCCAATGGCTGAGCTTGATGGGGGCTACTAGACCTAGCCCATTACTGTCCAAGGCTGGATTCTTCCAATGGACAGTATTTGCTCAAGGACTTCCCATCAACTTGGTCAAAACTTTCTCCTGTGACTCCTGCTACCCAACCCTTCCTTTCCTCTCTCCTTTCACAAGTCCTAAACCTGCATCACTACCTAAAGGCTCAACCTACAGACTCCTGTTCCCTCCTCTTTCACCCTTCACTGGCATTTGTCCCCAAAATCTCAATCATATATAATCTCATGTTGACCTCGACTTCTCAAAGGACCTGAACTGACAAAATGAGAATATACTGCAGTAATTAATCTACTGATAGAGTACTACTGTTGTATATTCACAGCACATCCTACCACATAACAGCCATTCCTAATGTTCTTGGCTCTCAATCTGTAGCTGAGCCCAGACATGATCTCACATTTCTCTTTAAGATACACATTCCCTGTCAATTGATCTCAGTTGGTGTATTTACACATTAACTTTCAATTTCTACTAAGAAATTAATGAAACACTTGGCCAGGAGTGACTAAAGAAAACATATCTCCCCTGGTTCTTTCCAGATCTTTTCAGCTTTCCTTGTTACATGGGTGTGTCCCTCACTAAACTCCTTCTTTGCCCCAGGTTGTATAAACCCCAAACTAGTCTGTTCTAAATCAGTATAGTACAATTATTAAAGCTGACAGTTTGTGGACTTCAATTTTTATATCACACCTGAATTGCAGACCTCAATGCAACTTCTCCTAAGATCCCATTAAAAATACATGTGAAATTAAAGAAAAAATAAAAATACCTAATACAGTGAACCATGAGAGACGATGGACTTTGAAAAACTAACTGAGGGTTCTAGAGGGGAGGGGGGTGGGAGGATGGGTTAGCCTGGTGATGGGTATTGAGGAGGGCACGTTCTGCATGGAGCACTGGGTGTTATGCACAAACAATGAATCATGGAACACTACATCTAAAACTAATGATGTAATGTATGGTGATTAACATAACATAATAAAAAAAATACCTAATACAGAAAATCTAAAATGTCAATTTGTTGCTAATGTAAAAAGAATTTGAATGAACTATAAGACCTATATAGAACAAAATTCAGAATCAAAGTAATGGGAAAATGCAAAATTTCATACTGACCCTGAGCATATTGCTTTCAACAAAGACAGGGACACTCTTTCCATCCCATACTCCCTGCTTGTCGGGTGGTTCAAGGTCATAGGGTTCGAATCAGTCAGGGGCAATCCCATGGGTACTTCTTTTGAGGTGGCCACTATACTAGCTTCTCCCTTAGTTAGTATCTCCCTTCCTACATCCATACAGAGAACACAATTCAGAAATCAACATGCACTATCATGTAGATAGATGACGCCACATTGTGTCCTGGAAAGGGAAGCACCAGCACAGAAACAGGAGTAGAGCTAGGAACTGTCAGCAGTGGCTAGCAGGATTTTGCAGCTTTTCATGTCCTACCTTGCTTCCAATTGTCAGAAGTCAGGTATTGAGGGTATGAGACCCTGCCTCAACCAGAATAAGTGCGTAAGTTAAATATCTAATGAACGATACACATAAGATGAAGAATCTGCACAATAATCTACTTTGCAGCCATAGGTTTGAGAACAGTATTTATTTAACAAGATTCACTTGGACTAAGAGTGAAACCAAGGCTGATACAACTTCTCCATTGGCAAATACTGGGCCTAGGACCATTTGCTTTGATTCAAACATAGGGACACAAAAATTCATAAGAACTATAGGAAGAAAATTCTACAGATCAATGGAACACTGTCCTGAACAATCAGAAGAAATGCATACCTCTGAAAAAGACAGACTAGAGGAAACTAAAAGTGAAAGGCATTCTAGATAGAGTATCAAAATAGATCTACAGTATGAACAATAGCTGAAGACAGTAAGGATAATTCATCTGAGATTAAAAAAACAAAAAAATGAATTAAATAAAATAGAATAAAAAATAAAACTTGATAAGGAGAGCAAGTTTTTTGTTTGGTTGGTTTCTTTAAAATTTTATTTATTTATTTGAGAGAGAGACACAGCAAGAGAAGGAACACAAGCAGGGGGGCTGGGAGAGGGAGAAGCAGGGAGCCCGATGAGCAGGGAGCCTGATCCCAGAATCCTGGGATCACGACCTGAGCCGAAGGCAGATGCTTAATGACTGAGCCACCCAGGTGCTTGGGAGCAAGTTATAGAATAAAACTAGAGTATAGAAGCCTTCGCTTAGGGTTTAAAACACATAAAATGATATTATATCGTTACGAATACTTATGTGTTAAAAGTATAAAAACTTTTATGCATTGGTATATACACCAACTTCAGGACAGTAATTATCTCAGGGGCAGGAAGACAGAGAAGAACCCATCAGGAATGAGCAAAGAGGGCTTCACCTAGGACTGGAATAGTGTGAAATACTGTGTGCATGTGCATACGTGTGTGAGCGCATGTGGTATGTGTGCCTCTAGAGCAAACAGGCCAAAATATTAAATTTTGTTAGATGGAGGCTACATGCATGTTCCCTAGATTATCTCTATAATTTTAAGTATACTTGAAATGTTTTATAATTTAGAATTTTATATAACACGCAAGATTGTAAAACAAAAGTCAACTCTATGCTGTTGATAGATCTAAAACTGGCACCACCAGTTTAAAATCAAACAGATTTATCAGGTAAATGTAACAATTTTCATTTCAGACAAAGTAGAATTCAAAGCAAAAAACCAAAGAATTAAATGGGAAGAGGGCAGTTTTATATTAATATAAGCTACACAATTAAGATATCCTGAAAAACATAACATCCAAAGCAAGTCTGTGAGAAATACAAGTGGAACAAAATGAATATTTAACAGCCAACAGTTACTAGATCCTCACTATATATCATATTGTGCCGAGGAGTCACACAGAATATCTCATTTAATACTCATAGCAATCAAATGAAACCATGTATTATTATCCATTTTTTTCAGACAGAGAAACTGAGACTTAAAACACGGATGTAGGAATTTGCAGAGCTAGGATTTGGGCCTAACCTGTCTGACTCAGAACCCATACTTACTGGAACTATGACTTTCAGTTTCCCCAAGTTATAGTAACATTTCTCTCAGATTTTGATTAATAAAGTAGAAAAGAAATACCTAGACAATTCAAAGAATACAAGTTTCAGTTCAAAGATATAAACAAATTAGTACCTTGATATTAAATTGTGTACCTTACAGAGAATTTATCTTCTCAAGAATCAATGTAACATGTACAAAATCTTGAGCCAATTTGCAAATAAAGTAAAACAAATAAAAATTGTAACTCACTTTCTCTGACTATAATCACTTAGTAATAAAATACAGTAACAATAGTTAACAATAAAGTAGCCCACATATTTAGAAATTTTAAAACATCTCACTGGGGGCGTCTGGGTGGCTCAGTTGACTCAGCATCTGCCTTCGGCTCAGGTCATGATCCCAGGGTCCTGGGATCGAGTCCCACATCGGGCTCCCTGCTCTGCGGGGAGCCTGCTTCTCCCTCTCCCTCTGCCGCACCCCCTGCTTATGGGCTCACTTTGTCTCTGTCAAATAAATAAAATCTTTAAAAATAACAATAAAAAAATAAAACATCTCACTGAACTATTTGGTCAGGGTATATACCAAAACTGGAATTTTAAAACTACGTAACAAAATGAAAATGAAAATACATAAAAATTAGTGAGCTTCTGCCAAGGCTATATTTTTTTTTTTTTAAGATTTTTATTTATTTATTTATTTGAGAGCGAGCGAGCGAGCAGGAGTTGGGGGGAGAGGCAAAGGGAGAGGGAGAAGCAGATTCCCTGCTCAGTAGGGAGCTAGCCGCCTGGGCTTGATCCCAGGACCCCCAGATTGTGACCTGAGCCAAAGGCAGACACTTAACCAGCCACCCAGGTGCCCCTGCCAAGGTTATATTCTAAGGTAAATCTATAAACTTAATTTATTTTTGTGTTCAAATTTTTTTTACAATAACATGTATCTGGTTTGTAATTATACTAAAACATTTAAATTTCATTATCAAGCCAATGTAAGAGTTAAGGAAGCCAAAAAAAAAAAAACACCAAACTTAAGGATAGTAAAAGGATAAAGCAAAGTAAGACAACATGAATAAACTTTTCTTTTGAAAATCACAATTGAATAAATCAAAAAATTAGTTCTTTGGAAAACAATTTAGATAAATATTTTCCTCTTAAAAATTCAATATTACAGGAGGAAAAAAGTATTCAAGGTATTAATATGAAAAAGCACAGATAGAGAAAAAATTTAAAACTTGTTTTTTTTTTTATAATTTTGCAAAAGAACTCAAATTCAATAAATAAATTTTTAGGAAATTATCCAAATAAAATCAAGGAGACATTGACTCCCTAAATTATCATGAAATAAACTCAAACTTTTATCAACATAGTACTTCCGAAAAAGACCAGTGTCTAAAGGTTTACCATGAATTTTTTTTTAATATTTAAGAGTTGTAATTTCCATATTATTAAGCCCTCCCAAAGCCTTAGAAAACTATTATAGCTATACAATGCCCTTCATAAAATAACCCAGATTTTATAAACTGCCCAAAAATATACTCACCCTATAAAGCAATTTTATTTATAAATATAGATGCAAAATCTCCAAATAAAATGCCAGTCTAGTGTTCAACAGCAAACATCCACTTGATACGAGATTTTTCTCTCGTAAAAGTGACGCTGACATTACATTATGAAACTTATTAGCATAATATATTAATGGACCCCATAAGAAAGTCCAAATAATGATTTGTTGGTTCACAAACCGGCCCTGTACCTAGAGGGCAAAGAGTGGGCACCCCAGGTTGGCAGGTGGCAGGTTTAGTAAGCAAGGGAACTTACCGGCAAGTCTTGTCTTGGGCTCCGCGAGTAGAGCAGATCTCCGCACCCACCCGCCAGGATGGTAAATGTTTTTATAATGGCCTTAACTGGGTTCAATCACATATATACGATCCAGATGGTCACAATAACATCTTGTTGTCTCAAAGCTGCAACCTTGGGGCAGCTTCTGGTGTGGAGAAGGCAAGCTGAAGACAAGCCAAGGACACCCGGAGTGAGAAGCCTCCGATTGTCCGGATGTAGCTCTCAGAGTCAACCAGAGGTCACGTCCTCTCCTTGACCTCCTCCAACACTCCTCCCCTTATGACCAGCTCTCACCACCTCCCAGTGTGCCGGGAGCAGGCAGCAAGGGGTTTCATTAGCCTGGAGGTGGCCCCTTTGGCAGCTCTCCAGCTGCACTGGAGACAGATCAAGATAATGATGCCCAAAATAAGTAACAATTTTTTTTATCAAGAGCTCTTTGATCCAAACCACTGATTTGTTAAGTCCCCTTGGGGGGGGAGGGGAGGGTCGGATCACTCAGGGCATTTCTGTGTCATTAAAGATGTCATTAAAGATGATACATTTTCAGACTTATCAGGTATGAACACACAACATTCTGTTTGGAATACATGGGTGTGTCCTTGCAAGACTGTAATGATGTCCAAGGCCATTCTGTTTTGGAGACATTTCAATGTTCAGTAATGATAGGTTTTGCTGGCAAAACTTGTTGAGTAAATTTAGTATGGGCTAAACTTAGTGTGTGCTATAGTACACTATGTAAATTTATATATAAATTGTGTGAATTTGGTATGTGCTCTAACGTCCTCCAGGCCAATGGAGGGAAAAAAGATGGCAGTGGATCATACCAGTGGAGAACAGAATGTGCTCACCTGGCCTTGAGGAGAAGGAGGTGGGCAATTGTTACCTTGGGGTGGATTCTCCCCTGTGTGCAGGGAAAACCCAGGGTCAGTGGCCCAACCACCCAAGTGGGGAGCCATGGCCAAAGATTTATACCACACAACTACTGGGTTCTCTTCAGGGCTACCCAACAAATACCTGGGCAGATCAACCACTCAGGGCTACCCAACAAATACCTGGGCAGATCAACCAGTCAACCGCTGTTGAAAGTACAACGGGCACCGCATATAATACCCACCTTGTGCAGGTCTTGAAGACAGTGAGAACTGCCTCAGGCTCTTGCAGGCTCAACCAGTCACTATCCTTTAATATGACAGAATGACTATACAGTTCCAGTGATAGCTCATGTTCCTGGTATAATTGGGTTGGTTCTGTTTAGAGTAATTTTTCTGTTGTCAACATAGGGATGCCTATGTGCTCAAAGGTCCATAACCTGAGGTAAGTCACATAAACCCATCCCAAATTTGGGCATAACCACCCATGGCTCTAATGGTGGTATTTTTAGGATACTTCTGGTCAGTAGTTTGATGGGCTACCTGTGTAGTTTGACTGACCGAGAAAGAATACCCAGTCTCAGTGTTATTGATAGTGCATGCACAGGCCAGGTTTCTGGATCAGTATTGGTAATATCAGATGGATTACGAGTACTAGTCCTATCTTGTTCTTCCCTAATGTGCTGCTTTAGGGCCTTCCAATCCCCTCCCTGGAGTGGTGATATCAAGTATGGCAATTCTGATGAGCTGTCCTGAGGGGAAGCTGCCCACATACCCAAGAGTTAGATTGATTTCTTTGTTGGGCATACGAGTGAGCCCACTGTAGAAAGGTATTTCCAGCAGGTGTCCATCCCATGACCGGACACCACAGGGGCAGCAGAAGTCTAAGGTCGAAAAGACATATTTAGTAGGAACTTGTATGGGGAGGTCTTCTCCTTCTACAAAAAATTACACTTGGGGCCCAGTCTTCAGATGTTAATGTGGCTGGAGCTTTAAGAATTCGACCTGGTTGTGCATAACGTACATGTCGATCCGGGGAGGCAGCTCTGTCAAGGATGAGGAGACGGACGAGGGGCAGGACGTGCCTGACCAAGACCCTCACCTTCTCCTCTCTTTCCATAGTGTGTATTCCATTCCACGTATAGAGCATTTTAACAGGTTCAGCTTATAGCAGGACAATAGGTCCCAGTGGAAACTGAGTAGATTCCCTTCCCCTAGGGGTGCAAAGTAACCCACCCATCCCAGTGGGATGTTCCATTGCAAATTCCTGTAGACGCCATCTTTCCCGGGCATGATGGGGCTTGGTGTTCTCAGCAGCCACAGCACTGCACGTTGATTCGTGGTGAGAGTCCAGGTGATGGCTGTTTCCCACAATTTCCATATCTTTACAGCGTTGGGTGTTTTGCCAGGCATGTCAGTAAAACCACCTTGGCCATGCGGACTGAAGTACTGTCCGAGGCTTTAATACATTTGAGTAATCCAGCAGTAGCGCCTGTCGCCGCATGTGCCAGCCTGGAGACTGCTGCTGAAACAGGCTGTTGAAAGCACAGCGGGCACCGCATACAACACCCACCTGGTGCAGGTCTTGAAGACAGTGAGAACTGCCTCAGACTCTTGCAGGCAAACTTCAATGTATTTCTACATATTCTGATCCCATCAGGCCTTACTCATTACCTCGGCTTCCCAGTGTCTAAACCGCGGAGTTAATCTCTTTAGAACAGCCCAACTGTCAGTGCAAAGGGTTAACTGTCAAGGCTCTCCAGTGGCACCTGCCAAACCACTCTGAGTTCAGCCCGCTGGTTGCTGTGGTTCATTGCAGTTTCCACCCAGATGGTGTCAGTGTTGGACTGAATCGCACCTGTAGTCCCGTGGACAGGTTGCCCTGATTAGATCCTGTATACCAGCCATCGGCAGGCGTTCCCCCCACTCCCTCTCTAGGCCACTGGTGCTGCGCCAGGAATGGGGGCAGAACGTTTGGAGGATCTACATCCCCTACAGGGCCAAGTAGCACCTGTATTTCGAGAGGCAGAGGGCTGGTGGACAGGGTGCTCCTCTGCTGTAAATAGGCATATCATTTGGTCAAAGTGGGAGTTTGAGCCATGGCAGAGCTGGGTCGATGGAACACATTCTCACCCACCCCTTAATAGGAAGGGAATAGTTTCTCCTATTTCCTTATGCCCACCCCCCAGGCAATCTACGTTGTTTGACAGTTACCACTCTTTATGGGGTAGTATGCTCATAGGTTCTCAGTTGGCATTTCTCAGCACTGGTTTGATTACCTTAACCCAGGGACAGAATTTACCAATAGAGCTTTGCAGAGCTTGACCTTTTAAAATATCAGTGCTCCTTCCTGCTCCTCCCACTTTCTCTCAAATAAATAAATCTTTAAAAAATGGGGTGCCTGGGTGGCTCAATTGGTTGAATGACCGACTCTTGATTTTGGCTCGGGTCAGGACCTCAGGGTTGTGGGATCAAGCCCCCTGTCAGGCTCTGCACTCAGCAGGGAGTCTGCTTGAGATTCTCTCTCTCTCCCTCTCCCCCTCCCCCCTCTCTCTCTCAAATAAATCTTTAAAAAATAAAATAAAATAAAATATCAGTGCTCTTCAGAGCGCTTGGGTGGCTCAGCCGATTAAGCAGCTGACTCCTGATTTCAGCTCAGGTCATGGTCTTGAGGTCATGGGATCAAGCCCCGAGTTGGGCTCTGCCCTTAGCGCGGAGTCTGCTTGAGACTCTCTCCCTCTGCCCCTCCCCTTGCTCTCTCTGTCTCTCTCTCAAATAAATAAATAAAAATATTTTTAAAAAATTATAAAATATCAGTGCCCAGTATGTTCTCTGCTATTGCAGAGATAAAAACCTCATATTCTCACACAGGAGGATATTCAATCTGCAGCTCCCTGACATAGCCATTTATGCTGCATAACTACTGATGGCCCTGAGAGAGCCAGAAAACCTCTGAGGGTTACCGTGGTTAGAGTATGTTCAGCTCAGTGTCAACCAGAGTTGTCACGTATTGTTTATTTCTGGGGGACCAATGAGTAATGAGCTCAAAATGAAGGCCTCCACTCACGTGAGCTCTGACTGCCTCTGAGTGACCTGCACCTGGAGACAATCTTGGCCTACATCCTACACCTGAGGCATGGGAGGCACCCACCCTGAGTGGGACCAACACAGCATTGGATAGCCAGTCTATCTGTTCGGGTGAGGTCCTGGCAGCAACAAGGTCAAACCACATTTGCCTCCAGGTTACTTTCACCAGACCCTTTACAGCTAATTGGGATACCCTTTTGGCTTTTCCAGCTCCTTCTGTCTCCAGTCTTTTCCTCAGCCCATACCCATTCCCAGGGTTTACCAGTTGCCCCTGGGTCAGCAGTGGATTGCCCAACATCCTAAATGTCTTATCCTACAACTGGGCTCAGCATGGATATCAGATTCCCATACCAAGTGCTGAGGGCAAACTTGAGGATCTTGGCTTTTGTTCCTACAGTGAATGTAGCCCAATAACGGCCTTCAAAAATGGGGGCATAGATGGCCTGTCTCATTCCCAACTCCCTGAGAATTTGTTGTACCTCCTCTATAGATTTCCAAAGTCCTCCGTGCCCAGAGCGATCCCCTCATTGGGCCTCATTCTCCCTGCAGGCTAGAATATTTCAATCTATAAGGGTGTGAGCACCTTGTCACCCCCAAGCATGCACACACTGCCAGAGGGCATAGTGTGGGGTTATGTTGCTCATTTTCTCTGCCTCCTGCCCAGTGAGAGAAAGGCCACCACCCCCACCCCCACCCCCATATCCTATAGCCACACTAACCATGCCTGGATACTTTCCCTGGCCTTCTGCTGGAACTTAGCAGCTGCATCAGTAAGCTCAGTGGGCATATATTCTCTCTTCACGAACATTTCCTGAACCAGGAGCTGGCACAACTGTTGCTGTCCTTTCATTTTCCTTTGTATTAGGGGTCAGAACAGCACCAGGGCCCAACTATCTAATCCGGAAGTTGTTGCCAATGCATTCACACATGAAACAGAAATTAAAGTTATAAGTACCAAAAAAAGTTAAAGTTATAAATTATCTTCAATAACAGGAGAATTTAGTAAAATGTCTCTTGGAGATAATTGTAAAATAGTAATTTAAAAGACAAATGTACAATATCAATTGCTTTCCTTTACAGCCATGAAACTCCTTGTCTCCACACCATTTGGTAGTGTCTGTCCACATTGACCCTGGTTTTGGCTAAGCAACTTGCTTTGCCCAATGTGTGACTAGCAAACTTCACTCAGTCAGAACCTAGAAAAAGTTCTTGCATATTCCTACTTCTCGTGTCTCCTCTTCTTTGCAATGAATTGCAATGAATCTCTGCCTTTGCCATAAAGTACATCCCTGGGCTACGTTGGTGAAAGATGAAATTTATGGAGCTAAGTCGAGTCACCTAGTCATACCAGCCGAGGCTTCCCCAGATCAGCTTTCAGCAGCTGACCCCTGCACATATGAGAGTCACCTTACCTGGCCATCTAACCAACCCACAGCTCAGCACAGACTCATGAGGAAGTTCAGCCAAGACCAAACACCCAAGCTGGCCCACTAACTCTCAAGTAAAGTAAGTGCTTATAATTTTGAGCCACTCAATTTTGTGGTTGCCCGTTAACCAGCATTATTATCACAATAGATAAATGATACACCAACTATTATGCTTAACTTATTTGAAAATCTGTTCATAGTAACTCCAAAAAATCTCTTTAAAAGCAACTGAGCATAAGCCTAAAATGACATTTGCCAATCTAACATATAGACACCTGTAGAGAAGGAAAACGCGTTCCTTATTCCCTTCTAGGTTCTTCAGCTGGTCTAATAATTAAATTGACATACGGCAGATTAACAAGAGAAAAGCCAATTTAATTCTGTATGTTATAGGAGCCCATAAAAACATGAGACTCAAAGTGCCTGAAGCAGGCAGCTTTTATGCCTTCTAGACAAAGATACAATACATTTGTGAAGAATTGACAAGACAAAGGGGTTTGGGCTTGGGGTAGCAAATTACCAAAGCAGTAACAAGGTTTGTTTATATGGTCTTCTCAGCCTTAGATTCCCTACCTCTGGTGATTCGGATCCCTTCTGCCTTCCTGGTAGAGGGCGCAGGGAAGGCACCTTCACGTGAGAGACTGATTTCTTGCTTTCAGAGGGAAAAGGAGGGTCAGTGTCCTTCTTGCACCAGCTGTTTTTAAGTAAATATCCAGAGCACACTCACCACTGACACGTAGTAGTAGTAATAGTAGTAATTCATTAGCAGTAGTAACAGCATTCATATTTGAAATTTTAATTCTATCATTTCTCTATAATTATCTGATTTTTCCAAATTTTCCATAATTAGTGTGAATCACTTCTATAATCAGGGTGAATTCATAAAAATAATGATTTTCTTTAAAAGCAGATTCTTCATCAACTGCATTTTGTCACTTTTTATCACAGATTTATTCTGGAATTTAATTTGATTTGCTCTGTAAATTATCTATAGCTGCTTTCACTTACCCAGGAATGGCTTTTACCTCTGAGTATGCAATGAAGCCATGGGGATTAAGTGAGGGGGCAGATTTTACAGATTCTCTGGTTTGAATCAGGAGGAGAACTCCCATGTTGACGAAAATCTGAAAAATCCTCCTGTATCAGTCACTGCGGCACAACAAATTACCTCCAACATTTAAAAACTTAAAACAATGACCATTCAGGGCGCCTGGGTGGATCTGTCGGTTAAGCATCTGACTCTTGGTTTCAGCACAGGTCATGGTCTCTGGGTCTGGAGATCAAGCCCAGCCTCAGGTTCCCTGCTGGGCAGGGAGTGTGCTTGAGATTCTCTCCCTCTGGCCCTCCCCCGCTTGCATATTCTCTCTTTCTCTCTCTCTCTCTCTCTCAAATAAATAAATAAATCTTTGGGGGAAAAAAAACCCACCATTTACTTGCTCGCATTTTGGGGGGTCAATAATTTGGGCAGGTCTCAGTTGGGATGGCTCACCTCTACTCCACCCGTGTTGGCTGGGCTCAGTCATGTGTTTGTATCAGGTCGCTGGTTGACTGGGGCTGCATCATTCTAGAAGGACTCACTCCCATGTATGGCAGCTGGGGCAGAGAGGAACTTTTGGCTTGGCACTTCACTTCTTCTCCAACGAGCCAGCAGGCTAACTGGGCCTCCTCAATGGTGGGTTTGTTCCAAGGTGGTGACAAAAGAAGCTGCAGGACCTCTTGAAGCCTAACCTCAGAAGTCATACAACATCACTTCTGCCATATTCTGTCGGTCACGGCAAGTCACAATGCAAGCCCAGATTCAAGGTGTGGAGGGGACAGACTCCACCTCTTGATGCAAAGAGCAGCCTGGTCACATCCCAAAAGGGTGTGAGGAATTGCTGCCGCCACCTTTGCAAGCAACTTACCACATCTCTCTTACTGTTTGTAATTTATTCATCCTTACATTTAAAAAAAAAAAGTTTTTGAATGCCTTCAAAGTGCTACATACTGTTCTGGAATGGCAGTGGACAAGACAGACATAATCCTTGCCCTTTTGGGGGCAGTGGGCGGGGGCCGGGTACAGCCTCGGGGAAGACAGGCCCTGAGCAGTGAGGATAGTGCTGTGAGTGCTAGAAAGAAGGACCAGTCAGAGAGAGTAGTGGAGTCTGACCCCATGTTGAGGGGGCAGGGCAGCAGCAGAATGCAGCCCGGGCTGGAGAAGAAAATCAGGCAAGACTGTTATTTCCTGTGAGAAACCATCAGAGCTTTCTACTTCCAGGATCTATTCGGTTCCTAATGCCTCATTTTACTACGTCTGTGCTGCACATGTATTTCTTTCTCCCTTGCCATATAATCGCATGTTTACAAAGTGAAAAAAAAAGAAGAAAACTTGGGGTAACTATTCCTTTCAAAGAAAGTCTAGGACAGTCCTGGAAAAAAAAAAAAGAAGAAGAAGAAGAAGAAGAAGAAATAACTTCTATGAAAAAGTAATACTTTTTTATCATATCAAAATCCTCTCTTAATTTGAGGAATTTATTATTAATTAAGAAAGCTGAGTTTTTCAAGTGCCTAATTCTGCCTTTGATCTGCAGGCCTCCAGGCTGTAAGTTCCCAGATGTCTGAAGTAGGTTTTATCTGAAGTGTTTTCCTAGCAAAGGCATTTTCTGTGGCACAAAATGAAACCACAGTTGTGGCGTGTTTTGTTAGAAGATCCAGATCGATAAGCTGAGATGCCAGGGTCTGAAAACCTGGTGCGCTGGAGGTAATCGACTTATTAATCTATATATAGCCCACTGAGAAGAAGATTTAGGGGTTTTGATGGCTGTTCAAAGAGTGTTCGAGATGAAGAATCCTGTGGGAGAAAAGATGGAACAGAAGAGCACGTTGGAGATTTGTCATACAGCGGCAGGAAAGCTCTCCACCAAAGTGTTATCCTCTTCCCAGCAGGTTTTTGGGAAATGTGCTTCTTGTGTTAAGTTCAAAGCATCCTATGATAGGTCTGTGAGGTAGACACTCCTGGGGGTGTGGTGGATGCTGTCAAAGAAAAGAGCAAACAGCCGCAGTCTCTCTCAAGAAGTGCGGTCAGAGTTCAGAATGCTGTGAATCTTGTTAAGGATTATTTAACCAATGAGTCAACAGATATTTCTGAATCCCTATTATGTACTAGACACCGTGTCAGGTTCCGGGGATGTAATGTTGACAGACAGACCTCATCCCTGCCCTTACAGAGAGTATAGTCTGCTGAGCAGGGTGGATGGTAATCAGGCAATTCCAAAGCTAGGCAAAAAGAACTGTGATTGAGAAATACAAAAAACCATGGAAACGCAGCAACAAAGCACCCAACTTGAAGACTTCCTGACAGAAGTGGCCTGGAAGTTGAGGACTGAAGGATGGACGGTGATTAATCAAGAGAAGACGAGGACTCTGGTTAAAGATGGCATAATTCACCAAAATGAAAGTAAAGGAAGTTTTAAAATAAAAGACATAAATAAGCCCATGAGGGCAAAAAGAATGGGAAAGAAGGCGCCAATGAGAAATTCCAGAATTTGAAAAGCAGATTGACAAATGGAAAATGATTTAGCTGAATGGAGAGAACGGACCCCCAACGAGCAGAGGGAAAAAAAACAAAAATCAAAGCCATCGATACTGCTAACCCCGTGAAGGCTCTTCAATCTGTGGCCCTTGGCACGTCGGGAAGCAGAGGTGAAGATGGCTTTACAATGCACTGATTCAAACTCCGCTAAGAAGGACCTCGACCCCCTCCTCCACTCCGCCCAGCCCAGCACGTGCCTGTCACCTACCCTGGCGTCACCTTCCCTGGAGGAGGGTAAAACAAGTGTCTAGGCTAAAAACCCACATCCCAGCCCAAGGCAAAGACACCTGACTACAATCACGCCTCACACTGAATGGGGAGAGCCCCAGCTCTCTCAAACCACCCAGCATCTTAATCACAAACTTACACTCTGTATGACCAAAAGAGTCTTTTCTAAGGAATCTCAGCAACTGCAGAGGAAAGACAAAAATGGTCGATCTCTTTGGGGGTTCCCTAGTCAAATGGCACACGGCAAGGTCACCCTACAGTGAAGACTACAGTCAACAAGCATTCCCCACCTTCCCTGGGCACCCAGATCCCAAAGAGGCTTTTTATGCCCTTATTCTTAAATGTGAACAGTCAAGGATTCCTGGACATTGTAGGAAATCATCTAAAATGGAAAGCAGATCTCTATTCTAAAACAAACAAATCAATCAAAAAAGCAAACTGATAGAAAAGTTGCAAACAGAGAAGGAATCAGCTTCACCAAAAATTTCTTAATGTTCTCAGCAAAATAAGAGGAGATAGGAAATAATAGAGAGCAGCATCGTTTCACTTGCTCAAGCAATCAGTAAACTGATTCACACTGACCCCTTTCTTTCTCACACACTCCAGTATCCAATCTGTCAACAAATCCAATGACTCTGCCTTCAAAACCTATACAGAATTTGCCCTCTTCTTAAATCATTCACTACCCCTGCCCTGGTCCAAGTGAGGCCCATTTCTCACCTGGATTACAGTAATAGGCTTATAATCGTTCTCCTTGCTTCTATCCTTGTCTTAATACACAGCAGCCAGAGTGAGCCTTCTAGAACATAAATTAGATCATATCATTCCTTTGTCCAAAACCCATATCAGCTTCTGCTTTCAGTCAGAGTAAAAGCCAAAGTGCCTATTGGGGCTTAAGTGTGATCTGGACCCACCCATACCTTCTCCCCCACCCCAAGAAGCCCCCCATGCTGACTCCCTTAGTTCTCCTCCAACACACCAGGCACACATGGCCTTGGGGACTTGGCTTCAGCTCTTCCCCTTGCCCAGAACACTGCTCCCTCAGAAAACCCTTGGATAACTCCTTCATTAGCTTCAAGTCTTTGCTCAAATGTCACTTTCCCAGGGGGACCTGCAGTGCCCCACTCCCTCACACTGCTAACTGCTCTCACTCTTCTATACACTGTATTTTCCTTAGCACGTGCTACCTTCTCACACATGTCCATGGCCCACGGTCCATGCCTCTGCACTAGAATGTGAGTTCTTCAGGGTAGCACGTTCATTTTGCCAAATGATGTATTCACAGCATCTGAATAGTGCATGGCAAGTAGGAGGCTGGATTCATTTCCTAGGGATGTTATAACAAAGTATCACCGACTGGGTGACTTCAACATCAGCCAGTTAGCGAGACACATTCAAGAATATGAAATGACATCAGTCTGACAGGAGCATGGAGCATAGTGCAAGGACTATTAATAGTGAGAGATGAACAAATGGAGATAGACACAGAGCTTTGTGAGCCATGAGGAAAGAGTCAGTTCTTTATCTTAAGAGCAGTGAGGAAGCTTGAAGGGAGTTGGAAATGTGGTCAGATTTGCCTCTTAACCAATCACTAAAACTGTGCAAATGAGAGAATGTTTTGGGTATAAGTAGGCTGCAGTAAACCCAAGGACAGTTCTCCCGTAGGCCCCATGACTCTGTAAGCCCAGCTTTACTCAATGAACTGCTGCCTCTGAAGTCCCATTGGGACCAAACAGGGTCCCTGCACACCTCATCCAGCGAGGCTCCTGGTAACCATGAGCACAGCTGCTCTGGCTTTCAGGCTGAAATGTGTGAAGCCAATGGGCATCCAAAGACCCAGCATCCCAACGTGAAGCTGGAGTCATTAATCAAGACAGACACTCCAAACCCAGCCAACAGTCTATACTCTTCTTAAGATGATTATATGATCCGAGTAAAGGAAATAAGAGGATTTTTTGCATAAAATTAAGGAAATGAGGGGCAGTTGGGTGGCTCAGTTGGTTAAGCATCTGACTCTTGATTTTGGCTCAGATCATGATTTCAGGGTTGTGAGACTAAGCCCTGCCCTGGGCTCCATGCTGGGTATGGAGCCTGCTTGGGATTCTCTCTCTCCCTCTCCCTCTGCTCCCCCCCACATCTAAAAAAAATTAAGGAAAGGAAAGCAAGTTGACATATCTTTATCTTCTAGGGTAGAAATGTTATGAGAACAAGATAAATCCAATATACATAAATTTCTTAAATGGCAAAGAAAAAAATGTGCCCAGTTGGAAAATGATGAAGACTTCAAGAAACATTATGTTTTAAAAAGCCCCTGTGAAGTTTAAGCTAAAATAAATAAGGTGTGAGTTAAATATGTTGTAGGGTATCCAAATGGCTTATGCCTTCAGTAAACTGCTTACAATAGTCTGAAAATACTGGGAATTGGAAAGAGACCACCAAAGTCTATGAAAAAATGCCAAGACATTTTTACAAGCCACAAAACTTTCTAATGTACCCAGCTTTGCTTTCTCACTGAAAAGTACTAAGCAGGGAATGAGAGGAATCATAGAAAGCTTTTTAAAGCATCTAGAGTATAATGGCATCATGACTAATATGCTTCAGGCTTTTATGAAGGGAAAAAAAATCACATTGGACAAACCTGGGAGATGTTTTTTGATAGAACGCCAGAATTAATGAATGGAACACAGTAGGTGTTGATTTTATGTCGTTATAAGTTAAGCCTTTTATTTTGCCATCAAGGAATGAAAAATAAATATCAAACCAGTCTGACCTGCTCTCCTGATTTAATAGCTTAATTTCCAGAAATGCCAGTGAAAAATAGCACAAATGTTTGCCTAGGCCAATTCTTCTTTATTATAGTTCATCCATTTTCCCTTTTTCACAAGGAATGCAGCACCTAACAGAGCTTAATTAAGTTTATATTTTACAGCACGAACCACTTTGCCTTCCAAGAGGGCGCTTGTTAGAGGCATGTGAGGAGGAGGTGTCCTGGAACCCAGCCCATAAAAAAGCATGCCAAGCCCACTACAGAGTTCCATGGCATTCTTACACCTGGTGGCTAGTGCAACATGAACGATTATCCTTTTCACACACATAAGGTAATTGACATTGTACACAAAGTCAGGGCAGTGATGGGAACATACAACATCAGTGTCAAGAAGGGAATAGCATCTCTAGGAGATTTATCTTTAGCCCTAATGACACTTTTCCCCCCCACATAGGACTGTAGTTTCTACATTCTTTCTTTTTCTACATCGAGAAAGGATGTCAGAAGGATTCTCTCTGGCCCCCCTTAAAAGTATTGAAGGCAACATGCATCATGAAATTCCCTTAAGGTAAAAAGGTACTTAATGTAAAATAGTTTATTCTGTTGGAGGATTTGATGTGTCAGAGCCTCAGGAATCAAGTTGTTGTAACAACTTGCTTGCTAATGTTTTTTGAGGAAATTGGCTTGACCCCAGCCAAGTGACCGATTCCCTGTCAAAGCTAAATGAAACATGAATGTTTAAAAAAGGATTTATATCAGGTATATAATTCAAATGGAAATAAAAGCAGGTGGCATTTTTATGACTTCTCTGAGAAAGCAAAAATAGAAGTATGAACGTTTCTGTTAGGATAGGGTCAATTGCATAGACAAATAAAAGCAAAATAAGAGTTGCTTAAGAAAATTAGAAGTTTATGTCCCTTTCATGTAAAGTCCAGATGTAGACAGTGCTGGTTTGGAATAAAAGCATCATACATAGTGACATCAGAAATCCAAGTTCATCTCTCTGCTCTACCAAATTAATAAATGGCTTCAACTGTCAAGGTCCCACCTCATAGCCCAAAATGGCTGGTGGAGTTCCAGTCATTACCAATGCATTCCACACAGCAGGAAGGGAAATGAGAGAAAGGTGAAAAGGCTATTTCCCAGCCAAGTTCACCCCCTTTAATTAATCTTCCCAGAAGTTTCATAGAACACTCCTGCTTCCATCTCATTGGCAAGATCTTAGTTACATAGCAATACCTAGCAGCAAGGAAGGCTGGGAAAGAATCATCTAGAGATTTCATTGCTCTCCATGATCTAAATCAGGATTCAAGTAAAAGGAAAAGGTGGCAAGGGATGTTTGGGTAAGCAACTAGCTTTCCCTGACTCACTGGACTATTTTTTTACATGTTTATAAAATTTAACATGTGACTATGTAATAATGACAGAGAGCAGATTGCTGGTTGCCTGGAGATAGAGAATAGGTGTAGGACGAGAAACTACAAAGAGATATAAGGCATCTTACAAGAATGATGGATAGTTTCACTACCTTGATGGTGGTGAGGTTCTCACAGTGCCATGCACACGTCAAGTTACATGCATAAATGTGTGCAATGTACCATACTGTAGTCCGAATGTTTGTGTCTCCCTAAAAATTCATACATTGAATCCTAATCCCCAGTGGTAATTGAAGTGGGGCATTTGGCAGATGATTAGGTAGTGAGGGTGGAGCCCTTATGAATAAAATTAGCACCTTCATAAAAGAGATGCCAGAGGGCTCCCTGGCCCCCTCTGCCAGATGAGGACACAGCAAGATGGCCATCTCACCACACAATGAATCTGCTGGGGCCTTGATCTTGGACTTCCAGCCTCTAGGACTGTGAGAAATAAATTTTTGTTCTTTAGAAGCCACCCATGGGCGCCTGGGGGGGTTCAGTCTGTGAAGCATCTGCCTTCGGCTCAGGTCATGATCTCAGGGTCCTGGGATAGAGCCCTGAGTTGGGCTCCCTGCTTCGCGGGGAGTCTGCTTCTCCCTCTCTCTCTGATCCCACCCCCCCCCATTCATGCACTCTGCCTCTCTCTAATAAATAAAATCTTTGGAAAAAAAAAGAGGCCACCCTGTCCATGGTATTTTTGTTATAGCAGCCCAAACAGACTAAGACATACTGTATATTAACTATACCTATTAATTAATGCTGTTAAAACTATAAAGTGAGAAATCTAAAATAAAAAAGTGAACGTAAGAAAGGAGAATACACACACACTTTTCAGAAAACCGTGTCCTAGTGCTATTAAAAGAATAATTATTCCCTCTTAATTTTGGAGTTGCTTTTTAAAATACCATTCCTGAGAGATTGAGAGATTCTTCTTGTAAAACCTGTGCACAGAGAGACAATAACTCTGGTATTATATAATCCACTATAGTGATAATGCTGGTATTAGATAATCCACTGCACTGAGTCATAAGTAAAGCCTGACAAGTATAACATCAGGCTGTGAGCAACAGAAAATGTCTTCCATTCACCAATTTTTTTAAAAAGTTTAACGCCTCACATGGAATAGTAACTCATTAATTTTATTATCTTTGATTCTCCTTTTCGATTGCCAACGAGGTACAATTATATGTAGGAACAATTATTTCTTTTACAGAGTGGGTAGCAGTGAAGAAACCAAAATTCCAAGGTTCTTATACCTCCTAGGGAGGAGAGAAGATAACTCTCCTGCATCCAGCGTGGCCCCTGTCCCTTTGACAACAGCAGGCAGGCATAGTCCCTGCTGCAGGTGTCTGTCAGTATTCTCAGCACCAACCACACTGGTATCCCTTGCCCACCAGGCCACACCCCTCCTCAGCAGTCCAGACATCTTCCAGGCCACACCCCTCAGAAATCCAAACACCAAGGGGAGGTACCTCAAGATCTGAGCATCAGCTACAAGGCAACCCCTCATTGGAGACCCAATCACCAAACCCCTGAGGGTTCAGAGACCAGTCTATAGGCCCCTCCTCTAACCCCAAGCTCTGGCAATACCACTAGTTCTCTTTTGTTCCCCTGTTCTCAAGGATAGCAGCTTCTTCCGAAAGTCCCTAATCTTGAAGTTACTCTATCATCCTTTTTTGCTCCTCCAAACTTCCAGTATCTATAGAACCAGTTCCCTATATTTAATCCCCTCTGTTTGGAATAGCACAGCTTTCTTCTCTAGCTAGACTCAGACAGGTACATTTCCCCACAAACAGTAGATCTTCCATATCCCCTTAAAATGAGCTTAAAGGACCCATTTTCCATCAGTACAGAGTCAACTAATAATTTATCAACTTTGTCGGCCTGGCGTTCCAGAAGAAAAGGGGTATGTGTGGAAGCCCTGCCACCAGACCAGCTCCACATAAATGTACAGGCAAGTGGCTGATGGAAAAGCACCCAAATGAGAACCAGGCCTGGATTCTCATCTGTAGCTGGGTCTCTGGCTCCCTGACCCATCAGGGACAAGTTCTCAAGCCTCTCTGAACTTGAGGTTTCTTATTTGCAAAATAAGAGGGCTCAACTAGATGATCTTTAACTTTCCTTCTAGTTTTTATTTTGTCAGAGTTAAAAATCCTTTTCTGTCTCAATTTCCTCACTGGAAAAATCTGAAAATCTGAAAAATAAGTGGTAATTTTACTCCTCTAGGAAGTTTGTTTTAAAGATACCACTTAAAGGGGCACCTGGGTGGCTCAGTCGGTTAAGTGTCCATCTCTTGATTTTGGCTCACGTCATGATCTCAAGGTCCTGGGATGGAGCCCCACGTTGGGCTCGGCACTCAGTGGAGAGTCTGCTTCTCTCTGTCCCTCCCCCCCCCACACTCGCTCTTGCACGCTCTCGCTCTCAAATAAATAAATAAATAAATCTTAAAAAAAGAAGATACCACTTAATAGTTTTTATAATATTTGGAGGACCATTAATCTCAATACAATTCTTGAGCATCTCACTATACCACAAGTACTATACCAAGTGCTGAAGATGCAGAAATGAATAAGACACATGTCTTGCCTTTGAGGAATTTTCAATTTACTAAGGAAGACAGAAATATAACAAAACCCATAATGCTGTGTGATGCAAAAAGAAGAAAGTAATAAACTGGAAGGGAAGGGGGACTGGGAGACAGCTTCCCAGAGGAGGTGACATCTGAGTTGGGCTTTGAAGGAGGAATAGGCATTTGCTAGACAGATAAAGGAGGAAGGCATTCCTGCAGACATCACATGGCAAAGACAGGGGAGTGAAAGCTCATGATGTCTTCAGAGAAGTATAAACCATTCAACACTGTGGAAGCTTAAAGTGCATTGAAGTGGTGGAGAAGATAGGCGCTGAGGATGGCCATGCCATTTTAAGAGGTTGGACCTCATCTTTTTTTTTTTTTCAGTTTTTTTTTTTTTTAAAAAGAATTTTTTTTTTTTTTTAAGATTTTATTTATTTGCGAGAGAGAGAATGAGAGACAGAGAGCATGAGAGGGAGGAGGGTCAGAGGGAGAAGCAGGCTCCCTGCTGAGCAGGGAGTCCGATGCGGGACTCGATCCCGGGACTCCAGGATCATGACCTGAGCTGAAGGCAGTCGCTTAACCAACTGAGCCACCCAGGCGCCCGAGGTTGGACCTCATCTTATAGCCCCTGGGGACTACAGGGGAGTTTTTCCAAGAGGACTGACATGGTTCCATCTCAGAAGAAGCAATGCTGACAGCAACATGGAGAATCAGTCGGGGCCCAGCAGCCCAGCTTCAAGGCTATGGCAGTCAGTCACCTGGGCCATGGATGATGAAGGCTGGAGCTAGGCAGTCGCAACAGGAGAGGGCAGATTTGAGAAATGCTTTGTTGTGAAATCCAATGAAAACTCTCTACTCCTTAACTGACTTGGCCGTTCAGCAGTATTTAACATTAATGACATGCCCTCCCCCCCTTTAAAAAGTCTTTTTCTTTAGGGTAAATACTTAGTAGTGCAATTGCTGGATTGTATGGTAGCTCTATTTTCAACTTTCTGAAGAACCTCCATACTATTTTCCAGAGTGGCTGCACCAGCTTGCATTCCCACCAACAGTGTAGGAGGGTTCCCCTTTCTCCGCATCCCTGCCAACATCTGTCATTTCCTGACTTGTTAATTTTAGCCATTCTGACTGGTGTGAGGTGATATCTCATTGAGGTTTTGATTTGGATTTCCCTGATGCCGAGCGATGTTGAGCACTTTTTCATGTGTCTGTTGGCCATTTGGATGTCTTCTTTGGAAAAATGTCTGTTCATGTCTTCTGCCCATTTCTTGATTGGATCATCTGTTCTTTGGGTGTTGAGTTTAAGATTGGACATGAATAGTATCATATTTTCCTGGTGTTCCTCCAACTCTCTGGTCTCTCTCTCTTCCTGTGGTCCTGTCTTTCCTTGCCCAGTCCTTACATTTAATATTTCACAGGGTTCTATCTTTGACCCTCTTCCCTTCTCCCAATATGAACTCCCTGCTTATCCATATGCTCTCTACACTTCAAATACCTATGACCTTCAAATAACTGTCTGATCCTCAGGCTCATAGGGCTGGGACATCTGTGAGCTCCATGAGGACAGGATCAATATCTGACTCACACAAACAGTGAGCGTACACATGTGGGTGTAGGGATGAGTGCATGTGTGCATGCAGGATAAGAATACTATCTGGAAAGGATTCATACCAGTTAGTTGGTGTTATTTTTATGGGAGGAATGGACTTCCACTTTCTATTTTATATGCATATATTTGTTTGAATTTTCTACAGTGAATATGAATTGCTTTTAAAATTTTTTTAAATATGGGGGCGCCTGGGTGGCTCAGATGGTTAAACATATGCCTTCGGCTCAGGTCATGATCCCAGCATCATGGGATCGAGCCCCACATTGGGCTCCTGGCTCAGCAGGGAGCCTGCTTCTCCCTCTCCCTCTGCCTCTCCCCCTGCTTATTCTCTCTCTCTCTCTCTCTCTGTATCTCTGTGTCTCAAATGAATGAATAAAATCTTAAAAAAAAATCATTGTCTACTTTATTAAAAATAAATAAATAAATAAAATTTTTTAAAATATGAAGGAATTCTCTACCTTTCTCTCTTTTCCAACTGCTCCTGATGCTCATGATTTCTCCATGGCCACTGTCACATCCTCACCTGTAGTCCCTTCCTTCTTCCTCAGCTCTGTCCCCCAAATCACCTCTGAATCACAGGGTTACTATCACATCACTCCCTCCTTAAAAACCTGACAGGATTAAGTTCACGCCTCAGAAGGACTCATAAGGGCTTCACAGCCTGGCCCCAGCCTAGGTCCCCAGCTTCATCTCCTCCTGTTCCTCCTCACCTGCTTTCAGGCACACAGACCGCATCATTCTCCAGACAGTAAATCCCCTGGGAATCCTTGAAGCTCCATCTCAGTGGATTCCCCTGACTCTTTCAAGCAACAGTAATCACCTCAATACATTGAGTGTACCTCCATTGGAGCGTTTCTATAGTAACTTGTGATGCATTTGTGTTCACCATTTCACAAGAATGTGAGCTCCACAGGAGCAACAATCCTGCCTGTCCTTGTCACCCCAATGCCTGGTTCACTACCTGCCTCATGGTAGATGTTCAATAAGTGTTTATCAGATGAATAAGAAATAAATTTGTAAGTGTACTTGGGAAGGTGGTAACAAGTCCTTTCGGCTTCCTTCTACCTCTCCTCTACTGTAGCCTGGTGTCCCATATCCAGGCATCCACTGTGCAGAGGAGGACACCAGCACTGCCATAAGACGCATCCCCAAAGCCCGGGCACCTGACCGCACCACACCAGCAATGTATCTCCTCCCTGCCAGGGTCTTGCTCGGTCATTGGAAAGCCTTAGGAGACCTTCAGGGATGGGGCCTTTGACAACTGCTCACTAAGCACTCTTCTGTTTCCTTATCCAAAAACAGATGATGGGAACTGAGATGAGCCCCGCGGGGTTGGCCAAGAACCGAATGGGATAGTACAGGTGAACCAACTAGAACAGAGGCTGGGGCCCCGCAGGAAACCCCACTATTCTTCATTTCTCCTAGTATTGTTCTCTTTTTAAGAGATTTTTGAAAATAGGGGCGCCTGAGTAGCTCAGTTGTTAAGCATCTGCCTTCGGCTCAGGTCATGATTCCAGGGTCCTGGGATGGAGTCCCGCATCAGGCTCCCTGCTCCGCGGGAAGCCTGCTTCTCCCTCTCCCACCTCCCCTGCTTGTGTTCCCTCTCTCGCTGTGTCTCTCTCTGTCAAATAAATAAATAAAATCTTTTAAAAAAAGAGATAGATTTTTGAAAACAAGAAAGACCTTGCCATTTTTTAAAATGACTATTTAATGAAGGTAACAGCAGATGATAGAGGCTATAAGGGCAAAAGGTTTGGAGACAGAATCCTGCCTGGTGCTCTCGGGTCATTTTTCCAACAGCCCCACTTTGTCTCCTGAAATACCCCTACTGTCTACTGGACTTCCTCAAATACACCCTGTCCTCCTTGTAATGCTCTTTCTGCCCTTCCTCTCTGCCTCATTAAATCTTACCCATCCTTCAAGGCCCCAGGCACAGGTCACCTCCTCCTAGAGCCTGGCTCTGATTGCCTGAGAAGGAATTAGGTCTCTGTGTGTCTCTGTGTTTCCACAGACCTCATGCCCACCTCTCCACTCGCTTACATCACATTATTCTCCAGGCTCCATTTCTGGGTCAGCTTTCCCACACTAGAAAGAAGGGAGCTTTCTCAAAAGCATCAATATCTTCCTTCTCTGTGATGCTTAAGAGATCTGCTCCAGAAGATGAGCCAGCACTTATTTCCAAAGCCACGGAGTAAGTAAAGAAGAAATTAATTTTAACTGACAGAAAGAATTTTAAATCTGGAAGTCGTTATTTGAGTTTGGAACAAGAAAGAGGCCCTTATTAAATCATTTCAGGGCACAGAGTGGCAAGAGATACTGTTAGCACTGGATGATGTGGTGGGAATTCCTGGCTCTTCTCTCTGTGTTGGAATTTAATTTCTGCCTTAAATAAATCTCACTCTCAATGGGGGTTTTGACAGGACCAGGGCCATTAATGAGAAAGAAAAACCCTGGAAACCTAATTATCGGCTCAAAAGACATCCAGGGACAGCTATGTGGGAAAGGGTGGGAAATCTGACTAGTGTATCATTTGGGGCTCATGCTGCATCTAGGTGTTGCTAACTAATACCATTATTTTCCTCTAGAGCTGTCTCTAAGGGACATTTTAAAGAATGGCATTTAAACTGACCACAGAATAGAGTGAAGAAAAAGAGGTAACAAATTTTATACAGACATCATCGAGAAGAGAGCCAAGTGTGCCAACAAACAAGATTACTCTTTCAAGCAAGGTTGTGCCTATGATGGGCAGCCTTTAAATTGAAAGATGCAGGTAGCCAGTAAGTACTTTCAGAGAAGAGGGTGGAAGAACCACTATCACAAAAATGGTTCAGATTCTATTACATTTTATTTGTCACTCAAAATAAAGACTTTAACTGACAAAAGCAAGCTTTCCACCAGACGACGGTGACTTTGCTGGGTATGTACTGGGCGCTGTGCTGTTTTATTGTTTTGTGCTTCATTGCCAGGTTTTATTCGTTCTGTCCTTGGAGGAGCCTGATTTCAGGGGCCTTCTATGTGCACAGAACCTTCAACAGCAGACCCTACTGTCTGATGATCAAATTGCCTCAGAAATATTCTGGGAATTTCAGAAATATTTCACTCCCAAAAGACATGTGACAGTCTACCTTACTGGAGGGTAATCGCATACATCAAAGTTCTTAAAACTGCCAGGCTTTAAGCCAGAAATTCACCTCCTGGGAATGTATTCTAAGAAAATTATTAAATATGTGTATATAAGACCAATCGTTGTAGTAATAAGTTCAAATCCCTTAAATATCTGACCATTATAAATAGCTTTAAAAAATTATGATCCAGGGATGCCTGGGTGGCTCAGTCAGTTAAGCATCTGCCTTCGGCTCAGGTCATGATCCCAGGGACTGAGCCCCACATCGGGCTCCCTGCTCAGCGGGGAGCCTGCTTCTCCCTCTCCCTCTGCCTGCCGCTCTGCTTGTGCTCTCTCTCTCTCTCTCTGTCAAATAAATAAATAAAATCTTTTTAAAAAATTATGATCCATTCACCTAATGAAATACTACAGCACCTAAAATTATTTATCAGTAATGGTATATCAAATAGGAAAAAAGGGTACAAGACAATATGACTAGCATGATCTCATTCTTTTTAAGAAAAATAATACTGTGCTTTTTTATTTTACCTAATCAGGTCAGTGAGTCGGTCAGTTAAAAGAAAAAAATAAGTTAAAGTGGTAAAACACAAGTAATAAACATCTTGTTTTAACCTAAAACGCAAATGTACACTCCTCCACCAGTGATTTGATAAAGAGCCAAGATTAACTTATTTTAGTTGTGGGTCCACTTTTTATAGCTCTGCATCATCTGTCTTTATGTACCACACTGTCAAGTATTTTCAGTTTCAATTTCTTTAATTGGTGAGAAAACATAAAAACTCTTGTGAAGCAATCTAAGTCCAAAACACTTCCATATTTTTATAATTTTTCTCCAGTTCTGATGGTTGTCTTGCCTCCACCGAACTTGATAGCAAAAATTTAGCAAGTTGCCTTTTGAAAAATTTTCCCATACCATTGAAGTTAATTTCCATAAAAGTGACTCTCTTTTCAAAATCAATTTTCATCAGTTTGCATAATTGAGATAACACAACCAGTATAAACAAATTTGGGGAAAAACTACAACTGGCTCTTGATCAGTAGACAAGACTGGTGAGAAATAAATGCATTCTTGAAAGTAGTCTACTTGCCACATCAGACAAAAAATTTATTGAGGTGCCTGGGTGGCTCAGTCAGTTAGGCGGCTGCCTTCAGCTCAGGTCATGATCCTGGTGTCAGGGTCCTGGGATCAAACCCCTCTGGTGGGCTCCCTGCTCAGTGGGAGCCTGCATCTCCCTCTTCCTCTGCCCACCCCCCCCAACACACACAGGCTTACATGCACACGCTCTCTCTCTCTCTCTCTCAATAAATTAATGTCTTTTAAAAATTTTTTTTTACTGAGCAAATGGAAAGCATTGTTTAACCTAGCATGTGGGTGTAGAGAAAGGTGGAAATGCTCTTCTCGCAGTTGTCCACACAGCTGGCTGAAAAATAACCTTTCAGTGTCAACCTGTGCCGCCTCCCCAGGAAGCCTTCCATGATTACCTTAACCGTTCCTCCTACTCTTCATCACATTACCCTGTGCTGTCTTCATAAAAATCATCATCATCTGTAACTCTCACTTACTTTTTGATCGCTGGTCTCTTGTCTCTCTTTACCAATAGAATATAAACTTGTCCATCCAATTGTTCATTAGTGCCTAGCACATTGCTTGATATGTAGTTGTCATCTGACATTTATTGAGAGTTTGTATGTGTGTATGAATGCTTGTAGTTTAAGCGACCTCGTGATGGCAGGAGGAAGAAATATTATATCTCATCAGAGGAATACATACCCTTATCACCCACAGTGTAAATTGCAACCAAGTTAACATTAAAAAATAATTTAAATTATAATTGACAGCCCTATGCCGTTGTTGTTCTATTATTGAGCAAAGCATCCCAGGACTCTGATAAACAGAAACATCACAGACAGCAAGGGCATTGACAATTCTCTAAGAACTTCTCCAACACCACACAATTCCTGAAATATTTGTATTATTAACTTTTCACCCAGACAAGTGTAACCTAGAGAAAGCTAAGTATCTCATCTGATTTGACCTCTCTTCCCATGCAATTCATTAATAGTTACAAATCAAATAAACTTAATTATTTCTAGCACCTCTCTTTTTACAATGTGAAAGAACAAATTCAGGGCACTTTGAAAATTTCAAAGACAACTTTACATGCAAAAGATATCACTTAGGATTCGATTTTGCAAAGGCAAGAATCTAACTCACCATGAGTCCCTCATTACCAAACAGAAACTGAGGACAAAGGGCTGCAAGAGGCCATGGTACCTAGGTGGAGTAGACAGGTTTCCAAAGGTACTGTCCCAATCCTACCCAAGACACAGCACCAAAACTGTGGAAGACACTCTGCACCAGCCAACTAAGGAGATGATTTTATTCAGGCTATTGCCAGGAGGAGATTTATTAATGAGGAATGTCTCAAAAGAAAAAGAAAGGAGTCTGGGGTTTCATAGAGGCAGATGAACAAGACAGTCATCTGCCAGTCTTCCAGGAGTCATGATGAAGGATGGGGTGGGTGTATCTCAGAACAAACAAGAGCAAGATGGTCCTTTGTGGTAACGAAGGACTCCCTCCTCAACTGATCTGTAGACTCCTCTGAGCACTCTTCTTAAGTAGGTCTCATGCTTGGCCTGCTGACCCGGTTTCACAAGAATTCTGCTGAGCCAGTTTAGTAAGAATCTCCCCACCCCTGATAGCTAACCAAATTCCTCTCAGTAGCTTTCCACCCACTGACCTTCTCACCCTGCCTATTGGCTATAAATCCCAGCTGCCCCTGTTGTATTAGAGATGGGCTCAATCTCTCTCCCTGATTGCAATAGTCTTGAACAAAGTCTTCCTTGACTGTTTAACTCCATCTGGTCCAATTTTAATTTGACAACAGTTAGCTGTTTCTGAAACACAAATGTGTGGTGTGATTTCTTAACTGTCACTGCTTTCCCTGGAAGCACAAGGCTCCTATAGAGTTTAACATTGTCAGAGGATATAATAAAACTGATCTTCCCCAGTGGTTTGCATCAAATAATTAAGTGCTTTCAAAATTCAAAATTCAAAGTTAAGTCTAACTTCCTTCTGACCGTAAGGGAAAGATAATTTTTTGAAATGTGTTCTTTGAGAATCCTACTCCGGATCAGACTATATGGAAGGAGTAATAAGATGATCAAGATAGGATATGAGAGAAAATCAACCCCTCCCCAATCTAGAAATTTCTTGTCCCATTAAAAAT
Organism: Phoca vitulina; assembly: GCF_004348235.1. NCBI lineage: Eukaryota > Metazoa > Chordata > Mammalia > Carnivora > Phocidae > Phoca > Phoca vitulina. Next base: position 65,309,197 of record NW_022589711.1, on the reverse strand, counting down.
TCAACTAACCTAAACTATCCTTAAGATTTTACCCCTTTGTGCAATCATGACCCCTTCATAGAATTTCAACGTCATAAGCTTCTTTGTTCTCCAGGACAAATAATGTGCCTCAATTTATTTTCACACGTGTATTTGACCTCTTTCCAAATATATATTTGACATCCTTTCAAATGTATATTATCAGTACCCCTTTCAAATATAGCCTTTTTTGAAAAGATTTTTGGAAGTCAACTTATAAGTTGACTTAAAGTTCATCTTCCCTTCCCTGTTAAATGTTCCTTTGTCTCCTTTTTCCTACCTGAGTATCATGAAGCCCCATCTCTGCAACTGACCACAAGGCAAAGCTTGACGGGTAGATTGAATAGAAGAGAAAGCCTGTCACTAACGCAGGGAAACTGAAGGGACCCCATAAGGGAACAAAGTTTTGTTTTTGTTTTTTTCCTTTGCTTCTTTTCCAGTTTCTATTCTTGCTAGGATGTACACTGCACCCCTGCCCTACACTTGCCTTAATATATGTCCTCCTTGTAAAGGACAAAGAGTTAATGCTCTTTGGAGTCTTCCAGCACAATAGATAATATCTAAGGAAAGATAAGGCAGAGCCATCTTGTGCCTACTCCAGATCACTGGTGCTAGACATATCGACACCTAGACCCTGTCTTTGCTCTGATCAGTTCCTGGATGCATAAGAGGACACATACACCAGACTAAAATCATCAATAAAAACCCCAAACCCCAAGACAGGACTCCCTTTTTGGCTTTCTGAGTCTCTAGGATGCTCCATCTGTATCTTTCTCTATAGATACCTTCGATAACTCTGCTTTCACCTCCTGCTAGCTTACATTTGATTTCCTGTGTGAAGCCAAGGACCCTCTTGGCTGGTCCTGCGGCCCCTCTGGGTCCTGGAACCCGGCCTGCCTGCGTTATAACCTCAGGTCCTGTAAGCAGCAACACCGTGTTCTAAAATTCTGAGTCTGAGGTGTGCCCCTCCCCACCACTACCTTATCGCTGCTGAGGTGAAGTTCTCTGGAATCTGGTAACATCTAAATCGAAGGTGATAGCAAATCCACGTCCAAAAAGCAGTTTAGGAATTCTAAATGTTAAGTTTCTTCTGATAATCTGAGTATGGTTCTGTCAACAAGGTTTGAACAAGTCACTCTGTTTTAATATGATGGTCTTTGTTCAAGAACACAGCCCCAAATGATCTCCTGCCCCCTCCCCTCCCCCCCATCCCCCTCCCTCCCTGTCTTTTCTTTTCCCTTTCCCTCTCTTATCTCTCTCCCTACCTCCCTCACACACGCACGCACGCACGCACGCATGTACACACACAGATGTATTTTTTTATCACCCTAAATCTGCCAGTCCATGACACGTCAAACTGGCCCATCCTAACTGTTGTGCACAGCTTTCTGTCTCCTCCCACAGGACTGCAGGGACTATCTGTCTGCAGGCAAAAATCTAAAGAACAGTAAGGAGAACCGTGGATCATTCATTACAAATGAAAGCTTCAATTCTCCTCTTGCCTTTTCTTTCTGACATATCCTTCTTGAACTCTTCCCTGCTCAGAAGGCACAGGAAACCGCAAGGCACAATTCTCCTTCACCATGCTTTGTGCACAGAGCCGTGTGGGTGGGAAAGAACATTTCTTACTGAGAAAACTTTCCCTTGTCAGTAAGTGCATGATAATAGCACCTGCCTATTAAACAACACTCCCTTTCTGAAACTTTTATTCTACCTATAGATCATATTTTTGGATGAAAGTTTTGCTATTGAAGTAGCTGCCAGGATGTTACGGGCCAGTGTGATTGCAATTTACAGTATTTCATAAATCACTGCAAGATTGAAAATGCTTGTGACAAAGGCGGCTTTAAATTGACATCCTGTCTTTTCATGGGCATTAAAAAAGTTGAACCCATGACATACTTCACAGACGCATCCCCCTTCCTCAGCCAAAACGTCCCCACCTGGCACAGCCCTGGAGGTGTGACAGCGGAAGGAGGGAGAAAGAGATGTGCGGGAGCAAGCTACAGCTCTCCAGAGCATGCTCTGTAAGAGGGGAAAATGCAAACAGTACAAATGTGATATCCAGCATTTAGAACTTCTTAAAAGACAAGATCCTTGATCTAGCCCCTACCAGCAGCATCCATCTGTGAATTTCATCAGCCCCAATGAATCCCTACAACCCCACAAAATTTAAAGGAAGAGAAAATTAGATCAATTCTCCTTAAAAGAACGAAGAAATTTGCAATTTCCTTAATGGAACGCGCAAGGTCAAGCAAGGAGTGAATTGGGAACCTTGTGAGAAAATGATCAGTGCCCACTTTCTATTCCCCCTGGGCCATGGTTTCTCACTTTTGGCCACACGTTAGAATCATCTGAGGTGCTGTTAAATTACCCCACTTTAGACCAATACAATCACACTTCTGGGGGTACAGCCCAGGTCTAAAAGTTCCCCAGGTGACTCTAGTATGCAGCCAGTTCTGAGAATCACTGGCCCCAAACCAAAAAGGCAAGTGACACAAAGGAGTGACAGGCAAGGTGTCACAAACCAGGGAAACCAGAAACCACGCACGTGGGTATGAATTCAATGAGTGCTGTCACTCAGCTCGAGCCAGTTGTTGCCATGAAGGAATCGGAGCCCACTGTTGTCAGATTTTCGGACTTATATCAGAAATCTGGATATTTTTATCACGAAATCTGACTTTCCGGACTTATATCAGAAATCTGGATATTTTTATCATGAAATCTGACTTTCCAAGGTTGAAAAATAACTCAATAGATAATACTATGCCACCTAAACAAAATATATCTTGGAACTACAAGTTAGCAACCTCAGCCCTAGATATGCTGATTTACACATCAAAATTTTCCATAAATAAAAAGACTTCACCACCACCAACATAAATGGCCAGGACGATTCTCTCAAGGCCAAAGGCAAGCTTAGTGGAGAAGAATTCCAATGGAACCCAGTTATACTGACCCAAGATATATAAATGTCAGCAACAAACATGGGAGCCATGGTTATCAGATGGCCCTCCTATTTTTCTGTTTTGAATTAAGTCTCCTCAAGTGAAAGGAAGAGAAGCAGCAGTTCTGCTGCTCAGGGTGAGGGACCTGGCTTCCCCACAATGCTCTGGGGCCATTCCTGTCACTGTCTGGCGGGACTCAGAAGCTCAGTCACATTAACCCCAGACCTTCACTCGGCCAGCTGACAACGGCTGAAGCTAGTCTTTTATCCGCTTTTTCAGTGTTTGCTGACACAAGAGTCTGGGAAGTGAGGGAGGAAAGGAAAGGAGGACAGGCATCGGTCGTTCACCAGCTCTTCTAGCATGAAAGCAGTGACTAACACTAATTACGCCTCTCAGACCTCTGTTTGAGCAGACCTATTTTCTCTGTGAATTAATGCAGAGTGACCTACTTTTCTACATATTATTTATTATTTGGGCTGGTATTTTATCGATTTTGAGATTGTTTTGGTACAAAGGAATGGAAAAATCTAATACAATAAAACTCTTCTCATTGAAAATAATAAAGCCACATCACGAAATATAAATTTATATTTTTCCTTATAAAAAGATAGCATCTGTGGACTTCATTTCAGTTGTGGGAATTAGCTGAAGGCTATTTCAGTGGATTAATAAAAACAAAAACAAATATAAATACATTAATGTTTAGACATAAAACCTAAGATAAAATAATAGACTGCTTTTCTAAATTTTTAAACTTGTTTGCTTATAATATCCTAGAGATATTTATTTCATGAAGGAGCACAATGTTAGTCTAACAGGACTATATATATTTTCTATTTATATTCCTCCTGTCCCATTTTTCATGTGCATTATATCATCTGATTTTATTATGCTTCATATTTTATTTATTCATTTACGAGGCCCTGGGATTTTATTTCTTGAAATCTTAGCAGAATGTTTACTAAAAAAACAGATAATTAAAAATAAAACCACACAGCTCACATGCACATTTTGTTTTATATGCAATTATAAATGTATTTTCAAGGCAATTTCAATGTCCAATTTCCACGAAGCATTTTCTTCTCCCCGTGCAGCACATACTCTAAGGAAATCTTAAAAAGAGGCTGTTTGCATAACTTTGGTAATTGCAAGCCTCAGAGATTCCACCTACCCAGGGATGCACAGGAATGATTTGCATTCTGGTAATGGAAATAACAGTATCTTTGAGGCAAGTGGGTTTCCCAGAAAAATATAATTGTCAAGGGATGTTGGAAGAGGGTGGTTTAGAAAGAGGTAGGGATTACTGGGATACGGAACATGGCCTGAAGGAGCTTTCATAATCACGTTATGGCAGCCATCTTGCTTTCTCAAATGCTCTCCCACTGACCTGCCAGGAGCACGATGTGCATTGATTATCAATGCCGTGTAGCTACATGGTGATGTGCTCACCACACAAATATATAAAGCAGTGGGTGTCATTACCGCCCAGCTGCCCTGCCCTCGACCTTGCCACCTGCTATGATAAAAACTGCAGCAAGTCTTCCCCAGTATGCCATTGTCTCCCCTATGAGGCCACTTGGAATGTGGAGCATGGGAGTCATACCTACAGTGGTGTGCCTTGCAATCTTCCCCCACCCTGTAGATTTTCCTGTGCTGGGAGGGAGAGATGAAGCAAAATGCAGAAACTCCATGAAAAAGGAAAATGTTTCAATCCATGTAACTTCCACCCCAAACTAAGAAATTAGATGAGTTCAGACCCCACTGGCCTTTACCCAGCTCCTTCTTCCTTTCTCACCCCCTATTGAATAAATTAAAGTGATTCATGTTTGTCTTTCCATAGTCAACTCAAGGGTCATTGCCTCCAGGAAGCTCTCCTGGCTAGGCCTCCTCATACTCTCCTGACACCTGCTGTGCCCCAAGGTGTCCTTCCCATCGCATGACACCACAACACCAGTGTAGGGGCTTGACTTTCCCAGTAGGCTGACTTCCTTGAGGGCAGTGACTGGGGCTCAACCTTTCTGTGGCCCCAGTGCTTAGCCCAGAGTCTGACATACCTGAAAAAGTGCTCAGCAAATAGTAGTGTCTTGTTCACAAAAACAGCCTATCCCTTACACAGCATCTGAGCTCAGTGAAGGTTGTACTCGTTCGCCCACCAAACATTTACTGGTCACACCTGCCTGTGGCAAGACCGGGCTAAATAATTGAACATACATGATTTTTTTTAAGATTTTATTTATTTATTTGACAGAGAGAGACACAGAGAGAGAGGGAACACAAGCAGGGGGAGTGGGAGAGGGAGAAGCAGGCTTCCCGGGGAGCAGGGAGCCCGATGCGGGGCTCGATCCCAGGACCCTGGGACCACGACCTGAGCCGAAGGCAGACGCTTAACGACTGAGCCACCCAGGTGCCCCTGAATATACATGATTTAATGTAAAACTCATAGCCATCTTTCAAGAACTGTATTTTTACTCATAATTTACAGGTAAGTAAACACTCAAGATACGTTTATTTAACCAAGATCGCACAGCCAGTAAATGACAGTGTTTGGATTTAATCCAAGGTATGTTTGACTTGAAAACCTGTTTTTCCTTTTTTATCTCAATGCTAGTTAAAGCAAAAGAGTTCTCTATATGTTACCATTAGAGAAAATAAACTTAAATCTATGAACATGGCCTTCTCACCACCACCATTCTCTCTCTCCCTGTCTCTCCTACAAAGTTAACATCTTCATATGTTTGGAAGACAACTGTCCGGAAAACAAAGTCAACATCGCCACTTGAACTAAAAGTATTAAATATCCCACCAACTGTTTAGTGTTCATACAGTTTTATTTTGTCAGAAATACAGTATGTGTTGCCATAAATTTGCTCACATATGAAACATAATTATGCTGTTTACGAACATCACAAACGACTGCCTTACACATCCCAGCAAGCCCCTAGCAAGCAAGAATCAGTGACCTAAAGGACATGTTACTAGTTACGAGCTTATTAACTGAAGAAAGGACATGTTACCAGTTATGAGCTTATCAACTAAAGCTCCAATATTTAAATCTACCTCTAAAAAATAATAATGAAAACACAAATATTTTTTAAAATATAAAATGAAAAAAAAAAAAACAGGATGGAGCCAGTTCCCTGGCTAAGGACCTTGATGCCTGTGGTAGGGGTGGGGCAGGGAGGGGGCCTGGTCCAGCCCAAACTTCAAACTTGTCTCTCGTTTTGTGTAGACTACACCCTTAAGTCCCACTGCAAACAGCCATCAGCCTGATTTATTCAAGTTAAAAAACAAAAAAACAAAAAAAACGTCATGTTTGCAAGGCTAAGTGCAAGAAGATGTAAAAATCCATGTGTAAGGCCAGTGAGAGCTGCCATAAGTAAACCCAGGAGACTTGTCACATTAGAATGCTGTCACTACCACGATCAACTGATGGGACCAGATTGAGGAGGGTTTTTAGTGTTCAGAGAAGATGTCCTTCCCTCTCACAGGAACAGGTGCTGCTGCGCTTTTCCAATGACCCCAAATGGACAAAAACAAAGAAGTTAGTAAGCGGCAGCTGTAGATGCCAAGCACTTGGCCAGATGGTCCTTCTTTATGTCTGGAGGAAAACGAGTCCTACAAAGAAGGGATGTAGGAAAGTTGTAGAGCCAAGAACCAAGGGAACCATGGTGCATTCTTACAGAAGGGAAAATTGAGAGACCAAAGAACATGTTCTCTGTGGCAAGAGGTAAGGTTAAGGTGGCAATAGCAACAAGTACTCATTTTATCATATATCTGACTCCCCACTGGATCCTCAGTATCTTGAAGGTAGGAACTATGTCTTCTTCATGTCCCCAGCAGAGTATGTGACTATTAGCAAACATTAAACAAATGAAGAGATGAATGCTTCTTTCATTCTCTCCTGGATTTTTGCCTTCTTTTATTTTTTAAGATTTATTTATTTATTTTAGAAAGAGAGAGAGCCGGGGGGGGGGGGGGGGGGGGGGGGGGGGTGAGGGGCAGAGGGAGAGAATCTTTAAGCAGACTCCCTGCTGAGCGTGGAGTCCGATGTGGGACTCGATCCCACAACCCACGAGATCAGGACCTGAGCCAAAACCAAGAATCGGACTCTTAACCCACTGAGCCACCCAATATTTGCCTTCTTTTTAATGCTTCTCTTCTCTGCTTACTGACCTGTGCCTCCTTATGAAGTCATCTTTATGAGTGGGACAAGAAACCATGAAGACAACTGTCTGAAGCACTACCTATCACTCATCCTTGTTGCCAATTCCCAGAGCAATTAGAAGAATATAATTATAAATGTCCAAAAATCTCTGAAATATTTCAAGCATCAGACATTCACTAATATTAGTAGCACATTTATTTAATTCCAAGCATCTTTCTGTGTTTGATAGATTGTAAGGAGGAATTTATATGAAATGAGACAGGGTGCTTTATCCCCTATTAAAATGAATATAAATAGCTTATGAATGATGGTTCACTATAACAATTTGCATAACAAATGCACTTCACAAGGAACTGTAGAACAGGCACCTAGTGTTCTAAACTCGTGAATATTTGGGGTAATTAAAAAGAGCACAGAATGTAAATAGAAGGAAGGGGAGAAAGAAATACTTCTGCAAAAGCTTATCTGTAAACAAAAGACTTAGAGTTGCATTTGTGTTTTTCTGCTTTTTAATTCTTTAGTATGTTGTGATTTAAAAAATAATTATATAATACCTATATCTATCTAGATATAGATGTATGTCTGCCTGAAGTTTTAAAGCAATCTGTAAAAGAAACTGATAGCCAGCAGACCATATTTGAACAGGTTATTTAGTATTCTGGTCCTAATGGGTTTAGAACTTCAAGTGGAATACTCTGATCACACATGTTAATTTCATCCCTCCAATGAGATCTGGCGATGTTTAACTCACATGTTCTTGCAAATTACTGGAAATGCAACATTCCCATGAAACAAAGTGACAGCTATGAAATTAAGTAGTGTAAACCAAAGACTCCAACAGCTACTTTAAACAAACACACCTCCAGCAGATTTCTCTGCCCCCACTCATGCAAATGGAATAGAGTCTTGTCTAAACAGCACCTCACAACTCTCTACATTCAATATTAGAAAATAACACAAATCTCTGGCTTTGTTTTACTATCTTTTCAGGGCCTTCTTTCCTTTCTTCCAGGAAAGTAGGGGATCAGGGACACGAGATTGGGGAAAGCCTTCCCCAGTCTACGCACTGGTCCAATAACCAAAGAGTCATTGGTCAGATTAGGGTAAATCAGATATGATTAAAAATAGCTAGCTGTGGGTTTTAATCACAACTTAGAACTCAAAAAGATTATTGAAGAAAATGTATTGTGTGTAATTTCTAAATTATTAACTGAACTGATTATTTTAATAAGTAGAGTCCTTCAATTAAATAAAACAAATAGGTGTGATTTTAGTTTTGACCACCAATCCCTTCTCAGACAGAAAGATAAATTCTTCCTAAACAGGGATCCCTGGGCCAGTGTCTCTATTTTGTTTTTAGCTGCTTTTTGCACATCACTGAAAACTTGGGGGCTCTCTCCTGGATACACTCTCTGTCTGGGCTTTGTTGCCCTGGTTGGAAATCCTTACCAGCACTTACCCTTTCTCCTCTCCATCCTGCCTGCCTTGTTACATTGTAGCCTTCATGTGGTATCCTTGGCTACTGCTACCATTCTGCTCTGCTGGTTTCCACCAGGTCACACTTTCTTGCTTTTTGCTGGTTGCATTCACTCTCCACATGCTGTCTACGTCTGCCCGAAGTCTGAACATCACTTCTCTCAAGACACCCAGGCAGATGGGGCCTCCAGAATTTTATAGAAAAGAGGCTTAAAGGTGGTAGTCTGCTTTGAACTTGAAGATGCATTTGCACTAGATATGTATCAAAGAAGGGGAGCTGATATATATTATGAGGGTTACCCTACAATCCCACAACCTCCCTGCTAAAATCTCCAGTGAATCTAACCCACCCAGCAAGCCACCTGCCCCCTGGCAGGCTGAAACCATCATTCATATCTTTCTTACATTCCCTATCCTAGTGATGGGAGAGGCTACTAACATCAGGGAATCTGGAGCTCAGGAATGAAAAAACCCTACTTTAACAAAGGGTAAGAATTAAACTTAAGCATAATATTTAACTCAGCAAACTTTCAAAATTCTTTGAATTCATTTGTATTCCCTCTGTATAGACTCAAACTTTCAGGGAGAGTACCTCAGCTGAGTCACCTGTAGAAGGCAAGTAAAAAAGAGAAGCTATTACGTTGAGTTTTCATGTGAGTCAAATGAGAGAACACATGGAAAGTAGACCTAGGACAGTTTTCTAGCAGAGAGTAAACAGTCAAGAACTTATTTTTATTCTATTAAAATGTAATCTAGTCATTTCATTTCTCCCACATTTATAAAATGTATTTATAAATACATTATACATATTACACATTATATTATATATATTATATTATATTATGTTATATTATATTATATTGTATTATACATAAAACCCCTATTAGGAGTTTTGTTGAAGTCAAATCCACGCAAAGCATAATAAAATTCTTTCTTGAAGGAGTAGGCAGCATTGCAGTAAGAATTTAACCCTTCCTCTGTCATCTGTGGTTTTGAGAGCAATAACTTATTTTTACCATGTGAAACCAATAGCCATTATCATGTGTTCCCAATGAGACCACCATTATACCCAAAGCTTCCATGTTTCCTGGAAGAAATTGCATCTCAAATCTCAGTCAGTCATGCTGTAAACATAGGAGTAGGAAAAAGACATAAGACAATGCTGAAAAAAAAATACTTCAACAACGATGTTTGTTTTGAAATGGTTTTATAGCAAAATAGAAGGCATAATTCCCTCATTCTACCTGCTTTCTGGTGGTAAGGCGGGAATGGCATTGATTTTCAGATTTTTCTTTCTGTGATCACTATACACTGGCATCAAATATTTTTAAAGCCGCCTTTATGTACTGCTCATACTCACATTACATCCAGAGGCTTCAAAATTTTAGCTCTATGAAAGCCACTGCCCAGGATCCCGCAGACAGGCATTAAAGCTGACATTTGCAAACATCATTGTTTCACTCCCAGTTCACAGGCATTTTGACAAGAAGAAAATTCAAACCTTCACTCATTCTAGGGCAAACATTCTGAAACCAAATGATTTACATGGTAATGGGCAAAGGTTAGCTTTACCTATTTCATAGCTTCTTACCAACTTCAGTCAGACCTCTAAAGTGTAACTACGGAAATCCTCGGTCTTTCTATATCCCCTGTGAATATATATGAAATAAGCATTTTCGTGATAACCTTTGAGGTCATGAGGTTGGGTTTCTGTATAGGAGACCACTTACCTAAAAATGTATAGATACAGTAGAAATCCTTTTAAGTGTAAGAATTTGGAAAAATGAACTACTATGCAAATAATGCCTTGAATGTTCTTTGATATGAATTTTTATATGTATTTAATATAACTTACATCTTCTGCCATTGAAAACTGGGGTACGACATTTCAGTTGAGCACACACACACACACAAAAAAAAAACCCCACTCAAATCCCAGAATGGCCAAGTGGAGAGCATACTCAAATAGCACCTTTGGATAGAGAGATCGAATTGTAAAAATGAAAAACCTATCTCTAAGAAAACTATTAAGGTGACTTTGGGGAGAATTTTAAAAAGAGAGAAAGATTATATTTAAGCTCATTTTCTATTTGTCAGATCAGAATATTTTCAGAATGTTTACATTTGCTAAGGGAAGCTGTTTATTGTTAAAGCTTATAGTTCTGGTTTCATGGATATGGAAATGTCCCTGTTAGTCCAAAAGTCTCAACATCAATATTGCAATATCCCAACATACCTCCAACACCTCTAGGAGTTGTTGCTAATTCACCCAAGCAAAATGAATTTGAGTTTACATTTTTAGACATGACACTGTGAGGAAAATGACCTTAGATGAAATTCATTGCTTCAAAAGAGAAATTCTCAAGAAATCAACCCCAAGATAGATGACATCTGAGAACAATTGTGTTCATTGATACAAATACACCAAGACCTCACTTACAACTCCTGGAGACTGGTCTATGCCTTTCCTTGCTTTTCTCAGGCACAAGCTTAAACAACTTAAGGAAACTGCAATACAATAGTTTATCCCCTATTTCTATTTTTGATAGATCAAGAGCTGTAACAAGAAAAGTTCTTACCCCATGGTGCTTCAGTTGGAATACATTTACAAAATTAACTTTGAAAAAAATTGGAGTTGATTAGTTACATTAGATATTCTGTCAACAAATCCAACTCATCCTAATCAGTCATAATTAACACTGATGTTTGATGAGAGGTACAAGTAAGAGTAGTGAGTTGATGTGCTGAGATGCCCCTCTAGGGAACTGGGTAAAGCGTCTCATTATCTTCCACTTGAAAAAGAAGTGTGTTTGCTGCTTTGGTCAAATTGGCAAAAGAAATATATGCCCAACCTCTCGTGGGTATAGGAATATTTGGTACACAATGAGCAAATGTGACAAGTAGGTTTTCGTTTTCTCAAGGAACAGAGTGTAAATGTCAAATGCCAAAGTCAAATGCCAGCTAACCCATGCTTTCCACTATAGTGCTTCAGTCCAAGATTGTTAGAGACTATCTCCCAGCAAGTGTAGCAATAATTAAATTAGCATCCTTGGAGGGCCTAGAATAACCCCCTAGATCACAGAGGCGGAGCTGGTCATTGTATTACCCCAGACATATCCTAATAACCCCAGCTTGGCAAGGAAGGAGTTTCTAGAATGATTTGCTCCTCATCAGCATGCAACAAGACCGTCTAAGCAGACTGGATTCCCTGTAACTTGTTTCCCGCCAAGAAAGAGTGCTGCCTTCTATATAACTCAGATTCATCAAAGCTTTACAAAACAGAATTTTTTTTACCACTGAATTCCTTGCAGTTCTGCTAGACATAAAGGAGAGAAACAGCATAGTATCTGGGGTTTCATCGGAGCTTAAAGATGTTCCTCCCGCCCCTTCCTGCCTCCCCCAGAATGGAGTTCTCTCTCACTTGGATTTCCTGTCCTTCTTTTGAAACTGCTTGGTTCTCATCTGCTTGCTCTTTCATTCTAACTCGCCTTCCTCTACTTCGTCACTGTCCACTTACTGGTTAACCATTGGTTCCCACCGCTTTGCTCTGCTTGCCTTTCTCCTCCCTCAACCTCCCCCCACCCTGATCCAAACTCTCTTTCTTCCTCCTTGAAGCCTTCTCTGGAACATTTGAGGGAGCCGATCATCCATGTTTTCCCCACGGTACCAGCAACACTAATTCTCTGAACTTTTCAGTCAACCTCTTTGGGTTATCTTCCTCTTCCTCTCAAACACAGATTCATCCCCAATGTGTCCCTGAGGCTCTTTATCTTCCTTTCACAGTTCTCTCCACTCACAATCCCTTCTATTACTACAAGTGACCATTGAAATCAGATCTCATTTGCATACTCCCTCAGGTCCCTGGTAGAGTACAAACAATAACATCCAGAAGAATGTATTTTGTTTTACCGTAACTAATATTAAAACATATTCTCATAGTAAAACAAATATAAATATCAATTTGTACACTTAAGATTTTTTTCATTTAACTGAGTATTTGTCAAGCTCGGTTGCAAAGCAAAGTTAAAAATACACATATGTGTTGAAAAATAAAATGTAAAATTAAAATAAATTTTTTGAGGAAGCATAAACTCTCCGAGAAAAGTTGCTTCACATGCCCTAACTCTTCTCTCCCCAAACAACTGTAGTTGGGCCCTAACATACTCTTGTTTCGCATTTTCCGTACCTTCATGGACACTTCCATATGGCTCTCTCTCACAAGACCTTCACACTCCATATTGAAAACTGAATTCTCATCCCCTCCCAAGCCTGCTTCTCTTCCTCGGGATCCTATCTGTATGAGCGGCACCACCAGTCTGATGGTGACCCAGTCTCAAACTTCATAGTATCGGAATTCCTTTCTCTTCTTGCCTGTTCACAGCCAAGCCTGCACGTTTATGACCATCTTTTCATCAATTTTCTTATCTCCATTCCTACTCTTACTATCCTTCTTCTAGCTCCTACTTCTCTTTGCCTCAAGCACTGCAACAGTATCCTAAAGATCTTTCTCTTTTTTGCCACCCACAGGTATAATACATGCCTCCTCCATATCGATCATTTCCACTCTCAAAAGCTTCCTGAGATTCCCAACATCTATTGAATAAAGATGGAACCCCTTAGGCCGGCCTACAAAGTCTTCCCCAGTCTGGTCATAGCTTATCTTACCTTTTCCTACGTTTATTCCCCAAAGGTGTTATATTCCCACAAAAACATTTCACTTGAGCTTTACGCCAACATTAGCATTTTTTCCGTATATCTGGGGGGAAAAAAACCAAAGTGAGGGTTAAACAATTAACTACAGGAACATTTCAATAAACAAAGTTTGGTTCTTAAATCCATCATGCCCCTTTTATCCAAGAGGCATGCACTCCATCAGAGTGATGACATGTGTTAAGCAGGGCATATCAGCTGCTGCAGAAGCAGAGAGGTTTATTTTCGCTTTAACTGTTACCCTCTTCTCGTGTACCGCGCTGCTGCCTGTCCCTTGGGCCTATTGGATTTCCATGTATGTGTATTTCCTTGCTTCTGTGTGATCTCAGCAGGGATAAATGAACCTAAGATATTAAAATGTAATTTGTTCAGATCTTTGCCTTTAGGGTGAGCACTAAGATGCTGCCATCAGCCAGAAAATTTGTGATCTAATCTGGAAGCAGTGAGCCATGCTGTCTTCTTTCAGACACTTCAGAAAGCTGCACTGAGTTCCCACTTTCCCATGGTTTTGTGAAAACTTTTCTTTCAAGCTATAAACAACGTTGATTTTTTTTTTCTCCACCTTACCATTCCAAGAAAGAGGAAAGGCAGGGAGTAGGAATTATACTCTTTAGCTGTCACTCTATTGAAATACCATGTTGCACAAGGAACGCACCTTAATCTCTCGGATTCTGCTCTATCAAAAACTCTTCCAACTTACCCACTTTTTACCAAGCCATTTGGGAGGAAGCCTGTCCCTAGCCCTTGCAGACAGATTCCTGGGATCGGCACCAAACTGGCTTACACAAAGACTCTAAATTGACAGTTCTCATATGCTCTGAAAGAACTTTCTTACCCACGTAGCATTAGGTTGAAATCTTCAATACTATCACTAAACCAAGATCAAAGAAAGATTTTTGTTTTTCTGTAGGAAATTTAGTTCCTCTCCCATCTTAGCCCTCTTAAAGACAGGTTGTTATTACTAGTTCATTGGTTTCTGCATTTTTTAAAAGATTTTATTTATTTATTTGAGAGAGAGAGCACGAACGGGGGTGGGGGCGGTGGTAAAAGGAGAGGGGAGAAGCAGGCTCCTGGCACAGTGGAGAGCCCAATGCGGGGCTCGATCCCAGGACCCTGAGATCACAACCAGTGCTGAAGGCAGATACTTAACCGACTGAGCCACCCAGGAGCCCCGATTTCTGCATCTTTTAATTTAGTTTCTCAGCAAAAGAAAAACATTTGTGGGGCTGTAAAAAATATCAGGTGCAAATTCTGGACTTTTTTAACTCTAAGGTTTAGTTAAGAAAGAAGTGAAAAGCACTGGACATGATTTCATTTAGAAGAACTCAGCATAGTGAGCAGTTGGATTAAATCCAATTTCAGAAAGAACCAGAAGCTACAGACAGATGAGCTGCGGAACTTCACAGACAGGATCTGAGAAGAGAGACTCAGAGCCCTTTTGGGGATTGAAGGATCCTCATACCCTCCTGCTGTCCTCCAAGAAAAAAGGTAAAGAATAGGTTTTAACTTCACAAATGAAATTTAATTCAGAAAGAGGCTAGTAGATTAATAGGCACATACAGAGAGGGAAAGAGTAAACAAACACTAACGTCTCCACACTAACTTCAGGGTAATACAATAGCAAAATGCTAGGCTAGCAGTTGAAAATCATGGCTGTTGTCTACAACAAACAAAAGTCTAGCAACTTCCTGAAACACAACTTTTTCACAATTAGATCTAGCAGAGAAAGCACTAGAATCCTCAGGTCTTCAGCATAAAAGTAACTGAGTCACACATTCATTGGCTGCTATAGACATCAGCAAGATGTTTTCTATGAATACTAATTGACTGATAGCTTCTTAACAACGCAACAACAAGGGACTGGAGGCTTTTAAAATAAGATGTTGCCTTGCAATTCAGACAGTAAATCTGACAGAAAGCAAATAACATTCTCAGCAAATGCAGTAGGCTTACAGACTAGCAAGCATGTGAGAGCAAAAAGGGAGCGTCTGAGGGCCCAGCGGCTGCACCTTTAAACAATGATAGTAAAGACATTGTCAGACGTAGACACGCCCTTGAAAATTCTGCTCACCGCTCCATCTCATGTTTCCTCCAACACTGGGTCTCACTCACTCACTGCAAAGAGCAGTGTGGTTTGAAGGACAGGATGATGCCCCTGTGCTATACATTTACCTGTTCTAACCCCTCGATCTAATTTTGAAGGAAAATGATAAGGATCATGGTAGGGACAGAGTAGGCCTTTAATCACAGCCCAAAATGTGCATGTCTTTTCTTTCTAAATGCAGCATATTGTAATGTTCTCCTTCCTGTAAGGTAGCAAAGATTCGGTGCAAATTATGAGAACAACTTTGCAAGCTTGATTAAAAGGCATATCAATTTCTAGGCATGGGTTTTATTTTTCAATCGCATTTTCCTCTGTGAAAACCTTTATTAGATTCTCAGCTCTAAGTGTGTTCTGACCATATAATTTAACAGAATGCTGCACTTCCATAAGCCTATTTTCATCATGCAGTCGATCGTTCATCATGAATATAAATATAATCCATAGGCTCCAACAAAATATGCTACACTCTTAGGACTGCCTTAAAATAAAAGTTGTATAAATTGTCACTGAGAGTGACACAGCCACATTACCTGCATTTCAAATTGTACTGATTAAGTCTTTCATATACCCAACCCATTCGACAGAGATAATTAGATAGCATAGGAAGCTCTAGCATTATAAAATCAAAGAACGTTAAGTCTCATTTTAAGCTCTAAGTGCCAATCAGGCTCCTCTCTCTAATGTTTATAAGGCATGACTGCCACCTACTGGCAAGCGTTGGAGATTGCAACGTCTGACCGAAAGCCACCGACTTCATCGTAACAATCTAACCATGGCAGGATTTTCCCCTAGAGTCGAAAGGCACCAGTTTCTGTTGTTTTGTTTTGCTTCTCCAAGAGATTTTTTTTTTTCTTTTTTGAAAGGAATGGATTTTGAGGAGAAAAAACAAGAGGCAGAGAGGCATGGAATAGAAAACAAATACAAATGGAAGCTGTTTTGCTAATTTTTCTATAAACACCATAAATTCGTACGGAGAATGCCCTGTACAAAACAACACAATAAAGGTTCAAAAATCAAGGCGTTCCCTTAGACGAGGCCGAAGACATCAGTCTCTGGTATTTGAAAGGTAGGCTTTAGTCCTTGTTTTTGGACCGATCCTTGGGTATGTGACACAGTCCTTGCCTTTAACCAGGTTGGAACAGAAGCATGGCCACCTGGCCCAGGTGAATGTAGATGAAGTGTTTGGTTCCGTGTGTCACGTGACTACTGCAGTTCCTCCACACGATGCAGCGACAGCTCAAACTCCTGAATATGGGCCGCAGTGGCCTTCTCTATATTTCTCCAACGCCTGGGTAATACACTCCACCAAGTCCCGTTGCATTTTCTCGGGCATATGGCCATTTTTGATCCCAACTTTTTGGTGGCACATGGCTAACTTGGGGCGGGAGGGGGGCTGGTCAACTCAACCAGTCTCCTGGGGGAGCGGCTGGCGATGCTCAGACTCCGCAGGTGTAGCCATCCCTACCAAAGCCTGGCCCATCTCTGAAATGCACCAGTTTTTTGTTAGCTGTACACCTTGACCCACTAGATGTTAATATTTTTGTAAAGAGGTCACACAGAAAGAGTTCTGGCTCTCCTCATTACATTTTACATCGTGTATGCATTATATACACAAAAGTACCTATGTTTCTGCACTTGTTTTTTTAGTCCATCCTCTCCTACTAGAATGTAAGCTCCGCAACAGCACAACCTTATTTTATTTACTAATGTATTCTACTGGGCCTAGAACAGTGCCCGGCACTTAGTGAATATTCATTGCTTACTATGAATAAATTAGCAAAATGATAATGTTGTTTTAAGGCAATATAGTATATTGGCTGATAGCCCAGGTTTTAAAGAAAAACACTCATAAGTTGAAATGGTGGCTCCCTTTTCTATCTTCTGTCTGTTAGATTTTTGTCACGTTTCTTAATTTGTGTAAGTCTCAGTTTGCCTGTCTACTAAATAGGGATAACAACACCACGGTAGCGAGAACAATTAAATGGGCAAATGTTTATATGTTAATTTGGCACAAAGTGTATAATAATTAATATTATGACATTATTATTAAGTCATATCACACAAACAAGAGATTTTTCAGAAATTTAATAAAGGCATTAAGGAGTTTTATCTTCACTGTGCATGCTAAGAGCTCTTCTTTCCCCATCATCCTTATCAACCCCGATCTACATCAGACCTACAAAATTCTCCACTTCCACCAAGAGCTTGTTCCAAGATGGTATCCATGAAGTTTTAGCATTCAGAGTCATAGACCCTTAGGGCTGCTAGGAGTTTCAGTGATATTTAAGAAGTCACTATTCTGGAAATCTCTAACCATGCTCTGAAGCACTTAAATAGTTCAGAACTCCTTGGAGAGTTTGTAAGTGTTTTAATTTATATTACAGCTGATAATCGTATTTCATTACCTGCCAGGGAACCATTTTGTACGTATAAGAAAATATCTACCCATGAGCACTTCTGTTAGAATGTTAGGCAAGCAATAGATTTCAACTTTAAGGAACTCTATTATCTCGTGTCACATGAGGTCCACAAGTGGTGTTGTTGTTGCTGATCCACAGCTGGACAATATCATGAAGAGCCCGTGCTATTATCGTGTTATAGTCTGCTGTCCACAATGCTGTTTTGTCTCAAGGCTGGTTCCTTTTATGGCCTTAGGATGCTTCCAATACAAGTCTGGGGCGCATGGCATGCTATTCACATTCAGTGGGAGAGAGAGAATGGTTCCCAGAAGGATCCTAGGAGGGGGAGAAGGATTTTCCCATAAAGCCCTGAAAAACCATTTCTCTTGGCTCATTGGTCAAAATCCTAAAACATATCCATTCTCAAACTGGCTGACTCCAAAATTAATTGGATTGGTTTTAAAGTCTTAGATCAATCATGTTCCTTCCCTGGAGCCAAACTGAGGCAGCTTCCTCTGAATCTCATGGGCTGCATGAAGGAGGAAAGTCGACCTGCACAAAAATCCAGGATTGTTAGAAAGGAAAAAAGAGGCAGGGCAGGCAGCTAAAAGTTCCCACTCTAACGAGCACACAGATATATAGTGGTCTGGTCTGGGAACATAAATGTCAGTATGCTGGATTGTTCCTGGTTTAAAAAAAAAAAATTCAGGGATTTTTTTTTTTTAAGGAGACATTTTCTGGCAGTCCACATACAAAGAATCCAATATGCTTCTACAGAAATGCTGCATATTTAGGTTTATTATGACATAAAACTTCTGTATACTTTTACTGAACAAGATATAGTTCAGGCAATAGGAACACAGGTTAAGTTAAAACTCTGAGTACAAGTGCCTATTGCTTTTCTGGGTTTCAGTTTCCCTACCTGTTAAATGAAAGATGGACTGGATGAGTTCAAAGGTTTTTCCCAACTACATTCTGTGTGTTTTACTCCATATCCACTGACATCACCAGGAGAATATACTTAACAATTTGCGTATGTTTTTATTCATCGTTCAAGTAAGTATTGACCTCTTATTATATGGACTCTACTTGGTATAGAACCGACAAGACTAACACAGCGTGAGGCAAGTTCTTGCCTTCCAGAACCTTCAGTAGGGAGAGAAGGCAGATAGAAGAAAAGGTTAGAAGACAGAGCAACAAACAGTAGCAAGGCAAGCACGGAGTGGAACAGAGGAGGCGTGTCCTGGGCAGGAAGCGTGAGGCGAGGCACAGATTAGACTCAAGCCCCACCTGGGAGAACAGGTGTGATTCAGAAGATGGAACAAAATGCGGAAGAGGGGGATAAGCACACACTGCTGTCAGCAATTGGCTTCATATGTTTATGAAACTATGAGCAGAGAAGACGGTCATGATGATGGACAACATTGATGATGACGGGGTGACAGCTGTGGGCTACTGTGACCTACCAAGGGCAGTAGTAACAGTGTTTCATATCGTCTTCACAATAACTCTAAGAAAGAGGTGTCGGCATCTACATTTTCCCCTCAGCTTATCCTGCTCAAAGGAAAAAAAAAAAGAGAGAGACTCTCTGATGAGAAGACAAGTCCCTGTAACTTCAAAGAGCACACTGCCTTTACCACACCACCCCCGCCCCCCTCAGCACCCCCGTGAGCCTGGAGTCAGGAAGTCGGAAAATCAGGCTGTGCTTCAGTTTATATAGGAGCGCCAGTTTAGAAAACCAAGAACATTGATGGCAAGGCTACATCTTCTTTCATACAAATGGAAATAGTTTTACTGATCTCACACCGAGGGGCACCTTCAGGTGGAGAAGGATGCATAGTTTCAAATTTTCAAATTTCACAGGATTGAGGGGCTCTGCTGAAAGTCATGCAGTCCCTGGGTTGCTGGCTGTTGTGGGAGGGATGCACCGCTTGGAGAGAACACGAGAGATTCCTCACTGCCTGCCCACCCTTCACGTCCACCCTACGGTCACCTCGTCACCTACAGGGCAACACTGCCAGGGGTATTCAGTTCAACTCGGCATCTATTTGGGGATCTCATGATGGTTTCTGGGGTCCAGGCAGACCGTGACACGCACCAAGTCCCTCATCACAGGATCCCTATCTATCATAGGAAGCACACAAATCTACCGTAGGAAGCTCACTATCCTCACAGGATACCGTGACTATCACGAAGCACACAGACACACACCAGCCCCATCATCTAGCCAGCACTGTTCAAATGGAAATGAAGTTCCTACCATGCTGCTCTCATTTCCAGACACACTCCCCGGGAAGTCGTGTACCAGGACTGCTGAACTTCCTTCACCAGCCACCGTTCCCTCCCCTACAATTGTAAAAAATGCCTTTTCATCTGTGACCTGCATTTGAAAACTGACATCTGGTGGTTAGGGTGGTAATTAGGCATCATTTAAAAGTTATTTCTGCCTTGTTAACTGAGTTACTCTGTGATCAAATTCTGGGATAATTTAGAGGAATTCAGGCATATTGATTGTATAATCCATAATGTGTGTAATTAATAACTACCCCCTAAAAGCTCTGTGTGAGAAATTGTAAGGATTCATATTAGACAAAAAGTCAAGGTTTGAATGGTGCTTTCTTCTCAATGCCTTTCATTAACTACACATAATAGGGAAAGCTTTCAAAGGAGATGAAATCAAGTTTCGATGCCAGAATGTATTGACACCTTTGCACGACTTAGATCCCTAGTGGCCAGACTGGTGTCACTTGGGAATCAATCTTCTTGCATTGGGTGCTTAAAGTGTCATTTCTCTGGGATTGCACATCTTTGGGGGTACTCTGGCTGCTGGCCTCTTACAGTTTCACTCACCATTTGTGAGTTACAAAGGGGGCCCTACCCTGGCCGTGAGGAAGCGAACCTTGCAGCCTGGTCTATCTTAAGTTGCTGAGGCCAGCAACTTAATTAGCACAGGCTGTTTCTGCCTGTGCCTCAGTAACACCAACAAAATTTCTCTTGGTTTTAGTAAAGGTGACAAGGGTTAGATCTCTGTATCCTGCTCTTTACTGGTACACTGTGCCCCCAAGGAAGACTCACACATACACACACAGACATTATTTATTCTTAACTAATATTCCTGCCCCAGACTCCTTTCTGTTCTCCTACTCTATGAATTGGACTGGACCTTCTGTGAGCCAGAAGGACAGCTTGAGCTCTCTACTGCAGGCAAGCAAGATACCTGTTCAGTGGCTCCTTTGTATTCGCCCACTTTAGTGCTGTCAGGCCTTCAAAGAACCTAAGTGCCTGCACAGGAGCCCTGAGGAGTAAAGACAGCTGAACTCATAAAAGAAGAGATGTGCTAATTCAAAGAGAAGAGTCTGCCTGGCCCATTTGTATCTCAAAGGAAATGTGACCTTGTTTAGTATTTACACACAGGCTGGCCGGGCACCAGCATCAATTTATCATCCTTTTTCTCCATCTACTAATGTACCACTTGGTGGGACGGTGACATTGTAGGAACTGGTGTTTGTTGAGCTCAGGACTCTGCTAAGTGCTTCACATGCACTGTTTTATTTAATCCTCAGAACAACTCGTAAGAGAAGTGCCATTGCCATCCCCAATTTACAGAGAAGAACCTGTTGAAGGGAGGCTTCAGTAAGCTACCCAAAGCCCACAGCTGGGACATGGTGGAGCCGCCAGGTCTCTCTGTGCCTCAAGGACCCACCCAGCCTTATGCTTCCCTAAGAATTCCATTCTCCTGGACAAAAATGAGAGCTCCTCCTCCTTAGAGGAAGAATCAGGGAGAGATAAAGAGGTCTAAAGAGAAAGGAAGGCACTGACAACATGAAAAAAAAGACAAGATCATAAGAAGAAAAGATGGCCGTGAGAAATCTTCAGTGGTGAGGGAAGCCACAGACATCTTTAAAGTAAAGATGGTCACTGTTCAGTTGTAAATTGTTTCTCGTGCTGTGCTCTGTTCTGATAGAACGCCTTGTATTAGTTTTCTAGGGCTGCCATCACAAATTACCACAGATTGTGTGGTTTAAACAACAGAAATTTATTTTCTCACACTTTTGGAGGCTAGAAGTCTGAAATGAGAGTGTCAAACGGGTTGATTTCTCCCGAGGCCTATTTCCTTGGCTGGTAGATGGTCATCTTCCTCTCTGTGTCCTCACATGGTCATTTTTGCTGGACATGCCTGTGTCCTAATCTCTTCTTATAATAACATCAGTCCTATTGGATTAGGGTCCACACCAATGATGTCGTTTAAACTTAATTACCTCTTTAAAAGCCCTACCTTCAAATACAGTCACTTTCTAAGGTAATGGAGGTTAAGACTTCAATATATGAATGGGGGGGGGGGGAATAATTCAGCCCATAATATACACATACCCACACAACTCTTTACCTCTAAATTTTCAGTAGAAGTTGATTAGGTAGACCGTCTTGGATAAGAGAAAACTGGTAGAAAATTAAAAGCAAAATTGCCTTCCATAATTGATGAAAAAACAGAAGGGAAGACACAGGCCAGGAAATCAGATGCAGGGCAACAAATAGGAATTTAGCATAGCAGGAAACCAAAGGAAGACCTGCTAGGAAGTTTAGAACCCCTGCCCCTACTTCCTAGAGATACAGGAACTCCCAAGTACATGTGAGATGGGCTGTGAGTGTATTTGATTTGTTTGTGAGTATTAAAGGAATGATAACTCCTGAAGGCTGGATATCTTTGGGCGGCTTAGTGATGAATGGTACAACAATTTTTCAGTGAATTACCGTCAAATCCCAACCTACTTAAATCAGATGTCAAGCAACCCTTTGTGATAGAAATGTAATCCAAATATTTATCTCTTGATTGTATTTATCTTTTGATTATCTCTTGATTCCCAGCCCAGTTGATCATCCCTCACTTTAAAACAGAAACTAGAAAGGATGTCATGTGTAGAGGAGAGAAGAACAGTGGGCATTTCCTCGTATGCAGGCAGCACAGTAATTCAAAATCAAATGTGCAGCTGGCCAGGAGATGAATCCAAGGGACTCACAAAAGCACTTTGGCTCAATCCTGGGTAATGGAATTTTAAGACAGAAATAACATTATTAAATCTCATAGCAGTTCACAACCAACATTTTCAATTAAAAATCACTGGGTCCTCCCAAACTTAAATAAGGCTATAAGGCTATTAGATAAGTTTAGCTAATAAATGGAGCTCCTTCATACTTAGGAAAACATCCTAAGTGATTTTGAAGGGACATTTCTGCTGACAGTGCAGAGGGAAAAATCAACCCTCTCGTTCTATTTCTGGGTGGAATGGCATGCTGGTGGGGCTAACAGTACCGCCCTGCCAGCATGGGGCCATCTGCCAGCTGGTCAGTACAGCTGGGGAGCGTACACACCCTGAGTCCTATATCACAAGTCTCAGCTGGTCACCGACAAGGCAGACATGCCAAAGGCATATCTGGCAATTTGGTTACACTAAAATTCGATTGTGTATGTGTGTGTGTGAATCTATGTAGGTTTGATGATACAAACCAATAGAGTCTATTGGCAATTGTTTTTCAGGCTGACAGTAAACAACACAAATGTTCATATTAAGTTTCTCATCTTTTTGGAATCATGTGGAGCAAATAAGGAAAATGAAGGACAGCCAGAAAAAGAAGAAAGGTAAATGAGATATTTTATAATACATTAAAGTGTGAGGAGTGGCACTGCACTTATACTAAAATACACATGCACCCGTGTGCATACATGCATGCACAAACACATATACACACATTGGGGCTACTGGGAGTGAAGAGAAGAGATTTAAATTCCAGTTCACCCAATGCAAATTCAAGGCATTCTATCTTTATTGTTTGCTCCCAAAAGTTACAATCTGGGCAGTATGACAAAAATTATGCAGACATAAAAATAGGAAGCTAAAATAAGGGAATAGAATTAGTGCCTGAAAACCTTAAAAAAACAAAATATTCATATCTTAAGGGGAATATGCAGGACCTGTTAGGGAAATACTGGAAAACACAAAATAGCAATTTTGTAAAAACCCAGATCCACAGGGTGCCTGGGTGGCTCAGTCAGTTGGGTGCCCAACTCTTGGTTTCAGCTCTGGTCATGATCTCATGGGTCGGGGATTGAGCCCTGCATTGGACTCTGCACTCGGCGGGGAGTCTACATGAAGATTTTCGCCCTCTATCCTGCCCCCCACTCACTCACACTCTCTCTCTCTCGTAAATAAAATCTTTAAAAAAAAAAACAAACCCAGATCCATAATAACAAAATGGGAGGTATGTAGCTAAGTGATATATTTCTATGAACAAAAAAAATTCCAAAGATGGTAGTCTTGACATGGATATCATCTTATGGGGGAGGAAAAATAATTTTTCCTCTACCCTCTACCCTTCTAGATTCTTGGCTGAGACACCTCTGTAATAAGAAGGCAGATTAACAGAAGAAAACCAAACAAGTTTAATAACAAGTATGTCTCCTATATGCATGAGAGATACCCAGGAAAACTGAGTAACTCGTTGAAATGGCCCAGGCCATCACCTTAAATAATGTCTCCAGGTGAAGACAAAAGAAGATATTGGGGGGTTAGGAAGACGTTTATGGGAGGTTACCAGGTCACAGAAAACAAGGATATGGTTGTTACGCAAATTCCTCAGTGCCTTCCCCTTTGATAAGAGTTTCTACAGACTTGGTCAACCCCCTTTTCCTGGTACAGAGGGAGATACCCTTAGAAATGGAGATTTCCCTTATACATGTCAGTGTCTCTTACAAAGGGGTAACTTCCACTGTGTCTGTTGTTTCTTAAAAAATAAACAGTCTTGGGGCACCAGGGTGGCTCAGTTGGTTAAGTGTCTGCCTTCGGTTCAGGTCATGATCCCAGGGTCAGCAGGGAGCCTGCTTCTCCCTCTCCCCTTCTCCCTGCTTGTGTGTGCTCTCTCTCTCTGTCAAATAAATAAAATGTTTTTAAAAAATAAAATAAACAGCCTAAAATAACCCTTATGCCAAAGAGGCATATTTTGAGGTGGGTATATTCTTCTCCCCCTCAATCCATAGTAATTATGATTCTTCTAGTAGTAAGGAATAAATACTAACTCGGGCTAGATTCAGAGACACCTATGAGAGAGGGAGGGAGGGAGGAAGGGAAGGAGGGAGGAGAAAGGAGAGAGAGAGAAGGACAATAGAAGGATTTTGTGCTGTTCCAAGGGCTTCTTTGGCAATTTCCAATAGTGCATTGATTTTTAACCTTGATTACATAATAGAATCACATGGGTGAAAGGGTTCAGAACAAGTTTCCCCAGAATGTGTTACTTTGGCATGTGGACTATTTTGAGGCAATCAAGATCCAGCAGATTCAAGAAAACCTTTTAACTTCCCTTAACTACCTAAAAGAATTTAGAGAGGAGACCTGGCCCAGAAAGAGATCTATTACCAATAGATAACTTTTTTTGTTGTTTAACCTGAATGACCTATCTGTATGGCAGAACAAAAATCTAATTACCGAACATCTGCTCTTCTTATGGCCCTGTGAGTCACCTACCTCCCCATTAAAGTCCCAGGCCCCTATCTCATTCCTTAGCTCAGGATGGCATATAAGCCTCAACTGCCCAGTTTATCCTTGAGTTTCATTGTCTTTGTGGAGGATTAAATTTGTTTTTCTCTTATTAATCTGTCCTATGTTAATTTGATTATTAGACCAGCCAAAGAATTAAGAAGGGTAGAATAAAAAGTTTTCATGGGAGGAGTTAAGATGGCAGAGGAGTAGAGGGACCCTAAGCTTGCCTTGTCCCTTGAACACAGCTAGTTATCAAATCATTCTGAACACCTAAAAAATCAACCGGAGGTCTGAGAGAACAAAAAGTGCAAGTCTACAAGTAGAAAAGTGACCACGTTTTGGAAGATTCTTTAAACAAGCAGACCAAGGGGCGCCTGGGTGGCTCAGTCGTTACGCGTCTGCCTTCAGCTCAGGTGGTGATCCCAGGATCCTGGGATCGAGCCCCACATTGGGCTCCCTGCTAGGCAGGAGGCCTGCTTCTCCTTCTCCCATTCCCCCTGCTTGTGTTCCCTCTTTCGCTGTGTCTCTCTCTGTCAAATAAAATAAAAGAAATAAGTAAAAGAAATAAACAAGCAGACCAAAACACACCCAGGATCTAGGGGGGTTTGGGGGGGGTTTGTTTTATTGGTTATTTTTTTCCTTCTTTTCTTTTCTAGACAAAATCATGAGATAGAGAAATTCACCCCAAAAGAAAGAACAGGAAGTAGGACTCATGGCCAGGGATTTAATCAATACAGATATAAGTAAGATGTTTGAACTAGATTTTAAAACAATGATTATAAGGATACTAGCTGGGCTTGAAAAAAGCATAGAAGACATTAGAGAATCTCTTACTACAGAGATGAAAGAAATGAAATCTAGTCAGGCCAAAATTTAAAATGCTAGAACCAAGATGCAAACCCAAACGGATGCCATAAAAATGAGGATAGATGAAGCAGAGAAACAAATCAGTGATATAGAAGATAAAATTATGGAAAATAATGAAGCTTTTAAAAAGAAAAGAAGAGGGAAAGAAAGATAATGGTCAGAAAGGTAGAGTTAGAGAACTCAGCAACTTATTAAAATGTAATAACATTCATATCCTAGGAGTCTCAGAAGATGAAGAGAGAGAAAAGGGGCAGAAGTTTTATTCAAACAAATTATAGCTGAAAACTTTCCTAATCTGGAGAAGAACACAGATATCAAAAACCAAGAAGCACAAAGAACTCCCATTAAATTCAACAAAAACCAAACATCGCCAAGGTGTATCACAGCTAAATTCACAAAATACACAGACAAGGAAAGAATCCTGAAAGCAGCAAGGGGAAAAAAGCACTTTACCTACAAGGGAAAACAGATCAGATTCCTAGCAGATCTGTCCACAGAAACCTTGCAGGCCAGAAGAGAGTGGCAGGATAATTCAACTTGCTGAATGGGAAAAATGTGCAGCCAAGAATTCTTTGTCCAGCAAGGCGGTCATTCAGAATAAAAGGAGAGATAGAGTTTCCCAGACAAACAAAAACTACAGGAGTTCTTGACCACTAAACCAGCCCTGCAAGAAATTTTAAGGGGGACTCTTTGAGTAGAGAAAAAAAGACCAAAAGCAACAAAGACTAAAAGGACCAGAGAACATCACCAGAAACACCTACTCTACAGGTAAGGTAAAACATTGGCAGTGAATTCATACCTTTCAATAAGCACTCTGAATGTAAATGGACTAAATGCTCCAATCAAAAGATACAAGGTATCAGAATGGATTAAAAAAACAAGATCCACTTATATGCTGACTACAAAAGACTCATTTTAGACCTAAAGACACCTACAGATTGAAAGTGAGGGAATGGAGGAGCACCTGGGTGGCACAGTTGGTTAAGCATCTGACTTTGGCTCAGGTGATGATCTCAGGGTCCTGAGATGGAGCCCCACATCAGGCTCCACACTCAGCGGGGAGTCTGCTTCTCCCTCTCCCTCTGCCCCTCCCCCAATTCATGTGCTCTCTCTTTCTCTCTCTCTCAAATAAATAAATAAAATCTTTTTAAAAAAGAGAAAAGAAAGTGAGGGGATGGAGAAACATCTATCATGCTATCAAGAAGATCTAACAATTGTAAATATTTATGCCCCTAACTTGGGAGCGCCCAAATATATATATATATTTGGTTATATATTGGTTATATATATTTGGTTATATATATATAAATCAATTAATAATAAACATAAAGAAACCCACTGAAAATAATACAATAATAATAGGGGACTTTAACACGCACTTACAACAATGGACAGATCAGCTAAGCAGGAAGTCAACAAGGAAACAATGGCTTTGAAATATCTTCGACTGGATGGACTTAACAGATATATTGAGAACACTTCATCCTAAAGCAGCAGAATACACATTCTTTTCGAGTGCACATTGAACATTCTCCAGAATAGATCACATACTGGGTCACAAACCAGCCCTCAACAAGTACAAAAAGACCAAGATCATACCATGCATATTTTCAGACCACAACATTATGAAACTTGAAGTCAACCACAAGAAAAAAATTTGGAAGACCTCAAATACAGAGGTTAAAGAACATCCTACTAAAGAATGAATGGGTTAACCAGGAAATGAAAGATTAAATTAAAAAAATATATGGAAGCAAATGAAAATGAAAACACAACAGTCCAAACCTGCAGCAAAGGAAGTTCTAAGAGGGAGGTATATTGCAATACAAACCTACAAGAAGCAAAAAAAGTCTCAAATACTCAACCTAACCTTACACCTAATGGAGCTAGAAAAGGAACAGCAAATAAAGCCTAAAACCAGCAGAAGGGAAATAATAAAGATTAGAGCAGAAATAAATGATACAGAAACAAACAAACCAAAAAAACCAGCAAAACAGATCAATGGAAACTAAGAGCAAGTTCTTTGAAAGAATGAATAAAATAGATAAACCCCTAGCCAGACTTATCAGAAAGAAAAGAGAAAAGACCCAAAAGACCCAAATAGATAAAATCACAAATGAAAGAAGAGGAGAGATCACAACCAACACCAAGAAATACAATTATAAGAGACTACTATGAAAAATTATATGCCAACAAACTGGGCAATTTGGAAGAAACAGACAAATTCCTAGAAACTTACAAATTACCAAAACTAAAACAGTAATAGAAAATTTGAACAGACCCATAACCAGCAAAGAAATTGAATAGGTAATCAAAAATCTCCCAAGAAACAAAAGTCCTGGCCCAGATGGCTTCCCAGGGGAATTCTACCAGACATTTAAGGAAGAGTCAATACCTATTCTTCTCAAACTGTTCCAAAAAATGGAAATGGAAGGAAAACCCAAACTCATGCTACAAAGCCAGCATTACCTTGATTCCAAAACCAAAGACCCCACTAAAAAAGAATTACAGGCCAATATTCCTGATGAACATGAATGCAAAAATTCTCAGTAAAATAGTAGCAAATTGAATTCAACAGTACACTAAAAGAATTATTCACCATCATCAAGTGGGATTTATTTCTGGGCTGCAGGGTTGGTTCAATATTCGCAAATCAATCAACGTGATATACCATGTCAATACAAGAAAGGATAACCGTATGATCCTGTCAATAGATGCAGAAAAAGCACTTGATAAAATACAGCATCCTTTCTTGATAAAAACCCTCAACAAAGTAGGGACAGATGGAACATAACTCAGCATCATAAAGGCCATATACAAAAGACCCACAGCTGATGTCATCCTCAATGGGGAAAAACTGAAAGCCTTTCCCCTATGGTCAGAAACAAGACAAGGATGTCCACTCTCACCATTACTATTTAACATAGTACTGGAAATCTTAGTCTCAGCGATCAGACAACAAAAAGAAATAAAAGGCATCCAAATCGGCAAGGAAGATGTCAAACTTCCACTATTTGCAGATGACATGATACTCTTCATAGAAAACCCGTAAGACTCACCAGAAAATTGCTAGAACTAACACATGAATTCAGCAAAGTCACAGGATATAAAATCAACTTACAGAAATCTGTTGCATTTCTATACACCAATAATGAAGCAGCAGAAAAAAGAAGTCAAGGAATCAATCCCATTTGCAATTGCACCAAAACAGTAAGATACCTAGGAATAAACCTAACTAAAGAGGTAAAAGATCTGTACTCTGAAAACTATAGAACACATATGAAAGAAATTGAAGAGGAACAAAGAAATGGAAAAGCATTCCATGATCATGGATTGGAAGAACAAATATTGTTAAAAAGCAATCTACACATTTAAAGCAATCCCTGTCAAAATACCACCAGCATTTTTCATAGAGCTAGAACAAACAATTCTAAAACTTGTATGGAACCACAAAAGACCCCAAATACCCAAAGCAATTTTGAAAAAGAAAAACAAAACTGGAGGTATCACAATTCTGGATTTCAAGCTCTATTACAAAGCTGTAATCATCAAGACAGTATAGTACTGGCACAAAAACAGACACATAGATCAACGGAACAGAATAAAAAACCCAGAAATAGACCCACAAGTATATGGTCAACTAATCTTCCACAAAGCAGGAAAGAATATCCAATGGAAAGAAAGACAGCCTCTTCAAAAAATGGTGGATAGAAAACTGGACAGCATCATGCAGAAGAATGAAACTGGACCATTTTCTTACACCATACACAAAAATAGACTCAAAATAGACGAAAGACCTAAATGTGACAAAGGAAACCATTAAAATCCTAGAGGAAAACACAGTCAGCAACCTCTTTGACCTCAACTATAGCAACTTCTTACTAGACACATCGTTGGAGGCAAGGGAAACAAAAGTAAAACTGAACTATTGGGACTTCATCAAGATAGAAATCTTCTGCGCAGTGAAGGAAACAATCAACAAAACTAAAAGGGAGCCTACAAAATGGGAGAATATATTTACAAATGACATATCTGATAAAGAGTTAGTATCCAAAATCTATAGAGAACTTATCAAACTCAACACCCAAAAAACAAAAAATCCTATAAAAAAATAGGCAGAAGACATGAATAGACACTTTCCCAAGGAAGACATCTAGATGGCAGACACATGAAAAGATGCTCAATATCACTCATTATCAGGGAAATACAAATCAAAACAATAGTGAAATACCACCTCACGCCTGTCAGAATGGCTAAAATTAACACAAGAAACAACAGCTGTTGGTGAGGCTGTAGAGAAAGGGGAACTCTCTTGCACTGTTGGTGGGAATGAAAACTGATGAACAGTATGGAGGTTCCTCAAAAAACTAAAAATAGAGCTATACTACAATCCAGCAATTGAACTACTAGGTATTTACACAAAGGATACAAAAATACAGAATCAAATGGGTACATGCACATAGCAGCATTATCAACAATAGCCAAACTATGGAGAGAGCCCAAATGTCCATCAACTGATGAATGGATGAAGAAGAGGTGGTATATATATATATGCAATAGAATATTACTCAGCCATCAAAAGAATGAAATCTTGCCATTTGCAATAAGGTGGATGGAGCTAGAATGTATTATGCTAAGCAAAATAAGTAATTCAGAGAAAGACAGATACCATATGATTTCACTCATATGTGGAATTTAAGAAACAAAACAGATGAACATATGGGAAGGGGGAAAAAAGGAGAGAGGGAAACAAACCATAAGAGACTCTTTTTATTTATTTATTTATTTTATGTTATGTTAGTCACCATACAATAATACATCATTAGTTTTTGATGTAGTGTTCCATGATTCACTGTTTTCATATAACACCCAGTGCTCCATGCAATACATGCCTCCTTAATACCCATCACCGGACTCACCCATCCCCCCACTCCCTACCCCTCTAAAACCCTCAGTTTGTTTCTCAGAGTCCATAGTCTCTCATGGTTTGTCTCCCCCTCTGATTTCCACCCCCCTTCACTTTTCCCTTCCTTCTCCTAATGTCCTCCATGCTGTTCCTTATGTTCCACAAATAAGTGAAACCATATGATAATTGACTTTCTCTACTTGACTTATTTCACTTAGCATAATCTCCTCCAGTTCCATCCATGTTGATGCAAATGTAGGGTATTCATCCTTTCTGATGGCTGAGTAATATTCCATTGTATATATGGACCACATCTTCTTTATCCATTTGTCTGTTGAAGGGCATCTCGGTTCCTTCCACAGTTTGGCTATTGTGGACATTACTGCTATGAACATTGGGGTGCATGTGACCCTTATTTTCACTACATCTGTATCTTTGGGGTAAATACACAGTAGTGCAATTGCTGGGTCATAGAGTAGCTCTATTTTTAACTTTTTGAGGAACCTCCACACTGTTTTCCAAAGTGGCTGAACCAACTTGCATTCCCACCAACAGTGTAAGAGGGTTCCCCTTTCTCCACAACCTCCCCAACATTTGTTTCTTGCCTTGTCAATTTTTGCCATTCTAACTGGTGTAAGTGGTATCTCAATGTGGTTTTGATTTGAATTTCCCTGATGGTTAATGATGATGAACATTTTTTCATGTGTCTGTTAGCCATTTGTATGTCTTCTTTGGAGAAGTGTCTGTTCATGTCTTCTGCCCATTTTTTGACTTGATTATTTGTTTTCTGGGTGTTGAGTTTGAGAAGTTCTTTATAGATCTTGGATACCAGCCCTTTATCTGTAGTGTCATTTGCAAATATCTTCACCCATTCTGTGGGTTGCCTCTTTGTTTTGTTGACTGTTTCCTTTGCTGTGCAGAGGCTTTTTATCTTGATAAAGGCTCAAAAGTTCATTTTCACTTTTGTTTCCCTTGCCTTTGGAGACGTGTCTTGAAAGAAGTTGCTGTGGCCAATGTCAGAGAGGTTGCTGACTGTGTTCTTCTCTAGGATTTTGATGGATTCCTGTCTCACATTGAGGTCTTTCATCCATTTAGATTTTATCTTTGTGAATGGTGTTAGAGAATGGTCGAGTTTCATTCTTCTCTATAGAGCTGTCCAATTTTCCCAGCACCCTTTATTGAAGAGACTGTCTTTTTTCCAATGGATATTTTTTCCTGCTTTGTCAAAGGTTAGTTGACCATAGAGTTGAGGGTCCATATCTGGGCTCTCTATTCTGTCCCATTGATTTATGTGTCTGTTTTTGTGCCATGCTCTCTTGGTGATCACAGCTTTGTAGTATAACTTGAAATCAGGCAACATGATGCCCCCAGCTTTGTTTTTCTTTTTCAACATTTCCTTGGTGATTTGGGGTCTTTTCTGGTTCCGTACAAATTTTAGGATTGTTTGTTCCAGCACTTTGAAAAATGCCATTGGTATTTTGATCAGGATAGCGTTGAAAGTGTAGATTGCTCTGGGTGGCATAGACATTTTAACAATGTTTATTCTTTTGATCCATGAGCATTGAATGTTTTTCCATCTTTTTGTGTCTTCTTCAATTTCTTTCATAAGTGTTCTGTAGTTTCTAGAGTATAGATCCTTCACCTCTTTGGTTTGGTTTATTCCAAGGTATCTTATGGTTTTGGGTGCTACTGTAAGTGGAACCGATTCCCTAATTTCTCTTTCTACATTACATTGTTAATGTGTAGGAAAGCAACTGATTTCTTTGTATTGATTTTGTATCCTGCCACATTACTGAATTGCTATATGAGTTCTAGTAATTTAGGGGTGGAGTCTTTTGGGTTTTCCACATAAAGTATCATGTCATCTGTGAAAAGAGAGAGTTCGACTTCTTCTTTGCCAATTTGAATACCTTTTATTTCTTTTTGTTGTCTGATTGCTGTTGCTAGGACTTCTAGTACTATGTTGAACAACAGTGGTGAGAGTGGGCATCCTTGTCATGTTCCTAATCTTAAGGGAAAGGCTCTCAACTTTTCCCCATTGAGAATGATAGTCACTGTGGGCTTTTCATAGATGGTTTTTATGAAATTGAGGAATATTCCCTCTATCCCTAAACTCTGAAGAGTTTTAATCAGGAAAGGATGCCGTATTTTGTCAAATGCTTTTTCTGCATCAATTGAGAGGACCATATGGTTCTTCTCCCTCCTCTTATTAATGTGTTCTATCACATTGATTGATTTGCGAATGTTGAACCACCCTTGCATCCCAGGGATAAATACCACCGGGTCATGATGGATAATCCTTTTAATGTACTGTTGGATCCTATTAGCTAGGATCTTGTTGAGAATTTTGGCATCCATATTCATCAGAGATATTGGTCTGAAATTCTCCTTTTTGATGGGGTCTTTCCCTGGTTTTGGGATGAAGGTAATGCTGGCCTCATAGAAAGAGTCCGGAAGTTTTCCTTCTGTTTCTATTTTTTGAAACAGCTTCAGGAGAATAGGTATTATTTCTTCTTTGAATGTTTGGTAGAATTCCCCAGGGAATCCATCAGGCCCTGGACTCTTGTTTTTTGGGAGGTTTTTGATCACTGCTTCAATCTCATTACTGGTTATTGGTCTATTCAGGTTGTCAATTTCTTCCTGTTTCAGTTTTGGTAGTTTATAGGTTTTCAGGAAGGTATCCATTTCTTCCAGGTTGCTTAATTTATTGGCATATAGTTATTGATAATAATTTCTGATAATTGTTTCTATTTCCTTGGTGTTAGTCATGATCTCTCCCCTTTCATTCATAATTTTATTAATTTGGGTCCTTTCTCTTTTCTTTTGGTAAGTCTGGCCAGTGGTTTATTGATCTTATTAATTCTTTCACAGAGCTAGCTTCTAGTTTCGTTGATCTGCTCTACTGTATTTCTGGTTTCCAATTCATTGGTCTCTGATCTAATCTTAATTATTTCTCTTCTCATGAGTGGCTTAGGCTTCATTTGTTGATTTTTCTCCAGTTCTTTAAGGTGTAAAGTTAGTTGGTGAATTTGGGATTTTCCTATTTTTTTTGAGTGAGGCTTGGATGGCTTTGTATTTCCCCCTTAAGACCACCTTTGCAGTATCCCATAGGTTTTGGACCAATATATTTTCGTTCTTATTGGTTTCCATGAATTGTTTAAGTTCTTTTTTGCTTTCCTGGTTGACCCAAACATTCTTAAGCAGTATGGTCTTTAGCTTCTGAGTATTTGAATTTCTTCCAAATTTTTCTTGTTATTGAGTTCTAGTTTCAAAGCACTGTGGTCTGAGAATATGCCGGGAATAATCTCAGTCTTTTGGTATTGATTGAGACCTGATTTGTGACCCAATATGTGGAAGAAACTCTTAAAGGTAAAGAACAAACAGGGTTGATGGAGGGAGATAGGTGGGGGATGGGCTAGATGGATGATGGGTATTAAGGAGGGCACTTACTGTGATGAGTACTGAGTATTGTATGTAAGTGATGAGTTACTGAATTCTACTCCTAAAAGCAATATTGCACTGCATGTTAGCTAACTAAAATTTAAATAAAAATTAAAAAAAGAAAAGTTTGCCTCCCCAACATGGATAAATTTGAAACCCAAGCAATGCAAAGGCTCTACTCAAACAAATTACATTAGAATCCCTGGGGATGGAGCCCATGAATAAGTATACTTAAAAAGCTCCCCAAGGGTGCCGGTGTGGCTCAGTTGGTTAAGTGTCTGCTTTCAGCTCAGGTCATGATTCTGGGGTCCTGGGATAGAGCCCCTCATTGGCCTCCCTGCTCAGGGGGGAGCCTGCTTCTCCTTCTCCCTCTGCTGCTCTCCCTGCTTGTGCTCGCTCCCACGCTCGCTCTGTCTGTGTTAAAATCCATAAATGAAATCTTTAAAAAAAAAAAAAAAAAGCTCTTTAGCAGATCTCAATGTATAGCCAGGATTGAGAACTATTCTTTTGGGATGGTGGCATTAACATCATTCAATCTGAATGACTCTCAGGTCCATTGTTTTTAGTTTAAATTTGTAAAATTTCCAGAAGAGAGAATATAAATGACCTGGTTTACATTCAGAGGATACTACTGAAAAAAAATTAGCTATTGCCAAGAAAGCAAAGTCATATTGGGGATGGCAGCTGGGACTCCATGCTTATGGATCAATTCAACTACTGGGAGCTGAGCAGCCACTCAGAATATGTCCATTATACCGCCCATGAGTGTGATGGGAAGCTTCATGCTTAACTAAGTCTCCCTTCTTCCCTGAGAACACACAGATAAAATGGCACCACAGAGTCCAGATTCCAGCAGGGCAGCCGGGATGAGTCCAGGATGTTTCACGCACCGTACCCAGTGCATTTATTCATTCAAACACCAACATCACCCAACAAAAGTTCTGCATTAATGAATATATAAGAATGGCTTGTTATTATTGTAACACAGCCAAGTTTCTGCTTCTGTTTACTTTATAATTGTATGTGAAACAGTAGTTTAAACAATAAAAGAAAAGCTTCTCTTAACGAGATAAGGATTTCCCAGACAAACTTACCTGCACCAAACTCCTCTTTTTTCTTAATAAATAACACAAAGATGAACTTTGTTCTGCATTTAATCCTAATACAAACTTGGAATTAAGGAAGTTCGAATGAACTTCTTTTAATGTAATAAACAGCTATCCCAGCTATGACCAGATATAAAAGGAAAGCACGTTAGTGGAATAATGTGTGGAATAACCTATTAGTCAAAAACGTTATATGTACTTCCAAACACAAGCTTATGGAAAATTCCTAGAAGTACCCAGCACCAGGGAAAATTGGAAATCAGGGGCTGCTTTCCAGATAGCCACTGTTTTTAATGGGTGACCAAACCAAAACTCAAAGAGATCATTAAGCATCTCAAGATAGAATGTGATGGAGAGGCAGAATGAGTTAGGGGTACATGAGTCACAACAGCCCACACCAAGTTTGCATCAGGAGCCCAGCCCTGCCCCTGGAGGCTCCACCCAGTAGCCGTGGGATGAGCTGCTCAGTCTCCTTCACAACACCCTTGAATCCCAAACACACGAGAGTCTAGGTGTCATGAAGGAACAACTATATATTCATACCGTTTACAATGTGGTTGGGGAGAGGAGATAAAATAATGGAGACCTAAAGTGCCAGACAAAATATATAATGACTGTCCCACAACAATGCAGAGTTATCTTAGTTTGGGCTCCTCCAGAAGCTGAATTTGAGAAAAGGAATTCAAGCACAAGTACTTTGAGATGTGCAGAAAAACAGCAATATGGGATGGTAACTGAGACGGGGATGAGAAGGCAGACAATAAAGGACATGTCCACAAGCAAGCTACCCCTACCAGCAGTTGGGGCTCAACCCCAATCTGGGAGCCCGTGAAGGACACCCGTTAGGATTATGCCACCCACAGTGAGGGAGGGGGGCATTTATACAGCGACTCTCATCAGTCATCCGTTGAAGGTTGCCGTGGGGGAAACAGGTGTTAATACCTGGGAATTCAGGCCCGCTGGGCATGTGGGCAGACTGGCTGCAGCAGTCAGGAAAAGTCCTCAGCAAGTGAGACGTGTTCTGGGAATTGAATGCAGTTCACCTATGATGACATTGTAAGACTTGAAAGGATACCGTGGGTACTGACAGCCACTGCTACAAAGTGGAGTGGCATGGCGCGCCTGGGTGGCTTAGTCGGTTGAGCGTCCCACTCTTGATTTCGGCTCAGGTCATGATCTCAGGGTCATGAGATTGAGCCCTGCTTCCTTCTGGGCTCTGCGCTCAGCAAGGAGTCTGCTTGAGATTCTCTCTCCCTCTCCTCCTGCCCCTCCCCACTGCACTCTCTCTCTCTAAAATAATAAATAAATAAATCTTTAAAAAAAGAAAAGTGGAGTGGCAAATTAGGCACCATGGATAGCACACTAAATGTGACCCAAGGATACCTATGTTTGAGGTCAATATCAATAATACCTACTCCTGGGGGCGTTGTGAGAAGCAGATGCAAATAGATGAACACTCTATCAGACAAAGCATAATTTGCATGCTAGCTAAAATCATCAACTGACAATTTTCAGAACTGAAGTACTATACCGAGTACTGGAAAAGGACATAGCCTTTGGAGTCACAGTCTTAGGTTCAAGTCCCAGATCTACTACTTCCTGACGATAGGGCCTTAGTTCAATGACTTTAAACTCTCTTTATCTATCAAATGGGACCAATTAAGAACACCTAACTCATAATGTTGCCGTGGAATTAAAGGCCCTTAAGCATGTAAACCATCTAAGACAATGTCCAACAAATGGTACAACTCCAAATGTTATCGATCATTATCATCATCTTCCATATCACCATTAAATAGAAATCTATATTAGGTCAGACTGCCATAAACAAATACCCTAAACTGGATAGGAAATATATTTTCCCACAAATCTGGAGACTGGGAAATTCAAGAGCTGGGTGCTGGGCAATTCAGTTTCTGGTGAGAGCTGTCTTCCTGGCTTACAGATGGCTGCCTTCTTGCTGTGTCCTCACATGGCAGAGATAGAGGGAGATCTCTCTCTCTCTTCCTCTTCTTATAAGGCCACTAATTCCATCATGAGGCACCACGATTATGACCTATTGTAACCCTAATTGTGTCACAAAGGCCCCACCTCTAAATACTATCACCTTGGGGATTGGGGCATTAACATATAAATGGGAGGGGGAATACAAACATTCATAATAAAATGTCTGAATGTCTACATAAAGTGAATACTAATACAGTAAATTCTGTAACAGTTATTCTCCATTGATGCATATTAAAAGGTAGTGTACAATGACAATAAATGGATAGTTAGAATAACAGAAAGAGAAGATTAGAAGGCAATGAGTGGAGATTATGGAGTGATTAAAAATTTTTTTTCATTTTATGTTACTCTGTTTCCAGGTCACCTAAAAGCAAATGTTCAATGTTTTCTCCTTGTACACGATATTGTCTGTGTTGCTTGCTAGTGGACAGCTAAATTACACTAGCAAACAAATGCAACCAGGAGAGTATAGTGTGTGCGAAACTGAAACCAATTCCTATTATGGCAAACCATTTTTTTTAATGTCTCCTTCTCCGCTCTAGTAAATAGGACATAGAGAACATAATTGAATATTTGATGATTGAAAATCTTTCAGTGTCTGTGGGTTCTCATCAGTTCTCATCGCACAGTCTGTAGGTGTACTTGTGGGATAGCAACAGATTGGACAGAATGGTTAACGGCCTTAAGATACTCCCAGAGGCTTTGTTTTGTCTTTGTCCTTTAAAAAAATAAATACTTGGTATCAGTTTGGTAAAGATTTTGTGAATTTTCTCTATCTGATTGAGTTTAGGGGGATTTTGTTTACTGCTCTCTGAATGAAATGAGCTCTCCCTTTCTCTGCACACAGAGTGGGAAAGGATGAGAGGCTCTCTCATCATCTCCCTGAGCATTTGGGGACTAGATACGCTCTAGACCTGGAGAGGGCATTAGTGTGCCCAGCCTCTTGTCCAGCTATGGAGCCTATAGGCATTCATCTAGGGGAATCTCCTCCTAGATATGTTCTGAGTCCTTCAGTGAAGACTTGTTCATATGATCCATGCCAACCCCACTCCAACGGGCTCTGCTCTGGCCTCTCTTCCTTTTCCCAATTCTGCCCTTACCTAAGGGCCTCTCCTAAAGCAATGAGACATCCCAGGATGCAGTTCCTCATGACCTATCCTGTACAATCTCCTACCAGCTATATTCCAGAGTTCTGGAAGTTGTAGTCTGCAGATAGACCTCTTAATGGATATCAGAAAGGAGGAGTCTTGGGGGAAGTGTAGGAGATTTGGGAGAAAGGTCACAGACATTTCTTGTTCAGAAGATGATTCCTATGCAAATGAAAACACCTACCTGATTCATCGACTGGGGAGGACTCTGGGTCCAGACTCAAGGACGATCATCGGCCTTCATCAAAGTTTTCTCCTCTCTCTATAATATTCTGGTTCAGTGGGTAGATGGAATTTGTGAAGCAATTGAATGCTTTTCAAAATCGAATCCCAACCATGTTGCAGGAATAATTATCTAGCTGGACTCAACTATTTTTGTTTTCTTCTCAGTTTATAGCTTTGGTGCCAGCTTTTTCGTGGTTATTTGTGGTATGTTTTTTTAAGATTTTATTTATTTATTTGACAGAGAGAGAGAAAGAGCACAAGCAAGGGGAGTGGCAGGCAGAGGGAGAGGGAGAAGCAGGCTCCCTGCTCAGCAAGGAGCCCGATGCGGGTCTCGATCCCAGGACCCTGGGATCATGACCTGAGCCAAAGGCAGATGCTTAACTGACTGAGCCACCCAGGTGCCCCTATTTGTGATATTTTAATTGGAAGTTTAAAGGATACTTATCAGGTATTGCTTATCAGCTACCATAGCAATGCAGAAATACCAGAATAAGCATACTAAATTTCCAGTTACAGTGAAAGTTACACACAAGTTATCTAACCATCAGCCAAAATTGCTGAGAACACGTAAAATAGTGCCAGATTCTATGCATTAAAGTTCTTGCACTTGGCTCATGAGAAAGCCCTCAAAACTACCAGTTATTGACTCCAGCAGCCATTCTATTTTTTCTCCTCAAACAACCCAATTTTTAGGTGGGTACATTACAACCCAAAATAAGAGATTCATTTTTTCAGCCTTCCCTGCTGCTAAGAGTGACCATGTAACCAAATACCAGCCACTAAAAACTAGAAATACTGGATAGGACTTCCAGGAGTATCCCTGAAAGAGAGGAACTGCTCTCTTCTTCCATACCTCCATCCTGCTGCCTGGAATACAGAGGGGGTGACTGGAGCTCTAGCAACGTCTTAAAACATGAGGATGAGGGGCTCCTGGGTGGCTCAGTTGACTGAACATCCAACTCTTGATTTTGGCTCAGGTCATGATTTCAGGGTCCTGAGATGAAGCCCCACGTCAGGATCCACGCTCAGTGGGGAGGGAGTCTGCTTCTCTCTCTCTCTCATTCTCCCTCTGCCCTTCCCCTTGCTCATGCCCTCTCTCACTCTAAAAAAAATAAATAAATCTTTAAAAAAAAAAAATGAGCATGAGAGTTACGTGCTAGCAAAAACAGAGCAGAGAGCCCGAGTCACCAAGAACTTTCTTGAGTCCCTATTCCAATCTTATATTTCTGAGTAACAAACCACCGAAAATTTGGTGGCATAAAACAACAGCAATTATTTACTATAATTGTCTCTCAGGGGTCTAGGGGTTGACTAAGCCTAATGGGTCAGTCCTCGCTCAGGATTTCTCACGTGGGCTGGTTTCATCTCGTGGACTTCCTCCCTCACATATGTGAAGGTTCACGCTCACTATTGGCTGCAATCTGGACTGCAGCTATAAGCCAAAACACCTACACGTGGCTTCCCAGCGTGGCCTGGACTTCATTCCAGCATGGCAGCAGAAACAATCAAGTGTTGTATAGCCCCTTGTGACCTAGCTTCAGGAAACACAGTGTTACTTCTGCTACTCTCTGTTGGTTGAGGCAATTGCAAGTTTTGCCCATGTTCAAGGAGAGGTGTCTCATATTTACTTCTGGGGGAGGAGGACAGGGAATGGCAAGATCATAATTTAAAAAGAGCAGAAGATATTGTTATAGCCATCTTTGAAAGATAAAATCTGCCATAACCCCATACTAGCCCTGAATTACCTACTTCCAGATTTATGTTATGGGAGAAATAAACATCTATCTTGTTTAAGCCAATGTTGTTATGGATTTTTCTATTATGAGCAGCCCAACCTGATCCTAAATGATACAGCTCCCAAGGCCATCACTCATAGTTGCTGTCCATTTACTTTACACACAACTCTAACCAGCTTGTTTCATCTAGACTCTCCTTCTAAAGAAGATTGATGACAACAGAAGAGAAAGGGGGAAAATGCTGTTAGAATCAAATCAGGCACACCCATAGCAACAAAAAACTGAGGAAAGAAAGTGAAAAGTCAGAAAAAGTCAACCCCATCACATTCAAGAGGCCCAGCTATCCGTGGCCATTCAGGAAAAAGACAAGCAGCAGTACATGAATCAAAAAACCCCCGAGACTATGAACAAATTCAGAAGAACTCAAGAATTAATGAGGGCCCTAAAATATTAAAAAGGATAGAGGTTTATTCAAGACAGTCCTATTAAAGATAATTTTTGTACATATTATTACTGAAGACAATCTCTGTGAAAAGATTTTCTTGTTGGTTTTTCAAACATGATTGCATATTCTTATATTCTTACCTTAAGAGAATCTGTGAGAGATAACTTGTTAATTCCCAATTCCATTTTTGAATTAAATAAAGGAACAAACAAAGAAAGCAGAAACGCATTCTTCATTCAGGAAGAAATGTTCAAATTAAGCTCAGGGCCCTGGGAGTTTTGTACCTGGAGGGGTTCCTGCAGAGCGGCCAGTCCCTGTCCTGGGGGCACACCAACATCCCTCCCCTGGTAAATGACACAACAGGTTCTTTCAATGGGAAAGCCCACAGTCTGCAAAATCACCCTGGTCTCCACCTTCCCATTTACAAACTAGAGTTAGCATTGTCTTTCACAGTTAATGATTCTGTTTTGTTTGGGGCCTCAATATTTTTCTTGTTTTTCCTGCTTCTAAAACACCTTGGAATTAACAAATACTAAATTGAGCTTGGAAACTCAAAAACGAAGTGTACTTCAGCTAACATCTTCCTCCTTCCATCAACCCCAAAGGGTAAAACATTTTTTTTTTTTTTGAGCTATGAATTTACT
This sequence comes from Phoca vitulina, assembly GCF_004348235.1. Taxonomy (NCBI): domain Eukaryota; kingdom Metazoa; phylum Chordata; class Mammalia; order Carnivora; family Phocidae; genus Phoca; species Phoca vitulina. The sequence continues at coordinate 65,267,320 of NW_022589711.1, read as the reverse complement.
TCTTTACCAGCAGTGTTAAAAAAAAAAAATAACCTAATTCCTAGGCATATTTAAGTCCTTCCCTTCTTGATTCTATTTGGCTTTGCTGAAATTAAGTCTCTACAAACACTTCAGCCTTCAGAATTTTCTACACTTCAGTATATTCAGAAATAGAGTAACATTTGCCAAGAAAATGGCTCCCTTTTTATTGTTTCCCCGGCATCCACTGCACCACACCCAAGCCACAAGGCATTGCTCAGATAGACTCCTACCCTCCTGTAGCTTCTATTTTAATGTGCTATCATATATTAATTTATCAATGTTAATTAAGGTCTTTAATCCTTCAACTTCTCTATTTAGGATACATCAGTGTGTCCACCACAGGAAAGATCTAGAGAAAGATGACTTAGCTTTGTGAAATGTTCAGCTGCTTTAGAAAAATCGTACCTGAATGGGGTTAAATCCGCATGGTTTTGAGTGAGGGCCGTGAGCTGGCTTTGGTGGCCTCGTACCTAAGAAAAGCATACAAGCTGCAGCTCTGAATCTAGAACTGAGGTAAAAATTTTAAAAATCTGAAATCTTGACTAGCACGACGAGAGAAGGCCAGAAGTGTGGACAGAGGGCAGCTATATGCCATGGGCTCAGTGAGAACAGCAGGGACTGGGCCCGCTGCAAGTAGCAACTTCTTCAGAAACAGCTGATTGGTTTTATATATGAGATATCGTTAAAGTGTTACCTTTTGCATTTTCCCCTTCACCACAAATTTAATAACTTTATTTTCACTGCAGCTCCATCAATTTTAGTTTGGATGTGCTATGATTCACTTCCCCAGAGCGTTTGCATAATACATATCCCACAGGTTTCATTTTTGTAAATCACTGCTTTTCGGGGAGAAGGGGGGTGGATTCCAGGCGCACTCCAGCCTTTGAGTAGGTTTTGAGACCAAAAGGAGATTGCATATCCTGATGGCTCAGTTATCTCTGCTGTTGACTGAGAAATTATTTTCCCTATAGCACTTCCGTTTGTATATTTGAGAAAGTTAATATCTGTGAAATCAGTTGATTCTCACTGCACTCAATTATACCGGAATAGACAGAAGATTGACTTCCTGGTATTGACAAGAGAGAACTCTCAATGTCTTTTGACTTATTATCTCTGGCATTTGGAAAGAATTACAATAACACATAAAATTACTTCACAGGGTATGTTTAGAGAGCAAAGAAAATTAATGGAGGGATGGATTCTTGGGGTATTTTTGCCTTTTGACGAGGATTTCTATTTCCTGTCAAACACTTTCTCTGAAATGAGCTGGAGGAACACAGTGTAAATTGATTTATCCGCACCTCAAGAAATACCTGAGGTTTAATTGCCTCTGCAATATTTACGCTTACATAAATAATTCAATGGCAAATTAATCCAGCTTTTGTAATTACCTCCCATAGAGGCACATGGCTCAGTCCCAAGGACTTAATTGCGGCTTGATGAAGGTATTTAGGTCACTACAACTAATAAACCATATAGAAATTTTTGAAGACATAAAGGAAAGAAATCCATAGCTTTCAAACCTAAGCTCTTAGGAAGAAATACGGTATTTGCGGTTGATCCTGACTGCTGTGGGCTGCAGGAAACATAGCTCTATTAATGAACTTTCTAAAAATACATTATTTTCCCACCTCATCCATGAGCTCATAGCACACTGGATCCTTAAATCAGCAGTTGGGGGACATATGTCCCACATGACGGGGGACAAACAGCTATCTCTTCCATAGTATTTTGTTCATCATCTGTAGTCAGCCGACACTGAGCCACCTGTCTCCCTTCACTTTGCTCCCTGTCAACTTCTCCCCAGAGCCAAAGCTATGGTCCCGGACACAGCTTTCGAGTTGAGGGGAGGCAGGTGAACTCAGTGCTGGCGTCTTACTGGATTCTTCACCAGCCAGGTGATAATTTGCTCTTTTTCCAAGAATTTATATTTAAAAAGCCAGGAGCCAACACCCACCCAAAAAAATAAAGATAAAAATCATACACCCTGTCATTTGCTACTTGGAATGGTAACTAAAATTGCCATCGAATTGTATAGCTTATCAAATGGTACGGTTGCTTTATCTGCTTATCCTATTCCTAACTGAACTGGGAAGGAATTTGTGTACCTCAGTTGCATAGAAAAGGAAGTACAGGTTCGAAGAGGCTGATAATAATTTGTAGAGCCAAGCTCAAATGCAGATCTTCTCATCCTACCCTGCGTGCACTCTGAGGGGAGGGACTTTGGTTCACTACTCTCTACCCAGACCTAGAATAGTGTCAGCACATAGTAGGTTCTCAGGAAATATTTGTGCAAATGAATGGATTCTAAGTCCCATGCTCTTTGCTCTGTACCCCATTGTCTTCCTGGGAAACGATACTTCCACACTCCACTCTCCTTCCCACATCCAGCCTGTCCTTCCAATTTCGGTGATCGTCATCTAGACTTCAGAACACACATCTCCGTCATAAAGCCTTCCCACATGATTTTGTTCATATCAAATTATCTCATAATTGAGCATCTCATCATGCTCTGTCTTACGTTGGCTTCTAAATGTATGTGGGTCTTGTCTCGCAGATCCTTAGGTCTCCCTTATTTCAGCTAAGACTGGTGTGTCTGTGTTAATCTGCAGGTGGGAACCATTTGTACTGAAGATTCAATAGCTAAACAGCAAAATGTTGGCAAGGCAGCAAGCTGAATCCTTTTAACTCTTGCTGTTCCAAAGAAGAGTGGAGAGTGAAAGAGAAGAAGGAGACATAAAGCCACAGGGAAAGATTCTTCTAGGTCACAGTCAATCCTTTTCCTGCTAAAAAGCTACGATGGCCTGGGAGACCCCACCAGCCACAGAAGGAGGGAAGAGAATTCATTTTATAGCAAGTGTTTTGCATGGTAGAGTTATAGTAGACCTACACCTTCCAGAACTTGTGCAGAAATAAGTCACACCACTTGCCTGATGGCTCCTGCAATATCCTAGTGAGGAGGAATCCATGAGGAACGCCAGCGCTAGCCAGGGGCTCTGCCTGTAAATTACTTTTAAATGTATTTGGGTTTGGGGGTGCTGTTTAAGTAAACAACTTTGCTTTTCTCGTGATGTAGATAAACTCATCCTCAGTTTTTATTTGCATTACAGAGGTAAGAACATTCTCAGGTGCACAAGGTTGTGGTCACTGTTCCAGGGCCTAGACTGAGCTGACAGACGAGGAGGCTGCCTGACAAGGCCAGTTCTTAAAACCCTGAGAGCAGTCTGGCCCTGGATGAGAACATGTAAGAAATCCTTGACTCAAGTGTCTTCCTTTTTCTCTGCACACTTCATATCCTGATCTGCAGGTGCAGAGAGACTTTGCTGGACCCCACCGCTTCCCTCCCCACATTCTAGGCTGGTTCCTAGTACCACCGGCTGCAGATATTTTTGAGTAACTCTCTGCCTACATAAATGGGCAGTGTCTTCCTACTCTACTACATCCTGTCTGCACCTTCTGGGGGCTCCCTTGGTCTAGCTGAAACTCAGGAGCCATGTCCAGTATTTCTCTTTTATCCCCCTCAAGTGTAGGCAAAGGGCTAATATTTGATATGTGTTTATCGAATGAAAGCTCACTCAAGTTTAAGTTTAGGAATGCATAAATACTTTCAAATGTTGAAATATAACAAAACATGGTTCCTTAACTTGTAACCTGTAAATGGATTTCACTGGGCCTCCCTTCAAATTGTATGAAAATTTTCACGCTGGATACAAATGTTCATTTTGCTGGGAGGAGCATAATTAACTGTTATCAGCTTCTCAACAGGATCTACTACCCAAAACATAGAGTTCTGCTATCAAAAACTCTCTAAAGACTGGGGGGGGAAAAAGAAAGGCAAAGAGATCTCATCATTTTAAAAAATAGATGATGTTTCTGCAGAGTCAACAATCCTCTTTGTTATACGAGGCTCCTGTCTAGGATCGGGGGAGGGGAAGACAAAAGGGTGTCACTGCAGACCTGCATTTCTTCTAAATCAATATTTACAGGCTTTGTTACATCAAAGAACCCACTCTAATAGTCACATTTTGACGGTCATGGGCATAGCTTCATGTAACTACAGGACGCAGTCCGTCTAGAGAAAGCATGTAGCAAAATTAGCTCCTATCTAAAAAGCAAGGGTAAAGAGTCTCTTCTGAGAAATATTTGAGGGCTCCATCAATTCTAAGAGCCTCTCTTAGTCCTTTGATATTCAAATCATTCTCTTTTAAAGGGCCTCTCCTGCCATCATCACAGCTGATTTTGCTTACTTCAGTTGTTAACTGGTCTAACTGCCAGATTCTCATTTCTCTTTCCAAGCACTGCTTGCAGGAAATCCCACATCTTTTGTAGGATTCACAGTTTCACATTTCCACCGGCCTTGTTTTTGCACTGAAACATGGGGTGTGATGCACTGGGTGGCTGGACACAAGGATGAAGCAGGTAGGGGTGTCTAAGAGCAGAGATTTTATAATTAGTCGGTTAATTAGTGAATATTTTTATGCAGCTGTGTTCTACAACTTTGTCACTGCTGTGACTCACATAATAAATATTCAGATAATCAGGACCCCCCCCCCAATACATCAAAATGTTAACAACAGCGATCTCTATGTGGTGGGATTATGGGTAATAAAAATGATAACAGACATTAATTGAGCGTTCACTATGCATGCTAAGGACTTTACAAGCATGACCTCAGTTAATATTCACAGAAACCCCCCTGAGAGAGCTGCTATTATTTTCCTTCTTTTCAAATGAGGAACCTGAGGTTTACAGAGGTTAAAATACTTACCAAGGTCACACTGGGAAGTGGCAGGGCTGGGATCTAACTCGGTGGGTCTGACTTCAGAGTCCAGACTCTTAACCTCCCACTTATTTGTACTTTCTTCCTTCATACAAAGAAAATTTATTACTGGTGACATAAAGGGGAAAAATTATTATTTCTTAAAACCACTGAGTAAAACTATCACCTTATACAGCTTTTCAAAGTCATATTCTCCAATCTGTTTATGGTCCATTTGATAAATATCATCTATCAAAGCTTATTTCTCTGGGATTTTATTAGAAGTGGCACTTAAATTTCTTTTTAAAAATGAACATTTCAGTCAAAGGTTTTCAATCACTAACCAATCTCTGACTAGAAGCCTGTCGCATTTGCTGTTTGCAAAGTTCCTCTTTTGGTAAGAATGCTAACTCACCTCTTGCTCCTAAACGCAACACTTGATGTGGAACACTACATCAAAAACTAATGATGTAATGTATGGTGATTAACATAACATAATAAAATTAAAAAAAAAAACAAAACAAAAACAAAAACAAAAAACTCAACACTAAGCTCGCATAGAGAGAGCTAAACTAAAGAGGAAGGGCTAGAAACCGCATTCTGTCCCACGGGGAACAAGAGAGATTTAGAATTTGTATTTAATCATTTGTTCAGTGGATTTTAAATATTACTTGTATAGATTTCCGTTCATTTTACATGTTATTAATATTAATGCTTTATTCATAATATTTATGTAGTAATGTGATTGTATTAGAGTTCTCCAGAGAAACAGAACCACTAGGATATATAGAGATATATATAAGAGGAGATTTATTATAGGAATTGGCTCACACAGTTATGGAGGCCAAGAAACCCACAATCGGCACTATCTGTGGTCTACAGGCTGGAGACCCATGAAAGCTGATGGAGTAATTCAGTCCAAGTCAATAGGCCCAAGAAGCAAGGGGAGTCAATGGTGTAACTCCCTGTCCAGGGGAGGGTAGAGGGTAAGTCCCAGAGTCTGAAGGCTCAAGAACCAGGAGCTCCAATGTCCAAGGGTAGGAGAAGATGGATGTCCCAACTCAAAATAAAAGAGAATTCACCATTCCTCCACCTTATGTTCTATTCAGGCCCTCAACAGATTGAATGATGCCTGCCAAACTTGGTGAGTGCAATCTTCTTTACTCAATCTACCGAATTAAATGCTAATCTCTTCCAGAACATCCTCAACAGATACCACCTAGAAATAATGTTTTTACCTGCTATCTGGGGATCTTTGATTCCAGCCAAATTGACACATAAAATTAGCCATCACAGAAGTGCCTGGGTGGCTCAGTCAGTTAAAGCATCCAACTCCTGATTTTGGCTCAGGTCATGATCTCAAGGTCATGGGATCAAGCCCCATGTCAGGCTCTACAGTAAGCAAGGAGTCTGCTTGCGATTCTCTCTCTCCCTCTCCCTCTCTCCTTTCCCACTCTCTCTCTCTCAAATAATAAATAAGTAAATCTTAAAAAAAATTAATCATCATGGTGACCATGGATAACCTGAACAGCCCAGGCCCTAGGAAAACCACATATGTCAGGCTGTTCAAAATGTCTGTTAGGAGCCTTGAGTAGCCAACTATAGGATGGGAAAGATGATAAGAGGAGGAGCAGGGCTGGGCATACTTCAACCCGACTTTGGGAATGATAAAGAGATAATGGAAAGAATATGGTCTCAGGTGGCAGACTAGGAAGGGCTAGTGTTTCTCCTCGGCACAGTGGTGTGGGCAGCCGCTCTGTGGCAATGTGGGTGGTGGCCAGTACAAAGGGAGCTTGTCCAAGCTCTGGTGCCTTCAAGACTGGAGTAGCTTGGCACATCAGATTCATATGTTAAGAAAGAACTAGCAGAATCCTCAGTGCCTTCCATGACCCTCTGTAGCAGCAACATCAGTCTTATTGAAGCCTGGTTAGATTTTTTTCAGTTTTCTTTCTAAGAAGCTAAAATACTGAAGACATATCTTGGACTGAATAAACCCATGGATGAAAGGACTCCAAAGGATAAAAGCAGGAATTTGATACTGAGATAATGGCCTCATTGGTACCGCAGGCTGGAGAAGCAGAAGTCCTAAGATATATTTAAAGAGCTTATGTGCTCTTTTATAAGATTTCTCCACCTTAGTTTAATTGATCTTTATGGAACAGAAATGTAAGGGGTTTTTATATTTATATAATTAAGCCTATCAGCTTTGTTTATAATATTTTTATATTGCTCTCACATTAATAATAATTTACAGCCCTAGAGCACACCCTGTATGCTAAGCATTAGGCTAAAGACTTAAATTAGATAATTTCATTCAACCCAACAATAGCTCTAACTTTGTTGCCCTTCACAACCAGGATAATAAGCCATTTTCATATCTTATAATTCTGTATTCTTTTTGTAATTTCATACATTTTTATTTACAACCTGAATGGACTAAGACCCCAGGCCCTATTGCATGGAAGTTCAAAAGACCTTATTTCCACCAATGAAATGTGAGCAGAAGTGATGTGTGCCATGTCCAGGCCAAGACTTTTTTTTTTTTTTAAGATTTATTTATTTATTTGAGAGAGATAGAGAGTATAAGTGGGAGGGGCAGAGGGAGAGGGAGAGAGAGAATGTTAAGCAGACTCCCCACTGAGTGTGGAGCCCAATACCGGGCTCAATCTCCCGACCCTGAGATCATGACCTGAGCTGAAATCAAGAATCCGATGCTTAACCGACTGAACCACCCAGGTGCCCCCAGGCCAAGACTTTTTGGAAGAGAGTCTACCTCCTCCACACTTTCTTTCCCCTTTGACCAGGTAGATGAAGAAGACAGAAGACAGAAGAAGAAGGCTATCCAGTGAACTTTCTAAAATAACGGATATATTCTGTACCTGAACTATCTCTTATGGTATCCCCTAATCACATGGGAACCTTTGATATCTGGTTAGTACAACTGGGGAATTGTGTTTTTAACTTAACCTACTCTAATACCTCTGGTAAAGTAATTCTAATTAATTTAAATTTGTTATGGAATTCATCAAATAGAGTACTTGTGGGTTGAGACTGAAAATACATGGGAAGGAAGTGGAAAATGTAAATGTTCCCTAAATTGGTAGATCCGTTTGGCAGCAGTCAAATAATAGCCAATACTTTGGGAATCAACATACGGCAAATACAAAAAAACCATAAACTCTTGATATAGTTACAGTTGATATTTCCACAGTTTCCTTCTGACTGGGTAACAAATTAGACTCCCCTTTACTACAGAATTAATTTGCCTCTCCATTGGTAAATAAATTATCATTTTGAGGCAGCCTGACATGAGGTACACAGGCATAAAGCCACCTTTTAAAAAATCTATTGGTTCCCTAGAGCACTTGTATCTTTTATTGGTATTTATTATTACAACCCAAAGCTTCTAATGGTTATGAAACTCAGCTAGTCTGCACGCTTTCAGAACAAATAAGGACATTGGAGTAGGTCCCGAACATCACTGCCATCCGTTATTCTCAAGACAGTCAGGAAGACCAGCGCCCTGCTTTATAAATGGGTTTATGCTAAAGTTCTAGAAAGCAAGCTTTTATTCTTCCAGTGGAGTGTTGAAAGAAAACATGGAGCATACACTCTTAATTGGCTATTAACATTTTAATTGTGAAGGCTGGAGAAGATGCTGGCCCACAGCTCCCTTACACACTCTCACATGCAGAAATCAGTTATAAATGAAAAGAATATTTAGACATTCCAAACCCAGAAAACTCTGATTGCTTTTTAGCTTCAGTTTATTTTACAAATAGCTCTAGCTACCACTGGGAAAGGTTTTGGTGATGAATGTAAAAGGTAGTGAGCCCTCACTACAGAAGGGGATGTCAATTTTATGAAAGGCAAGTCTATGAGAATGATCCATGTTTCATTATCCACCCTCAGGTTTCTCTAGCACCTTCCTTTAGGAGGACCTCTTGGCTCTTGGTTGCAGAGCCTGTGATTCAGAGTCAGAGCTGTGATTCAGGAGCCATATCATGGCTCCTCCTCTTATTAGCTACGTGACCGTGAGCAGCTCACCTCCCTGAACCTCAGTTTCCTCTTCCCTGTGCAGATCAGGGGTGCAGCATAATGTAATTGCACATCATTAGGATTCAATATGTGTAGCTATTCTCTATTTTTGGAGATGTCTCCACCCTCCTCCTATGTAACATCACTCCTTACATGGACAATGTCGAGTGCCACATGGCAACTTAATCATTTTTAAAACCTCAAAACTCTTTCAACTGAAAACAGCCTCATAACGTAACTGAGAAATATAAACACATTTTAGGAAGCAGATAAAAGGGAAGCTACTCCAAACAGTAATGTATATGGGTCACTCCAGTTACAGATCAGAGAGATGGATGATTAATAGATCCTCCGAATAGGTCTTAGTCGGACAGCTCTCCTTGTTATCTTGGAAAGAGATTTCACTGCTTTCCTTACTTATGCTAATGGCTTGCGTAATAAAGTGCAGTCCCTTTAATCTTATAAAATAAAATTATTATGATCACAGAATGGATAACTAATGTCGGGCCCTCCACCTTTCTCCTATTTGTTACCTTGGATTTATGTGATTTGCATGCTTGTCTTACGCTTAATAGGTAGTTGTTGGACATGGCAGAAATCTGAATGACCTGAAGCTTTTTCCACGTGGTTCAGATCCAACCTTTCATTCAAGTAAGGACTTCAAATGTTGAATATCTGGTGTGTGTCAGGTATCTACCAAGATACTGGAGGAGATCATACAGGACAGATGTCCTCAAATATACCCCGATGCAGCCCCACTTCTCAACTTCCCTGCAAATCGCCCTCCCTTTCCTTATTTACTTATGGTTTAAAGTGATGAGGAAGGCCTCAAACAGTGAGGGGATTATAAAAGATGTTACCACACAGACAGAAGCTAACTGAATATAAGCATTTTTTAAAAATTATTTCTCCTATGAGCTGTGCTTTAACAACATACTGTGTTTGTCCATGACAAACTGCTTCCAGCAAGTTTTCTAAGATCCTTCAATTGATCTCTGTCAGCACGGCTTCAAGCCAGGGATCCTGAGCAGAATATAGCTTCTGAGGGGGTGGTACACAAAAATGCAAAGGCATGTGTGGCAAACACAGTTAGCTGTCCAACAAGTATCTGTGCTCCTTCTCCAGAGCGCAGGGTTGCTAAAGGAAGCAGCTGCCCAGCCGGGGAACAGTCACCCCCATCCATACCCCCACCCCCGGAATCTAGACGTAGCCCTGTACTTACTCCTACTAAGGGGATATGAACAGAAAGGACATGTGTCAGGTCCTGGACGAGACAGTTAAAAAGACGGTGAGCCTCCTCCACATGCTCTCCTCTGGATGTCCAAGCTCGGGGTGACATTGGAAGTAATAGGTTGAATACTGTGAAGCCACAAAATAGAATAAGTCTGAATCCCTGAATCACTTGTCGGAGGAGAGGAGACTGCCTTACTAGGAAACACCCACACTGAACTATTTAGCAAGTGAGAAATGAACTGCATCAATGGCGGCAGCTGATTTACCTCAGTGAACAGCATGAGTATGAAAATATACTCAATACAATCCTATGTATCCTTTCCTACAATGGCATCTGACTGTGGGAGTGTACCTAGCTAGCAGAAACAATCATTTTCCTGCATCAGGCTGTAGCTAGTTCACACAAGTCTGGTGGGGTGTAAATTAGTCCAACCACTATGGAAAAGTGTTGGGCAAAATACACCAAAGCTAAACCTTTGTGTAGTCTATGACCAAACTACATGGAATTCCATCAGAAATGTGTACATATGTTCATCAAAAACATGTACTCCAACATCATCTATACAGACAATGAAATATTATTTGCCTTTAAAAGGCAGGGAATTCTGACACATGCTACAACATGGATAAACCTTGAATGATATTATGTTAAATGGAATAAGGAAGTGACAAAAAGAAAACTAACGTGTGACTTCACTTATATGAGGTAACTAGAGTAGTCTAACTCACCAAACCAGACAGTGGAATGGTAGTTGCTACAGGCTAGGGGAAGAGAGGTCTGGGGAGATGCTGTTTAATTGGTGTAGAATTTTACTTTTGCAAGATGAGAAGAGTTATGGATATTGCTTGTACAACAATGTGAATGTACTTCACACGAGGATGGTAGACTTTCTGTTATGCATATTTTACCAAAATTAAACATAAAAGCAAAAAACAAAACATGTACTAGAATGTTCAGAGTAACATAATTCATAATAGCCAGAAACTGGAGACTTACCAAATATCCTCCAAGAGTAAAATGGATAAATCAATTGTGGGCTATTCACACAATGGGATATTATTCAGCAATAAGAAATGCATGATCTGTGACATGAAACGATATGAAGAAATCTTGCAAATATAATGATATAATGTTAAGTAGAAGAAGCCAGACGGAAAAAAAAAATTTAAAAATATAGTATGATTCCATTTCTGTAAAGTACCAAAACAGGCCAAACTCTTCAATGTTGTTAGAAGTCAGGATGAGCGTGTGGGTAGTAACTGAATGTAAACCAGGTGGGGGCAGGGAGTATTTCTGTACTGTTATTCTATTTCAATTTAAAAGTTTTTATAACAGAGCGCCTGGGTGGCTCAGTCGTTAAGCGTCTGCCTTCGGCTCAGGTCATGATCCCAGGGTTCTGGGATCGAGCCCCGCATCGGGCTCTCTGCTCGGTGGGAAGCCTGCTTCACCCTCTTCCATTTCCCCCTGCTTGTGTTCCCTCTCTCGCTGTCTCTCTCTCTGTCAAAATAAATAAATAAATAAAATCTTTAAAATAAAAAAAAATAAAATTCTCTACATTTTCTCAAAAAAAAAAAAAACCTTACAGACTAAAGGGTAGTGGGGAGCAGAATATGCCACTCCCCAGAAAATATGCCACTTTGGTATATTGATTATTTTGAATTAAGGTTACTTAAAAAGCAGCAGGTGCAAGAAGGGCTGTCTGACCTCCTCTGTCCCCCTGAAAGCAGGAAATAAGTCTCCCATGTGAAAGGGACATACTCCTCTACCAGGAAGGCAGAAGGGATCCGGATCACTGGAGACAGGGAATCTAAGGCTGAGAAGACCATATAAACAAACCTTGTTACTGCTTCACTAATTTGCTACCCCAAGCCCAAACCACTTTGTCTTATCAATTCTTCACAAATGTATTGTTTGTCTAAAAGGCATGAAAGCTGCCTGCTTTGGTCACTTCTTTGAGTCTCATGTTTTTATGTGCTCCCGTATGTATGAAATTAAATTTTTCTCCTGTTAATCTGTCATATATCAATTTAATTATTAGACCAGGCAAGGAACCTAGAGGGGAAGAAGGGAAAAGTTTTCCTCCCTTACAAGGGGGAAAGAAGGCAAAATGCAGCCTTCTTGCCTTAGGGCAGTAGAACCTCCAAAGCAGATGAGGTAAATAAATTTTAAAATTTGTATGTGAATGATCAACTTGAATTAGGACAGCTTAGAATTCCTTATTATTTATTAAACGGCCCACTTTATACAGGTTACCTACTTCCTCACCAAATTATCATTCATCTAGGAGAACCAACAAGAAATGTATTTAACAATTAAAATTCTATGGTAATTTCACACTCAACAATGCCTTGTGTTCATAATTTCAATATTAGATCTGATTGAATATTATTAAATATGGTCTGTGCCTTCCAAAACGGGCTGTACCATGGATCTAAATGAACTCATTAGTAGCTAATGCTGTAGAGATCTTTCTAAATGCTAATGTTTAGCTGCCTTTGGCTCATTAATTAATTTAAAGATTGTATAATTATCAAAGCTTTTGATTCAAGTACATCTATCACTTTTTATTATTGGATAATGCTTATTTGCATGTGAGCATAAAAAATTAAATTATGTCATCTAAAGACAGGAGCAAAATATCAAATGATCATACAGGATCATTTACATACAATATATATTTATTTGGAAAGGAAAAAACAAAAGTCGGAGGGGGATGTTCACTTGACCAGACGGGGAGTTGAGACCTTTTGTTACCAAAATAGGAGTGATGAAAACATAAGGAAGGATGGGCAAAGAGTCAATGTTAGGAGAACGTCAGTAGATACTAAACTCAGTGCACGGGAGAGAAGGCGAGTCTGGTTTAATTTGAAAATAGTCCCACCCTAAAAATCCACTCAGAGGAAAATCCAAGTCACTCTTTTGGAACCTGATCACTGGAATCTTCTTTCAAGGACTCTAAGATCATCGGAGGTTGCTTAGAAATCAGAACAACTAGAAATATAATGAGACATTTTTAGATATTTAATGGTTTTCTTACATACTCAGGGTGAGGATTATTAAGTGATAGTCACCTACAAAAAGGTGGTTTGAAATAGGTCTAGTATTCCTTCCAGGTCACTGTCATCACAAACTCAAGAGTCTTATCCTATGAACAAATTAGTGTGTGATTCTCGTACTTAAGAGCAAAGGTAAGAATAAAGTACTGGAGGCGCTCTAAGGAAATGGAGAAGTGAAACTAGGAAGTGTTTTGGTAATTCCCAAACAGGAAGCCTACCAACTTCCCTATGATTTCCATCATTAGGAAATCTCATTGCAAATAAGGATAGCAGGGTGGGTACAGAGTTATAAGGAAATATTTTTTGACTGTAACTTACTGATTTCTCTACTAGTGACTGGGTTAAGGGATATCACACACTATAAGTGTACAGCTCCCATGGGAAGACATCTGTAAGAGGATTTTAACCAGAGAGAGACAGCACACACCAGATTTTAAGTGATATCTTCTCACAAATCTTTGATACCTTTTGGAGGGTTTGAGAGTGTAAAGAGGATCTCACCTTGATCATTTCCATTATGTTTGCAAATTACTTAGATGTATAGGAGGGATCACTAGGAACTAAATTAAGAGCTCTGGAAGAAAAAGTCAAGATTATGATTCAACCTGAAATCAACCGACCCAGATATGAGAACCACAGCAAGGAGGACTACAGAAGGCTTTATCTTTCCAACATTCTGTCGTGTCCTAACACTCCCAAAACTGGACTTCCAGAGTCATGTCCAAAAATGAAAACCTATTGCTCTCATCTGAATGTTTGTATCTCCCCCAAAACTCATACGGTGGAAATCTAATCCCCAAGGTGATGGTATTAGGAGGTGAATCCTTTGCACTCATGAATGGGATAGTGGCCAGAGCTCCCCAGTCCCTCCTGCTGCTATGTGAGAATACAAGAAATCTGCAATCCAGAGGAGGGTCCTCACCCAACCATGCTGGCTGGCACCCTGATCTCAGACTTTCGGCCTCCATACCTATGAGAAATAAATTTCTGTTGTTTATAAGCCACCTGATCTGTGATATTTTGTTACAGTGGCCCAAACAGAGTGATGTCCATTTTCCCTTATTTGTAGCAATGGCCAGTCAGGTCACACTGTGAGAAAAGTACCCGTGTCTTCAGCAATCTAGACATCCAACTCTTTAGAACAGTAAATACTTGCCATATATTATCCAGAATATTTTCATGTATTCACTTAATAAATATTTACACAAGAAGCCAACATGAAGTATGTATTAACTGGGATAAAGATTAAATTGCTGTAACAAAGAGTCTCTTAAATAAGATAGAAGTTTCTCTCTCAAGAATAGTATGTCCAGACTTACACAGGTTAGGCACACAGGTGTTTTCTAATTGTCATTCCCCCATCCCCAAAGTTATTGTCCTCACCCACACTGCCACAGCTGGCTTGCTCCAACATCCATACTACAACCTATGGGAAGAGTGAGAAAGCCCAAATCCAGGGAAGCATGCTTATCTTTAAGCTGCAGAGTATCTCAAAGTTATACACACTACTGCAGCTCACTTTCTATTTGCCAGAGATTAGTCAGATGTCCACCCCCAGCTGGAAAGAGAGTTGACAGCAAGTGGCAGTTTCCCAAAGTCCACCTTTCTGATCTCCCAAATATCCATGCAGATCCTTTTCTTCCTTCACACAGAACACGTTCACCCCTCCCCTAAAAGATGGGGTCAAGGTCCCATCCAACGACTGCACCCAACTGAAATGCACAATGGACAGTCTCCTCCGCCAGATCTGGATGCATCTCCTAGTAGACAAGTTACAGCTCATTCTCTTCCCCATCCCCTGCCTCACCCATCCCTGCACCCACAACATCCTCAATAAACAATGGTGGATAAGATAAGATATGCACAACAGAAATTTCTTCTTAGAAAAGAGAAGAATCAAGATACACAGCAGCCACTGGTCCTTCGCAATGGTGGAGTCTTGCTGGGCAGTAATTACCAAGGGCCTTGCCTTGGCAGTGGGGTATTTTCTATAGTTAGACCTTGCTTCTGGTTTCGGGGAAGAACTCCCTTGTCCATCCATCCCCTGAGCCCATGGTCTTGCTTCTGGGTGGTTCTTCCTTGTCCACTGTCCCCCATGGTCGCATCTGAGCTTGAAGACATTTCTCTCTTGAGCCCTCCTTCGAGGGTACCCAATTCCTTGTAGACTGCTTCCTACCAATGTAGTCTTAGGAGCCTCACGATTGCATTAGGATTGAAAAATCACAGGCCCGTGGGCTTTTTGGCAATAGAAGTTGCTCAAATACATGATAGGTTTCTGGTGTATTTAATGTTGGTTTGACTTAATGTGTCAGTAATCACCCAGAACTCTTTCCTGGGCATGATTTCTTAAGTGTGCTTTATTTCCTGGCTTCCATGTAACTATCACTCTCTCCCCACTTAAATGGCAAGTCCCTTGAGGCCATCTGACACAACAGACTTAATCCAATCTCTGTCGCCCGGTCTAACTCCCTTTGTATCAAGGGCTATGAAGAATACTCTTGTTAACACTTACCTTCTGCCTTTGCGGACTCAAAGCACTTGGGATTCTATCATACCCCAGCTCTTCCTGCAAACTGGCCAATTTTTGCCTGCACTCATTTCTTTCTTAAAATATCCCGTGAATAGCAGCAAAGAGCAACCAACACACAAATACGCTCACTCTGCCCAACTGCTTTCTCTATTACTAATGACTATATAGACACAGGATCTGTCTTCCACCTGATTGCAGAAGACAGTCTTACTAAATGTTGCCTTGACATCACAAAGTTCATCAGCTTTCCAATATCTGCAATTTCTATTTTTCTAGTGTCCACTGCCTAACACCTAAGGCAATGCCACATATTTAAGATTTTTTGTAATGTTAAGTACTGATTTCTGTATTAGTTACAATAAAAAATGACACTGCAAAAACAGGCATCAAAAACCAGCTGGGAGGTCAACATAGCAGGGTAACTTCAGGAGTTCATTCAGGAGCTCAAGCCCTTTCCATCTGTCATTCTGCATTACCCTAGGGCACTGCCCTTCACTACGGAAGCTGGGTCAACACTACATCAATGTAGCAGCCTATGGAGAGGGGAAAAGCAAAGACCAAGGACAGCAGTTTTTTCTTTTTTTCTTGAGTGAGAAAGTACTTAGAAGTTACACATATCAATTCTACTTATGTCGTACTGGCTCAAATTTCATCACGTGGCCACTAAATGAGTGCTTGTATGAATATTGGAGAGGAAGAGAAAATGCCCGGGGATATCATCTGACTTCTTGTACCAGAGAAAGGAGCTAGGAAAGCTGGCTAAACCCTGTAGGAAAGCTGTACAACCTGACCAACCGTATCAGTCAAGTGTCTATCTTTACTAAGTTTAGGGTAAACAAATTATTCCCAAGTATGCCAATTTTTAAAACTTGCATACCTAGATTAGCAGAAAGTTTGGTCATTCCCAAGGCCACTTCCCATGTCCCCAAATCCCCATAACCATTGATTCACATCCCAAGTTACTCTTACCATTACAAATAAAGCCAAAAACCAAATACATCTTCCTGTGACCAGAAGACTCTACAATCGTTTGCCCAGGTACTGGCTATGTTAGAAGCTGACTACCATCTACCCCGTTGATAGTGTTATTGGTGTCAAAAAGCAGACACTTGCCCTTGTTATTGTCCTTAGCATGACTCCAGCAGGCTGGGAGCAGCTCAGCCCCACTCCTAAAACCATTTGAGGCTTCTTCAGGCCAACTCATTCCCAGTCCCAGGAAGTAAGGAAGTCCTTCCCTCAGCAATGCCCACCTCTCACCATCTCCAGAGTTACATCTGCCCATGAGTGATAATGATAACACCCATCAGTTGTCATGCACAGTGCAACCTATTGGACCCTAGGGCACCAATAAGACCAAGATAAAAACATAGTCTGACATTGGCACATGTCCCAAAATCTGTGCTATTTTATCTTATATATGATCATTTTGTTACAAAGGCATTTTATTAAGTAAGCTTAATGTAGGACTCGGGGGGAAAAATCTCTTTAAAGGAAATTTCATCAAATCAGAATGTGGATGCTGCATCCTATGAGATCAACTACTCACCCTCTTTGTCTAACCATACTGCTACAAACAGGCTGTAGTTAGCTAGTGAGGCTTCAGAAAATAATCATAGATTATTCAAGTAGTCACTGGGTATTATTAATTTATCATACAATATGTGTTGAATACCTATCTCTAGCTACATGATAGAACAAACTTTCTACCTCCATATCTATGCTAAATGAGAAGATGAGGAATCCACACACGAAAAGATTCTCACCATTTAGTGAAATCAAAATACACGATAAAGCTAAACGTTATCAGATTTCTGATGAATCAGTCAACAGTAGAGCAGGGAAGCTTCAAGGAAGTGGCATTTGATCAGGTCCTTGAAGGATAAAGGGTCTGGGTAAGCAGAGATGAGAGAAAATAGCCATGAAGACAAAAAACAAAAACAAAACAGAAAAACACCACCGTGCTGGGCCCTTAGGATGGACACTACTTTAGGTTCACATGGAGACATTTTTGTCTAAGTGAGTGGTGGGAGATGAGGTTAGGAAGCAGAGGAGACTAAACTTTGGAGTGATTGCACCTCTAGCAAGTTTGAACTTTACCCCTGTAGGGAAGGGACATGGAAGGTAGAATGAGTTAGGGAGACCAGTGAGAAAACCAAACATAAGAGACTTGAAATAATACTAGGGTGTGTACAGTTTTATTACTCAAACTTTAAACTGTAGGGGAGGAAAAATGTTCTTTTTTCCTTCTACCCTTCAAGATTCTTGCTGGGCTCTGCAAGCAAAGATCAATTAACAAGAGAAAAGCATACAAACATATTTAATATACGTTTCACATGACGAGGAAGTCTTCTAGGCAGTGAAACCTGAGTGTGTCTGTGCTACTGATGAAGAGAGGAAGGGCCTGGGAAAGCACGATAGGACAGAAGTGATGAAGGATAGTTGGAAGAAAGGCAGGCAGGGACAAGGGGCCCCCACCCTAAAAGGAAACCACCCTTAAAAGGATTTTACAAGGAGCCCTCCACCCTTTCCCACGTGATAGAGAGATGAAAAAAACTTGATTGGGTGACAGGCTCATGGAGGGTTAATCAGATTAAAACAGCCCATAAAACCCCTAGATTTAGAAACTCCAGTGGCAACCCTCTCTGGTCTCCTCCCTCTTTGGGAGCTTTGTACTGTCACTCAATAAACTTTGCTTTGCTGCCCACCACTCTGTCTGGTCTACCTCTTCATTCTTCAAAGTGGCGTGATCAAGAACCGCGGGCACCAAAGGAAAAGAAATCCTATAACAAAAGGGTAGGATCCAAGAGTAATAAACTGGGGGAAACAGCAAGTCCTGTTTGTTCGGATTCCTCTGGGCATTGCTCACTAGTCTTAGAGATAAGGATGCTCCTTCCCTGTGGGCATAGGGAGGGCACCTCTCCCAGCAGGGTCTTCCGACCTCCTTCAAGGAAGAAAAGGGAGAACAGAGAAGCCTTCCAGCACCTGACATTTCTCAAATTCCTTCAGCTTAAAATATTCAAATGCCCGGGTGCCATCTTATGGAGTACATGTCCTGAATCCTATCAGTATCTTCAGAACTTTGAGTATAAAATTATTTTCCAAATGTCAGTTCTTCTGTAAACATAGGCTAATTTCCAACAGAAGGATTTTTGGGGGGTTTTTTGTTTGTTTTTTTCCTTTTCTTTTCAAGCTCTCACTTGTTTGGGGATCTCTGGAATTTGGCTCTTTACAATCAATATAAGACACATGTATACCTTCTAGAAAACTAAGATGCCAACTTTTAAATATTGGAAGTAATATGATGTCATCAAACTTATATTTCTCAATTGTTTAATAAGTACCTACCAGGTGCCAAACCTAAAGCTACGTTCTGGGGCTACAAAAATGAGTAAGACTAGAACTGAGTCCCTATGTTGACAGAACTTCCATCTAGCAGGCAAAAGACCCTGAAAGAGGACATGACTAAGCAGGGCCAGTACTGCCCTGACATACCAAGTACTTGGTGCTGCCAACCCTGTAGAAGGCACCCAACCCCCAGGGAGAGGTCAGAGAGGCTGCCTGAAGAAAGCTGGACTCATTTCCTATTGGCGCTGTAACCAAGTACTACAGAACGGTGGCTTAAAACAATGGAAATATATTCTCTCATGGTCTGCAATCTGTAAGTCTGAAATCAGTCTCATTGGGCTGAAATCAAAGTGACAACAAGGCTACGCTCCCTCCAGAGGCTCCAGGAGAGAAGCCCTCCCTTGCCTGTCCCAGCTGCTGGTGGGGGCTGCAATCTCTGGCGTGTGGCCCCATCACAACTGCCTGTCTTTCCACAGTCACGGTGCCTTTCCCTCTACTGTCCCTGTCAAGTTCCTTCTGCCTCCTTCGTATAAGGATGTATGTGATGGTATTTTGCACTCACCTAGGTAATCCAGGATAATCTCCCCATCTTGATATCCTTAATCACATCAGCAAAGTTGTATTTTTGTCATGTAAGGTAACATTCACAGTTTCTAAGAGTTAGGATGGGGATATCTTTGGGGGAGTCATTATTAGGCCTACCATATAAGTCACTTTTTAGGTAGGATTTCAAAGATATTTGGGACTTAGCTTCTGTGTTCTCTCTGTCTCTCTCAGTGTAGTCTTGGAGGCTTGCTTTGAGCTAAGACACCCATGTGTGCAGAACATTTCTCAGGGGTTAGATGCACAATATGTGAAAACTGAATTATTTTTTTAACCATAAGCACAGTGCTATAAACTGTATGTTTGCATCCCCCCAAGACTCAGATGTTGAAATCTAATCCCCAATATGATAGTATTTGGAGGTGGGGCCACCTGGCCCATATAACAAGAACACCCTGGGCCCCACACGATCGGTTCAGTCTTCTCATCAGGCAGGACTGAACACAAGACCAGCCAGAAAGGACAATCCTGACGGCACTGGTTCTGGCCCATTCACTACCTGACCGGTCGCTGGGCCCTTGCTCTGCCACCTCCTAGGGAATTAGGTGACTTAATATTCACCTCCACACAAGCATGCCCTGAAAAATCTATTTTCTAGCCAAGCTTTTACAATAATGAGGCCTGACGCTGCCTCTTCCCTCAGATTTGAAGCTCTCCTCATCATTTTCCCTGGCTCTGTAAAGTTACATCTTGTCGATCTAATGACTTTACGTACTTGTTTTTACTGCACGATCTGAATTCAGATCCATCTTTCTGGCTTTTGATAGGCCACATGTTTGTCATCAATAGATTTTTGTTTCCACTAAATACAGGACTCACGGTGGCAATTATCCAAGGCCATAATCAGCTGAAGTGGCAGCAAAGTGTTTTAGTGAGAATAGCAAAGTTGTCGAGTTTCATTATTATGCACATAAACACGGGGCCCTTTCCTCCCTGGGAAGTGCTCTGCCTCAGACACCTGGATGTGCACACAGACAAATCAAGTACAGTGAGTGATTCTTGTATTCTCTTACAAAAACACCAAGGAGGGGAGCCTGGGTGGCTCAGATGGTTGAGCGTCTGCCTTCAGCTCAGGTCATGGTCCCAGGGTCCTGGGATTGAGCCCACATCGGGCTCCCTGCTCTGCAGGAAGCCTGCTTCTCCCTCTCCCACTCCCCCTGCTTGTGTTCCCTCTCTCGCTGTGTCTCTCTCTGTCAAATAAATAAATAAAATCTTTAAAAACAAAAATAAAAACTATGACCTTAAAAAAAAAAAACAAGGAATTTTATATGCTGCAACATTGAACTTGATCGTTAAAAACAACAAAATGTGCAATTTAAGAAGACACGAAATCTACTTTTAAATGCACGGGATTATTTGTTGCTGTTGATTTTCTCCTTTCTGGAAAACAGTAAAGTAATAATAGGAAAAAAAATACATGAAAAACCTTTCCCCTAATACAAGTTGAAATTATTCCATATCTTGATTTGTAATAGGGAGATCCTTTCACAGAAAAGGTAAATCAACTTCTGCATATTCTTTAGGTAACAGGAAGAAAGAACAGCGTTTTGGTTTGGCTCCCTCCCCTCCATTATTTTTAATACTCCGATCTGGATGTGTGTTTTGTCCAGATAGTTAAGTTTGGTGTAGGGACATTTAAAGGATCTTGGAAAATGTCACAAGGGACATAAGTAGCTCAAAAATAAATGCTGGAGTAAAAGTCATTGTAATATTGTGTGGTTAGCTTTAGAATTTGGATAAGTATAGGGTGTTTTAATTTCATATTTACTTAGGCTTCTGTCCCTGTGTTCAGCAATGAGTGGTGTACAGCTGTGGCTGGAATATTGTTTTGGGATCTTAAGGGACTTCCCCCACATCCCCATCTTTTTCTTCATTCTTCAAATAGTCAGCTGTGTACTCATTGCCGCAGGGGAGAATTCTTTGTTTTTCAAAAGGCTTATGCCCCTTAGAGAATTTAAAGAGTTTTCTTAAGGAAGTCAAAGGTGGAAAAGAAAGTCCATGCTTAAATAGTTTGTGTTGGGGAAGTATTGAAGAAAGAGGATAAGGACTCCCCCTCCAGATTGATGGGAGACTTTCCTGGGCTTCAGAGGAAAAGAGATAGGGAGGAAGTTCTTTGGTGATGGGAGCAGAGCCCCTTGCCCTGTTCCCGGCCATGCTGGGAGGGAGTCAGTGGCATGGAATGTCAACACCAAGAAGACCAAGCCAACCTTGCAAGATTCCTATATCCCTGGAGAGCGTGTGGGCAGCAGGGAGAAGCTGGACCGGAAGGGGTCCCACAGGCAGAGACAGTAAGCTTCTCAAGGACAACCTGTGAGCACCAAGTACCAAGGACCACATGGCCCTCCACCTCCTCCCCACCCACCCTGCCTCATGATTTGGATCCCAGAACTGTAGCTTAACCCTGGGGTGGGGATGGGTTCTGGAGAAAAGTCCTGGAAAGTTTCCAGGTTAAATTGTTCCTCTAGCTTGGTGGAATTGGAGCTCAAAGTCCGATATGAAATTAAATCATAGAAAATAAAGTCTTAGTTGTACCTTAGTTGGGGAACTAATAATCATATTCACCACATAATGAAAGCTAAACAATTCTTAGGTTCAGTAATTAATTAACCAATAGAGTAAGAACACAGGAACACCCAGAGAGAAGTGTGACTTTCCTGAGAAAATGAGGTGAAAGTGTGTCCTCAAAGACAACTGAAGGTGAAGTGGGAGTTGAGATGGCGTCCTGCAGAGAGAAGGCAGGCCGAAGGACAAGAACAAGTCTTGAGATCAAAGGACAGAAATCCCTTCAAGGTGGACGAAGCATGGTCTATGAGAAGGGGGTGACACTGGACAGGTGGACTTTGGCCAGATCCCCAGGGCAACCAAAAGCCATTTGAAGGACTGTAGCTATTTTTCTGGGCCCTGCAAAGAGCCCTGCTCCCGCTGTAAGCCTCTGCTGGCCCAGATTTCAGGAGTCTTTCAGAACATGGGCCTCACCCTCACTGGGACTAGGACACGTGAGTAAAAGGTGGCCTGGTTTCTGACCTCATTGGCCCCCAGCTAGGCCTGTGCACAACCCCCGCCCACTTCCCCCTGCCTCCCAGCCCTTCCCTGGCTGCGGGCACCTTCTTTTACTTGTGCTGGTCTCTAACCTCACTACTCTTAGGTTGACATTGGCACCCCCAAAAAGGGGAAGCCCAGCGACTACGTATGTTGCAGCACTGCCCACAAGTGAGGGCGAGGGGTCCTTTCAGATGGCTGTCACACACACCCCAGTGAGCCGCCTCGAGTGACGAGGGCTTGAGCCTGCCCGACTGCCCTAAAAACAGCCAAGGGGATTTCAGTCAGTCAGCCCCGGAGGAACCAAGGAGGCCTAAGAGGAATCGTAACTGTGTCTCTGCAGCTTTATAGAAACAGTTGCTTCACGTCTCCATCTTTTTTAGAGCAGGCATCTGTGTGGAATAAGTGCACATGTCTCCCAGGGAAAGAAGAAAACTACCATTTATCAAGCTGTTCCTATGTGCATTAAGCACTTCAGATAGACATCGTGCCATTGAACCCTTACGGCAGCCCTGAAAAATCAGTGTTCTTATCCCCGCGTAATAAATGGGAGAAAAGAGAGCATTAAAGAAATTAAGTATCTTGCTGAAGGTTGTCCAGCGAGGAAGATGTCCACCTACATTTCAAAACCAGTCGTAATCACAGAAATACTCCGTGTACCGAAGCACACTGTCTCCCTAGAGCAGAAAGCTCCGGAAAGTCCTGGGCTTTCTATTCAGGACTGTAACTGCACTCTTCTTTAGAGAAAGATGCGCTGCACACCAAGGGAGGGGTGCCTCCTCCCTGTATGAGGCTTTCTGGAACGTTCTAAGATGTCAGTACTACCTAAACACAGAGTGTCACCCGGCCATTGTGACAACACCCTACATTTCCCCGGTGCCCCTAGGAGAGCAGTACAAGAGCTCTTCCTCTTGAGAACCACTCCAGTAAAAGTGAAAAGGAGAACATAAAATATTTTGAGTTTATTGCTGCTGAAGTATCAAAATCACTATCTGTTTTTAAAGTGGATCTTTCTTATAATCATTCGAGACTGATCTTCTCCATCTTGTGGTCACTGAAATATCATCATTATACATTAACAATCATCATCCAGGTTTTTTGAGGTGAGCCCCGGAAGAGAAAACACTAGCAGTGGCCCCAGCAACGGGGATCTGCAGGGTCTGGGCAGAAGGACCTCAGACAGCTGTTACCACCACTACCACCGCCATGCTAACTCATCTCAAGGCCTCACATTGAGATGCCTCCCAGCATGTATCCACGTAAGGCCATGAGCTGCATGGCCCAACACTTGAGCACCCTTGTAAGTAGAGTGCTATGAATGGAAAAATTACATTTTGGACTTAAGTTATTCTTTTCTAAGTGATTCTGTATAAACCTTGTGATCCCTGGATAGGTAATACATATTATTTATTTCCACTATGCAAAATTTAAAAAAAACCAGAATTTTAAAGACCACAAGATTTGCTTGAGGTTATTCAAGTTATTCCTTTAAGAGCCAGATTTCCACACTACCCTGCTTTCAGTGAATAATTAATTGGAGAAAATCTTCACCAGGACCAAGTATTAACATGTGTATCTTTTCTCACTGGTTCAACTTAGGAAGTAAAAAAACATTCACATATGTACCATAGGTTCTAGTCCCTGCCCTCTGGAGTTCATATTTTGTCCTGTACCATGGTCTCAATATTTATTAACATTGTTAAATATTTATTTACTTTCACCTGTTAAACTTTGGATAGCCTTCATTTAACCCATCTTGGCCACAGTCTTTCCAACTATTAACAAACAAAAGAAACAAGAAAAACACCAGCTGTTAGATTTAAATGTTATCTCTCTATTCTCTCCTAATTCTAAAATCTTTGTCCCAAGGTCATTAGAAAAAAACCTGTCATCTTAACTTTCTCATCAAAACACTTTACATTTTTTAACATTAACTTTTCTTAGGTTTTCATTTTTAAGATATATTTATTGAGAAAGAGAGAGAACGTGAGCATGTGTGAATGCAACACACACATGCATGCACTCACACTGGGGGGAGCGGCAGAAGGAGAGGAAAAAGAGAATCTCAAGCAGACTCCCCGCTGAGCACTGAGCCCATGGAAAGGCTGGATCTCATGATGGTCAGTTCACAACCAGAGCTGAAATCAAGAGTCCAATGCTTAACTGACTGAGCCACCCAGGCGCCCCTCTTCTTAGGTCTTTAAAATCACAATCTTGATGTTTCATTTAGGTTCATAATCTCAATATTGATGCAAAATGTATTTTTAATATCATCCTTAATGTATTGTCATTATTTTGTAATTTACTGTTCTCATTGTCTTCGTAAATACACAAAGAAGCTACTAATGGAGACTAGTTTGAAGTCCCATAAGCAATTAGGTTAACCTACCTTGATGATAACCATGATTCATTTTTCTCCAATTATTAAAGTTTTTAAGAAGTTGGCTAAATGACTTTCTTTTTTTTAATTTTATTTTATTATGTTATGTTAATCACGATGCATTATATCATTAGTTTTTGATGTAGTGTTCTATGATTCATTGTTTGTGTATAACACTCAGTGCTCCATGCAGAACATGCCCTTTTTAATACCCATCACCAGGCTAACCCATCCCCCCACTCCCCTCCCCTGTAGAACCCTCAGTTTGTTTCTCAGAGTCCATAGTCTCTCATGGTTCGTCTCCCCCTCCGATACCCCCCCTTCATTTTTCCCTTCCTACTGTCTTCTTTTTTTTAACATATAATGTATTATTTGTTTCAGAGGCACAGGTATGTGATTCAACAGTCCTACACAATTCACAGCGCTCACCATAGCACATACCCTCCCCAATGTCTATCACCCAGCCACCCCATCCCTCCCACCCCTACCACTCCAGCAACCCTCAGTTTGTTTCCTGAGATTAAGAATTCCTCCTATCAGTGAGATCATATGATACATGTCTTTCTCTGATTGACTTATTTTGCTCAGCATAATACCCTCCAGTTCCATCCACATCATTGCAAATGGCAAGATCTCATTCC
>NW_022589711.1:65228328-65241274 GCF_004348235.1 Phoca vitulina | reverse complement strand
TATATATATATATATATATATATACACCACATCTTCTTTATCCATTCATCTGTCGTTGGACATCTTGGCTCTTTCCATAGTTTGGCTATTGTGGACATTGCTGCTATAAACATTGGGGTGCACATACCCCTTTGGATCCCTACATTTGTATCTTTGGGGTAAATACCCAGTAGTGCAATTGCTGGATCGTATGGTAGCTCTATTTTCAACTTTTTGAGGAACCTCCATACTGTTTTCCAGAGTGGCTGCACCAGCTTGCATTCCCACCAACAGTGTAGGAGGGTTCCCCTTTCTCTGCATCCTCACGAACATCTGTCATTTCCTGACTTGTTAGTTTTAGCCATTCTGACTGGTGTGAGGTGGTATCTCATTGAGGTTTTGATTTGGATTTCCCTGATGCCAAGCAATGTTGAGCACTTTTTCATGTGTCTGTTGGCCATTTGGATGTCTTCTTTGGAAAAGTGTCTGTTCATGTCTTCTGCCCATTTCTTGATTGGACCATTTGTTCTTTGGGTGTTGAGTTTGATAGTTCTTTATAGATTTTGGATACTAGACCTTTATCTGATATGTCATTTGCAAATATCGTCTCCTATTCTGTCCGTTGTCTTTTGGTTTTGTTGACTGTTTCTTTTGCTGTGCAAAAGCTTTTTATCTTGATGAAGTCCCAATAGTTCATTTTTGCCCTTGCTTCCCTTACCTTTGGCGATGTTTCTAGGAAGAAGTTGCTGTGGCTGAGGTCAAAGAGGCTACTGCCTGTGTTCTCCTCTAGGATTTTGATGGATTCCTTTCTCACATTTAGGTCTTTCACCCATTTTGAGTCTATTTTTGTGTGTGGTGTAAGGAAATGGTCCAGTTTCATTCTTCTACATGTGGCTGTCCAATTTTCCCAACACCATTTGTTGAAGAGACTGTCCTTTTTCCATTGGACATTCTTTCCTGCTTTGTCGAAGATTAGTTGATCATAGAGTTGAGGGTCCATTTCTGGGCTCTCTATTCTGTGCCATTGATCTATGTGTCTGTTTTTGTGCCAGTACCATACTGTCTTGATGATGACAGCTTTGTAATAGAGCTTGAAGTCCGGAATTGTGATGCTGCCAGCTTTGCTTTGCTTTTTCAACATTCCTCTGGCTATTCGGGGCCTTTTCTGGTTCCATACACATTTTAGGATTATTTGTTCGATTTCTTTGAAAAAAGTGGATGGTATTTTGATAGGGATTGCATTGAATGTGTAGATTGCTCTAGGTAGCATTGACATCTTCACAATATTTGTTCTTCCAATCCATGAGCATGGACGTTTTTCCATTTCTTTGCATCTTCTTCAATTTCTTTCATGAGTATTTTATAGTTTTCTGAGTACAGATTCTTTGCCTCTTTGGTTAGATTTATTCCTAGGTATCTTATGGTTTTGGGTGCAATTGTAAATGGGGATCAAACCCTTAATTTCTCTTTCTTCTGTGTTATTGTTGGTGTATAGAAATGCCATGGATTTCTGTGCATTGATTTTATATCCTGCCACTTTACTGAATTCCTGTATGAGTTCTAGCAGTTTTGGGATGGAGTCTTTTGGGTTTTCCACATAAAGGATCATATTATCTGCAAAGGGTGAGAGTTTGACTTCTTCTTTGCCAATTTGGATGCCTTTTATTTCTTTTTGTTGTCTGATTGCTGTGGCTACGACTTCTAGTACTATGTTGAATAGCAATGGTGATAGTGGACATCCCTGCCATGTTCCTGACCTTAGGGGGAAAGCTCTCAGTTTTTCCCCATTGAGAATGATATTCGCTGTGGGTTTTTCATAGATGGCTTTTATGATATTGAGGTATGTTCCCTCTATCCCTATACTCTGAAGAGTTTTGATCAAGAAAGGATGCTGTACCTTGTCAAATGCTTTTTCTGCATCTATTGAGAGCATCATATGGTTCTTGTTCTTTCTTTTATTAATGTATTGTATCACACTGATTGATTTGCAGATGTTGAACCAACCTTGCAGCCCAGGGATAAATCCCACTTGGTCATAGTGAATAATCCCTTTAATGTACTGTTGGATCCTCTTGGCTAGTATTTTTGTGAGAATTTTTGCATCCATGTTCATCAGGGATATTGGTCTGTAGTTCTCCTTTTGGATGGGGTCTTTGTCTGGTTTTGGGATCAAGGTAATGGTGGCCTCATAAAACGAGTTTGGAAGTTTTCCTTCCATTTCTATTTTTTGGAACAGTTTCAGAAGAATAGGTATTAATTCTTCTTTAAATGTTTAGTAGAATTCCCCTGGGAAGCCATCTGGCCCTGGGCTCTTGTTTGTTGGGAGATTTTTGATGACTGCTTCAATTTCCTTAGTGGTTATAGGTCTGTTTAGGTTTTCTATTTCTTCCTGGTTCAGTTTTGGTAGTTGATACATCTCTAGGAATGCATCCATTTCTTACAGATTATCTAATTTGCTGGCATATAGTTGCTCATAATATGTTCTTATAAGTATTTTTATTTCTTTGGTGTTGGTTGTGATCTCTCCTCTTTCATTCATGATTTTATTTATTTGGGTCATTTCTCTTTTCTTTTTGATAAGTCTGGCCAGGGGTTTATCAATCTGATTAATTCTTTCAAAGAACCAGCTCCTAGTTTCGTTGATCTGTTCTACTGTTCTTTTGGTTTCTATTTCATTGATTTCTGCTCTGATCTTTACTATTTCTCTTCTCCTGCTGGGTTTAGGCTTTATTTGCTGTTCTTTTTCCAGCTCCTTTAGGTGGAGGGTTAGGTTATATATTTGAGACCTTTCTTGTTTCTTGAGAAAGGCTTGTATTGCTATATAGTTTCCTCTTAAGACTGCCTTTGCTGCATCCCAAAGATTTTGAACAGTTGTGTTTTCATTTTCATTGGTTTCCATGAATTTTTTTAATTCTTCTTTAATTTCCTGGTTGACCCATTCATTCTTTAGTAGGATGCTCTTTGGCCTCCATGTATTTGAGTTCTTTCTGACTTTCCTCTTGTGATTGAGATCTAGTTTCAAAGCACTGTGGTCCGAAAATACGCAGGGAATGATCCCAATCTTTTGGTACCAGTTGAGACTGATTTGTGACCTAAGATGTGATCTATTCTGGAGAATGATCCATGGGCAATAGAGAAGAAAGTGTATGCTGTTGCTTTGGGATGGAATGTTCTGAATATATCTGTGAAGTCCATTTGGCCCAGTGTGTCATTTAAAGTCTTTATTTCTTTGTTGATCTTTTGCTTAGATGATCTGTCCATTTCAGTGAGGGGGGTGTTAAAGTCCCCCACTATTATTGTATTGTTGTCGATGTGTTTCTTTGCTTTTGTTATTAATTGGCTTATATAATTGGCTGCTCCCATGTTAAGGACATAGATATTTACAATTGTTAGATCTTCTTGTTGGATAGACCCTTTAAGTAGGATATAGTGTCCTTCTTCATCTCTTATTATAGTCTTTGGTTTAAAATCTAATTTGTCTGATATAAGGATTGCCACCCCAGCTTTCTTTTGATGTCCATTAGCATGGTAAATGGTTTTCCACCCCCTCACTTTCAATCTGGAGGTGTCTTTGGGTCTAAAATGAGTCTCTTGCAGACAGCATATCAATGGGTCTTGTTTTTTTATCCAATCTGATATCCTGTGTCTTTTGATTGGGGCATTTAGCCCATTTACATTCAAGGTAACTATTGAAAGATATGAATTTAGTGCCATTGTATTGCCTGTAAGGGGACTGTTACTGTATATTGTCTCTGTTCCTTTCCAGTCTATGTTACTTTTAGGCTCTCTCTCTTTGCTTAGAGGACCGCTTTCAATATTTCTTGTAGGGCTGGTTTCGTGTTTGCAAATTCTTTTAGTTTTTGTTTGTCCTGGAAGCTTATGTCTCCTTCTATTTTCAATGACAGCTTAGCTGGATATAGTATTCTTGGCTGCATATTTTTCTCATTTAGTGTTCTGAATGAGTCCTTTCTGGCCTGCCAGGTCTCTGTGGATAGGTCTGTTGCCAATCTAATGTTTCTACCATTGTAGGTTACAGATCTCTTCTCCCGAGCTGCTTTCAGGATTTTCTCTTTGTCTCTGAGACTCGTCAGTTTTACTATTAGATGTGGGTGTTGACCTATTTTTATTGATTTCAAGGGGGGTTCTCTGTGCCTCCTGGATTTTGATGCCTGTTTCCTTCCCCAAATTAGGGAAGTTCTCTGCTCTAATTTGCTCCAGTATACCTTCTGCCCCTTTCTCTCTTTCTTCTTCTGGGATCCTAATTATTCTAATATTGTTTCGTCTTATGGTATCACTTATCTCTCGAATTCTGCCCTCGTGATCCAGTAGTTGTTTATCTCTTTTTCTCAGCTTCTTTATTTTCCATCATTTGGTCTTCTCTATCACTAATTCTCTCTTCTGCATCATTTATCCTAGCAGTTAGAACCTCCATTTTTTATTGCACCTCATTAATAGCCTTTTTGATTTTGACTTGGTTAGATTTTGGTTCTCTTATTTCTCAGAAAGGGTTTCTCTAATATCTTCCATGCTTTTTTCAAGCCCAGCTAGTATCTTTACAATCGTCATTCTGAACTCTAGTTCCAACATCTTACTAATGTCCATATTGATTAGGTCCCTGGCAGTCAGTACTGCCTCTTATTCTTTTTTTTTGAGGTGATTTTTTCTGTCTTGTCATTTTGTCCAGAGGAGAATAGATGAATGAGAGAACAAAATGCTAACAGGGTAACAATGACCCCAGAAAAATATACGCTGAACAAATCAGAAGAGACCTTCCAGAAAGTGGTCGCTTTTCTGTTCAGAGAGTTGCTATTCTTTTCTTCGATCTCCTGTTGAGTTCGTAGGTGTTCAGAATTGTTTGACCCCTATCTAGCTGAATTCCTGGGAGCAGACGAAATTTAGGTTTCCTACACCTCAGCCATCTTGCCAAAAAAAAAATCCTAAATGACTTTCAATAAGCGATACCTAAGGGTAAGAAAGGGAAACCTACAATAGCATAGTTTCGACTTACAGGAACATATCATTCTGCTGAATTTGCATAACAGTAACCCTAGAAAGCATAACCTAGTAAATAAATCAACTGATCCAAATTACTTAAACATTGGTTTTAAGAACAAAACCAGTAGATATTTTCATACATTTTTTTTCGAAAAAGGTAAGCGCTGCCATAATCTCAGAACCTCGGTCTTTCCCCGACAAATAACAATATTGAACACCTGCAGGGTGTGGCACAACCTTGTATGATACTGGTTAATCCTCAGAGAAACCCTGTTAAATTTGCATTGTGCTTCTCATGTCACAAAGGAGGGGGCAGTTTCTTAGAGGTTAGGTGAAATGCATAAAACTCCACTCACTCAAACCCAGATGCTCCTTCCTCCCTCTGCCACTCAAAGACCACAGCTCAGTAAACCAGTAAACCGGGGGAGAGTTGGCCCAGCCTAAGGGCCCCACTGGTGCAGATGTGAACAGCTGATCATGCAGCAGTCTTTACCCTGTGAAGATAGCAAACACCAGACCTTACTGACTCATCAGGACCTGCCACATTTACTTGTTTATTTCTTTGATCTCTCTTTCATTCAACCTAAAAAATCTTTAGAGTACCAACCATGTGCCAGGTACTCCTCTATACATGTGATACAAAATAAATCAGTCCAATCCATTCAGGCAGGCAGTTACTTAGGCAGTCATTCATTCAAAACACTTCCATAGTAGGTTCTGGTTATAGAAACTAAAAGGGAATGGTCCCCCTAGGGAGGAGCTTGTGGTTTTATAATGGCCCCTCTTACAGTAGTCAGCTTGGTATTTGTAATGAAGAGGCATCACAGGTTTCATTTAGAAGTACTTGCCTCCAGGGGCGCCTTCTTCAGCAACTTCCTTCCTTCATACTGAGTGATCATGCAAGAATTCTCAAATTGTTCCATTCAGATTGACTGAGAGGTTTTCTATTTTCTTTCAGCTGAATTTGAGAATTCAAGAAATAATCTTCAATCTAAAGAATGCTAATTTCATTTTGGAACACAGCATTGAAAATGAAGCAACATCATTTCAGGCTATTTGTCTAAAATCCTGTCATTACCTGTCAAGAAGCAATTTTGGAGAATTTCTTTTAAAGGAAAGCAAGGAATTTGTAAAAATGTTATCAAGTTATGATATAAACTTTAGAGGGGAAATATTTTAAACAGGTTGAGATGATAACCTCACTGAATCTTTCTGCCTATTACTGTTTACTAGAATGTGTCAAAACCAACTGATTAACAAGGTATAACTTACATTGGGACTTCTATTATATTTCACAGTTGAAGATTTTTTTAAATAAGTTTCATTTGTCATGGGATTGCTACGAGATATATACATAAAAAACAACTCTTATTCTTACTCTTCCTCAACATAGTTGAACATGAAGCAGTTTACTTTGTGAATGCAGCATGAATGAATGACTTTCAGGTAAATTAACAGCAAAGCACCAGGAATGAATGCCATTCAACAAGTGTTAAAGAAACAGAATTTTCTTTGTTTTTTAATAAAACTTAATTTCTGACTCTGAGTCATTCTCCAGTCTTCCCCATTCCACAAAGTCAGAGAAAAAAATACCCTAGTACTTTATGAAGTTCCCACTACCCTCCTTCCTTGAGAAGTACTACAATCTTAGGGCCTCTTGGTATGCCAAAGCATGGGAGGGATGTGTTTTTCAGATAATCCTTTATTGGTGCAAGAGATTAGCACATTTTTTGCAATTTTATGGCCCCTTTAGAATTGGAGATTCTCTGCTACCTTCTTCTTGGAACATGGAAATCTTTTGCTTGGCTGCACAGGTCCCATCTGCCTAGACACAACTTGGAGCTAGTACCCTCTGAATTTTGTGGAATCCACAGTAATATTGTCTGGAAGCAGGAAATGGTCTTCTCTGCTCTTGGAACCCACTGACCTTTCATTCTTCTCTCTCTGTGTGTCTCTCAATCTCTCAGTCTCTCTCTCTCTCCCTCCCCTTGAGCTCCCTAGCTCCCTGCCACTAACTGTGGTTTAGAGAAAATCCCTCTCCCTTCATGTTTCTTTGTAATACTCTTACTATGACCAAAACCCGTAAGTTTTCCTAAGGACTTGAGTGTTTGAGTAACAAAATTCAGAAAGACTTGGAGAATATTTCTGTTTTCTGCCCTGCCATAAGTCATCCCTGAGATAATGAACAAAAAGTTAGCTACCTGCTAGATGAAAGGAAGGGTGGGCATAGCTCAGTCTTTCTAAATATTATCCAGCAATAGCAATAGCTCCTTAGCAGTAGTAGGAGGAGTGATCTCTAACCCTGTATTTCCCAACATCTTATTTTCTTTAAAATAGATTTTTTTAAAAAAAGGGAGAGAGAGAGAGAGAGTGGGGTGTGATAGGCAGAATACTGACACTATGAAAGATATCCACATCTGAATCCTCAGAACCTGTGAATATGATATGTTATGGCAAAGAGGAATTCAGGTTGCAGACAGAATTAAAGTTATTTATCAGCTGACCTTAAAATAGAGATGACCCTGGATTATTCAAGTAGGCCCAATGTAAATTAAAGTTAAAACTGCTGGTTTCCAGTCCCACAGGTAAGGAACTTGGAAGTTATTGTTTGGCCCTAACAAGTAAAAAGCTGAATAGACTGAAAAAAAAAAAAAAAAAATCAACAACTCTTCTTGGATCCATAAGAGAGGTGAGGACCTAGGGCAAACCTCTATCTCCAAGATCAAGAAACACACAGTGTGCATAAAGGAAGTCATGTTTATAGAAGCAGAAACTCAAAAGCGTCAACAGCCATGGGATCCAGTGCCGGGGTAGGAAAACCTGCACTGTAATTGATGAATTGCTGGAAGCTCAGTGAGGGTAAGTCTGACAGTTAAAAACTCTGGGGAGACCCAGTCATAGGGGGGCTCCCACACTTTTATGCGTTTTACCTACAAG
Organism: Phoca vitulina; assembly: GCF_004348235.1. Taxonomy (NCBI): domain Eukaryota; kingdom Metazoa; phylum Chordata; class Mammalia; order Carnivora; family Phocidae; genus Phoca; species Phoca vitulina. Next base: position 65,233,363 of record NW_022589711.1, on the reverse strand, counting down.
AGCTCAACTAGCTTCTCACAGTAAAAATCAGACAAAGATTCCCTTGTGCTTCTCAAAGAGGGAGGGACAAAAAGAAAACCATTTTGAAATACATCAGAGCACCCCGTTCTTTTTCACGAGGCCTGCCCTCAGAAGAAACTAGGTAACCGGAGCCTAACCTGCTAGGGTATTATCAGAACCGAACTGACTTTAGGGAAGGGAAATACCTAACCCCAGTCAGCCCTAGCCCTCTTCTCCTACCTCAAGGGGCAGGAAAAGACTGAAAAACACTTGTAAGTTCACAGTGCCAAGGCATAGGCTCATTAAAAGATTGAGACCTAATCCTAAGACTGTTGAATGCTTCCCCTCCCCTCACACTTACACCACATTACTAAGGGCTTATTTATAGTAGTCCTTTAACCCAGTGCATAATGTCTGGCTAGGAAGGAAACATTACAAAGTGTACCAAAAGGCAAAAAGCACAATATGAAGATAGTGTGACTATCATCAGACATGACTGGGTTATTGGAACTGTCAGACTGAGAATTTAAAACAACTATTATTAGTAATATGCTAAGGGATCTAATGGATAAAGTAGGTAGCATGCAAGAACATATGGGCAATGTAAGCAGAGATGATGGAAATTCTAAGAAAGAACTAAAAAGAAATGCTGGAGATCGAAAACACAGTAACAGAAATGAAGAATGTCTTTGAGGGGCTTATTGGTAGACTGGACATGGCTGAGGAAAGAATTTCTGAGCTTGAGAATATCTTAGTAGAAACCACCAAAACTAAAAAGCAAAGAGAACAAAGACTGAAAAAAACCAAAACAGTATATACAAGGACAACTACAAAAAGTATAACATATGTTTAATAGAAATACCAGAAGAAGAAAGAGACAGGAACAGAAGAAATATTTGAAACAATAAGAACTGAGAGTCCCTCCAAATTAATGTCAGATAACAAACCTTCTCCAGGAAGCTCAGAGAATACCAGGAAGGATAAATGCCAAAATAAACAAACAAACAAAAACAAAACAAAAAAACTCAAACAAGAGCAAAAACAAAACAAATACACCAAGGTGTATCATTTTCAAACAGCAGAATCACAATGATTTAAAAAAAATAAAACATGGAAAAAGTCAGAGGGGAAAAAAAACCCCAACAAAGACAAAGATCCAAATTCTCAGAAACCATGCAAGCAAGAAGAGGGTGGAGCTAAGTGAAATTATGCTAAATGAAATAAGCTAATCACAGAAAGACAAATACTGCATGGTCTCACTTATATGTAGAATCTAAAAAAAAAAGTCTCACTCATTGAAGCATAGAGTAGAATGATGTTTATCAAGGGCTGGGGAGTGGGGGGCAAGGGGATATGCTGGTCAAGGGAGCAAACTTTCAGTTGTAAGATGAATAAGTTCTGGAGACCTAATGTACAGCATGGTGACTAAAGTTAATAATACCACATTCTATATCTGAAATGTGCTAAGAGAGTAGATCTCAAGTGTTCTTATTACACACTCAGAAAAAGGTAACTATGTGAGGCAATGGATATAATTAGCCTAACTGTGGTAATCATTTCACAATGTACATCAAAACATCATGTACACCTTAAAAATATACTCTTTTTCTTTGTCAATAATACCTCGATAAAGCTGGGAAAAAAGATGAAGAATGCCAGAGTGGATCAAAAAATAAGACCTAACAATATGTTGTCTGCAAAAAACCCACTTTAAATATACACATATAGGTGAAAAGTAAATGGATGGAGAGAAATATACCATGCTAAACTTTATCAAAGAAAGGAGGAGTGGCTATATTAATTTCAAACAAAGCAGACTTCAAAGCAAGGAAAGGTAACAGGGATAATGAAAGACATTACAAAATAAAAGGGTCATTTCTCCAAGAAGACGTAACAATCCTTACCCAGTATGTACCTAACAAAAGAGCATCAAACTACGTGATGCAAAAACTAATAAAAATACAAGGAGAAGTAGATGAACCCACTCTCATAGTTGGAGACTTCTGCTATCAGAGATGAGCAGATGTGGCAGGCAGAAAATCAGTAGGGACACAGTTGAAATCAAAACATCATCAATCAACTGGATGTAACTGACATTTATAGACAACTTCATCTAATAGCAGAATCACATTCTTCTCATGCTCATATAGTAAAGCCACTTTGGAAGACACTTTGGCAGTTTCTTACAAAACTAAACATATTCTTACCATACAATCCAGTAATTACGCTCTGTGGTACTTACCAAAAGGAGTTGAAACTGCATATCCAAACGAAAACCTGCATGTGTATGTTTATAGCAGCTTATTAATAATTCCCCAAACTTGAAAGCAACAAAGAGGGCTTTCAGTAGAAGAATGGATAAACTGTGGTACAGACAGACAATCAGCACTAAAAAGAAATGAGCTTTTCTTATCAAGCCATGAAAAGACATGAAGGAAACTTAAAATTACTAAGTGAGAGAAGCCAATCTGAAAGGCTACATACTGTATGATTGCAACTATATGACCCTCTTAGATATAACACCCACTGCTGATTGTTTAAAAAATGATACATTGGACTTTATAAAAAAAAAAACAAATCTTCTGCTTTAGGAAGACACTGTTCAAATTTAAAAAGTATCTAATGAAAGACTCCTATCCATAACATGAAAAACTACCAAAATTCAATTTAAAAAGGAAACAAACATCTCAATTGAAAAATGAGCAAAAGTTTTGAACATAGACTCATTCACTTGTGGTGGTAACAAAAAAATGCTACAACCACTTGGCAAAACAATTTTTCTCCCCACTCCTATTCTTTCACCCAAATGAACTGAAACTTTCTGTTTACATAAAAACCTATACAGAAGTGTTTATAGCAGTTTTATTCGTAATTGCCAAAAACTGAGAATAATCAAAATGCCATTCAACAGGCAGATGGATAAAAAGCTATGGTACATCTATACAATGGAATAGTAATTGGCAATAAAAAGGAACGAACTACTGATTCACCTAACAAAATGGATGAATCATAACTGCGTTTAAAAAACTGAAAGAAGGCTGACTTCAAAGGCTACATCTATTATCTTATTTCCTTTAAATGACATCCCAGAAAAGGCAAAACTATAGGAATAGAAAACAGATCAGTGAGTGAGTGTGGAAGGAGGGGGAGGAGTTGACTACAAAGCGGCTGTACCTGGGAATTTTGAGGGTAATGGAACTGTTTCTCGGTGGCATTTTGATGGTTGGTATATAAATGACTAGGTATTTGTGAAATGCATATATTTTACACTACAAAGAGTGAGTTTTACTGCATGCAAATTAAAAAATAATTCAACTACGATGTCAGGATGAAATCCAGGCTGACACTGAACTCATTATATTACAAATGTGTGACATAACATCACGGAAGGAGTGGGGGGTCGGGGGGAAGGAACTTACCCAAGTAACTGTGGAACAGAAACCGTGGCTCGCACTGGCCCTCCAACTGGAAGAGGGTTCCGGCAGCTCTCCCGCGCTTTGGCGGAGTTCTAGAGTTGGATCTTTTATGTTCCAACTGCTCTTTTGCACGACAAGTTTGTCTGGTGTCCCAGCTCAGGGCGAGGGGGGCGCGAGGTGTGGGGCGGCTCTGGATCCTGAGGCGCAGCAGAACCCCCCCTCCCTCGCGGGACGGTGCTCCTGCCAGCCGGTTGTCACTGTTGTGGCCAAGGGAGCAGAAACCCTGCTCACTGCCGCCCTCCAGCCCAGGCAGAGTCCCAGTGGCTTCCCCCCCCCCCCACCCCCGCCCCGGGCAGCTTGGCTGGGTTCTAGCGCTGATTCCTTTATATTCTAGTTGCCTTTAAACTGAGGCTTTTCTTCTGTACCCCAGAGCCCTTAGTCCTGCCCCGCACCGCAGTTCCCAGGGCGGGAAGTGGGGTTCCCCTCATGAGGCCCACTCTCTCCACTGCACCTGCCCTTCTCCCTTGCCCTTCTCTCTATCTTCTGTGGTGCAGGAGCTGCTCAGTCAGCCCTCTGCTCTTCTTCAGGAGGACTTGCTCTATAAACAGGTGTAGATTTGGTATAAATAGGTGTAAAATCAACAGGTATAAATTTGGTGTGTCCGTGGAGGAGGTGAATTCAGGGTCGTCCAGGGCATCCTGGTAGCTCTAAATAACATTAAGAAACACTGCTGTGACTAGATTCCGGAAGGGTAAGGAACTGTACACAAAGCCACTGTATTATAGTTGATACATTCTGTTTTACATAGGGACACAGGTTAGTCATTGTGCAACTGCTTTACCTGTATACTAAGATGGAACAAATAAGTAAATAAATTCTAGATAACCAGAGCTGCATTACAAGAGAGAAGTGACACGTAATCAAGGGGGAAAGGCTAGATGAACCAAAATGGTGCTGAATTAGAGTCAGAGATATCAGTGTGAACTAACGTTTATTTTAATATATATAAAGATAAAGATGTAAGCATATATGGGTTAATATACGCACGTATATTTGTATGCGAGCTCTAGCCAGTAAAGGGACCTAGTAACAGTGAACACACCTAAAGCCCGGGTCTTATTTTCTAAATGCCATTTTCTCCAATAAAAGGAAACAGAGCTTTTTGAAGAAAAGGCTTTTTCTGTAGCTGGGGCAGGGAAAATACTAGATACACTTCAAATATCTTGAAGTGTCAAAAAGTGGCAAAGCACTTTTTTTAAAAAAGGATAAGGCATGTTGAAAGGGCATAGAAGCAGAGCTGAAAGACCCCTCAATGGCCAAATAAGGAATATGTGAGCAACAAAATAATGATAGCATTGGATTCTAACCTAAAGAACAAAATAAGTATCGACAATTTGATACCAATTTCTCAGTAAAGGATTAATCTTGCCTGAAGAGAGCGTTGGCCTTTACCACCAACTCTTGGGAGGTAACTTCTAAGCCCTCCAGTGTCCTGCCTGATAAAAATGTCTTTGTTTACTTGGAGGCCTTGGGCCTGCCAGATAATCTATGCTAACAATGTTATAGGGGGAGTGCAGGCGGGGCGGGGGGGGGGGGGGGGGGGGGGGGGGGGGGGGGGG